>NC_080071.1:33358119-33719369 GCF_949987535.1 Balaenoptera acutorostrata | reverse complement strand
CCTAAATACAAGTTAAGGAAGGGCTCGATACTCTTACCTTCTTCCACATCATATTTTGCATCTCATCTCTCACTACCTGAAGTTAGATCTAGGCTGGGTTTTCCACGGTCCTGAGAACCAAGCTCAAATTGATTCAGACATTGCTAACGGAAGCAGCTTCCCATCAACCCCACCTTTTCTGAAGGAGAGTTCAAACATCTGGGTTTCACCAGATATTGACCTAGCAGACTTTTTCTTAATGTCTGGCCCTATTTTCCGTCTATTATATGTTTGACCAATGAGCTCAGCTTTCCTTTAAGGGTCTTCATCCATCTCGGATGTGAATGTTTTGGGCCTTTTGGGAGAGGAGGTATATCTTCAAGGTCGGGTTAGCGTCTTTTTTTTTTTTTTTTTTTTTTTATAGAAAGTATTTATTTATTTATTTATTTATTTATTTATTTATTTATTTATGGCTGTGTTGGGTCTTCGTTTCTGTGTGAGGGCTTTCTCTAGTTGTGGCAAGTGGGGGCCATCTCTTCATCGCGGTGCGCGGGCTTCTCACTATCACGGCCTCTCTTGTTGCGCAGCACAGGCTCCAGACGCGCAGGCTCAGTAATTGTGGCTCACGGGCCCAGTTGCTCCGTGGTATGTGGGATCTTCCCAGACCAGGGCTCGAACCCGTGTCCCCTGCATTGGCAGGCAGATTCTCAACCACTGCGCCACCAGGGAAGCCCTAGCGTCTTTTTTATACATTCTTTTTTATAAAACATACTATTTATACATATTAAACACCCTGCTTTAAAACTGGCCTTGTCCTAGGCTCACCATGTGCTTGGTCATCTGCTACCCTGCCCCAACTCCCTCCTTCCACATCAGCGGATAATCAGAAGTTAACCAATTCAAGATTTAATGATATAACATGAGTAAGTACAACAATTTGACACAGGGCAGCTAAAAGCAGGAAAACAGCCTGATGCTCCAAGTAGGCAGTGCTTCAGAATACTTGGATCTAGCATACTCCTTCCTATCAACAGTCACCATGACGATGATGGTGCTGGAGATGGTGAAGGTGGTGGTGATGATGATGTTAACATTTGCTAGCACCTGACAGTCTGCAAAGCACCTTCACGTGTCATCTCATTTAAACTTTACTCAACCTTACAATACAGCTAGATAGAACAGATATCCTTAGTTTTGCCATGAAGAAATGCGTCTCAGAGAGGAAGGGACCTGCACATTGCTAAGTGACTCATACAATTATAAATCACAGGACCAAGATATAAGCACAGACCTTGACATTCTAGATTCTTCCCTCATATCCTGTGGCCTTTTACTTTCTCCTCCTCTGGTGACTTCTCATAGTGCATTTTTGAATTTCCTTGTGGATGAAATTAAACCTCCTTGTCTTTCAGATACATGAATTTTAGCCTTAGACATCTCTCCAAAGTTCCTGCACTCCATTAAACAGTAGAGTTAAAGAGGCCCTGAGAGAGCCCATTAACTATATAAAGAAGGCAAAACTGGGTCCAAACTCAAGGCATCCATGGGTTTAGCAAGCCCCAGAGGACACTGGACTGCAAAGAGGAATTCATTTCAGGTGGATACCATGGAGGTTTAAAGAGGTTAAGAAGTGAATAGAGAGAGAGGGAGAGAAGGAAAAAAGTGTCAGCTAAAACAAATTTGAAATCAAGGAAAAAGAACATTAGCTAAATATTCTCTAAGCATTTCACACTGTGCACACCAGGGCAGAAATCAATTTAATAAATTTAATATGAGAAATTTAATATACATTTAGAAGAAAAATACTAGATCTACTTAATTATCAACAGCCCCTTGTTAAAACCCATGAACACACCACATATGTATTTTTAACGCTTTCCCATCTGTATGTACCAAAGATCTTATCAACAAAATCTACTAGGAAAAAGGATTTCTCTCCCTCTTCTCAGCTCACTGAACACCACAGGGTGGCATTTTTCATCACGCATTCCTCCACCTTTCTCCATCATCCATTAGACAGCAGCTTCACGAGGTTTTTTTTTTTTTTTTTTTTTTTAAATTAATTAATTTATTTATTTATGGCTGTGTTGGGTCTTCGTTTCTGTGCGATGGCTTTCTCTAGTTGTGGCAAGCGGGGGCCACTCTTCATTGCGGTGCGTGGGCCTCTCACTATAGTGGCCTCTCTTGTTGCGGAGCCCAGGCTCCAAACGCGCAGGCTCAGTAATTGTGGCTCACGGGCCTAGTTGCTCCGCGGCATGTGGGATCTTCCCAGACCAGGGCTCGAACCCGCGTCCCCTGCATTGGCAGGCAGATTCTCAACCACTGTGCCACCATGGAAGCCCTGCAGGTGTTTTTTTAAACTGTACTTCCGTGGATCTGGATTGAGAGAGAATGCTATGCATGGCTTATGAGAGAAATTCATCAGTGGCTTTTAAATGAAGTACCTTCATTTAAAATATTTTATAAAACCTCGTGAAGCTGGGCTGCACCTGCAAATGTGTTGGAGTAATAGTAATGCTAATAATAAAATGTCAGCACTTTATAATAACAAAGTCCTTTCACTTATATTAACATATACTATCTCATTTAAACCCTACTGACAATTGAGGGCTCCTTGTTAGAAAAGATGAAATTGAGTAGCTGATCCAGGACTTGAACAAAGGAGCACAGGCTGCTTCCTTCTGTTTGGAGGAAGTGCTAAAAGCTCTAGCCCAGTTCAAGGGCATTATGTTAAATTTCAGCTAAAACTGTAGAATAGAATATAGAATAAAACTTTTTTGTGGATGGTAAGGACTTCATCTGTCTTAAACCTACTGACTATTGATGCCAAATAGGAGATAACCAATATGGAAGTTGCAAACATCACTCAATTTAGTCATTAAAGAGCTCAAGAAGCCTCATCAAGTCACTTATTCACACACAACTGAAACATGCTTGGTTGTCTGATTCCCAAGAGCACACCATATTAGAAAAGAAAATGATAAAGGTGAGAAAAGGAACTAAAAGCAGGCCATTGAGAGTAGTAAGAACTGACAGCTGACCATTTAGGAAGGTCAGACAGCAGAACTCAAAAAAAGCAGAGCAGCTGGGAGGCATGACAACCACGTACACCTCTACAAGCTCGGCCGGTACTTCTGCGTTACGCACAGGAGAATAATGCCTGCTGAGGATAATGTTCCCGAGTTAGACATCAAGGTGCTCATCACACTGTTTCAGGAAATAGGATCCATTTTTAAAAGATATATTTCAAAATTAGTTAAATGAGAAACACTTGGGTGTTTAGAGGGGTATTCGGAAAACTGGACCAACCAGAATGACTCACGTCTTAAAGGTTCTGGACAATAACAATTGCTATGAATGAACAATGAATGCATTTGTCTGTGTGCTAGACCCTGCTGTTAAAGTTCTGCATTAATGATGTCACTGAATCCTAACAACCAGAGCACAAGGTAGATAATTTTGGTATCTGGATTTTACAGACGAGAAAACTGAGGCACGGGGAGGTTAATTGCCCAAGTCACCAGCTAGTTAGTGGAGGTGCCAGGATTTGAACATAGGCTGTTTGCTCCAAAGCCAAAACATGGAGCCAATGGGCCATTTGGCTAAGATTCCACTGTACCAGTTTTTAACTGTTGTGCTTCTGGGCCTGGTATATCCAACCACAGGCAAACCTCAGTTTTCCAAAGTTCATTTATAAATCAGTCATTTGGAATTCAGACTTCCCATCATTCATTCCACAATCATTTCGTGAGCACCAGCTGTGTGTGTCAGACACTGTACAGGGTGCTGGAGACACAGAGGTGAACAAAATACAACTCCTGCACTGAAGAAGCTAACGGGGGAGGAGGGAGATAGACATATAAACAGTGAATTACCGCGCAATGTGCACTTATGGAAGGAAACCCTGGTGCCAAGGAAGAGGCAATGTTATGGCTGGTGGTTAGCAGCCTAGAGCAGCGCTTTTTATAGAGTGTGAGCTCTAAGGAAACTAATAATAGCCCTGACCCCTGAGCCTCCTTAAGCCTCCCTGAGCCCTAAGTCCACCAAAGCTCAGGGGGCAACAGGGAGGGAGGTGGACAGTACGACACGAGTAACCCTTACGTTACCCATCTTTAATGACGGAGCCTCTGGTTGCAGTCAGCAAGGGGGTATGAGATTCGTCCGCTCTCTTCAATCTGCCGGTAAGTAGCTACGTTGACCAGCTGTGTATAATGCCCGCCTCATCTGCAAGCTATGCAGGTATGTTTCCCAGAAAGTACATGGAAAAAACCTCTCTCCTGCTTCATTATATAAATAGACCAGCAACTACCAAAATGAAAAAGGAAAAACTTCCATTACACCCACCTTTGGTTTCCTGAACCGTCTCTTTGGGAAGCACTTCAGTGTGCTTTTCCCAGAAAACTTAGTTGCGCCCTTCTTATTTTTATATTTGTTTGATAAATTATACAAATAATACATTCTCATTGTAAAAAAAAAGTCAAATGAACAGAAGTATGCAGAGTAAAAAGTAACACTCCCATTTTACCTCCTCACCCCAACCCCTCTGCCAGCTCCACTGTTAATAGCTTAGTATATGTTATTCCAGAACTTTGTGCATTTACTTATATATCTAAGTATCTAGACAGATCTATGGCTTTAGGTTCATTTTTTTTTTAATTTTTATTTATTTATTTTTATTTTTTTATTTATGGCTGTGTTGGGTCTTCGTTTCTGTGCGAGGGCTTTCTCTAGTTGTGGCAAGCGGGGGCCATTCCTCATCGCGGTGCGCGGGCCTCTCATTATCGTGGCCTCTCTTGTTGCGGAGCACGGGCTCCAGACGCGCAGGCTCAGCAGTTGTGGCTCACGGGCCTAGTTGCTCCGCGGCATGTGGGATCCTCCCAGACCAGGGCTTTAACCCGTGTCCCCTGCATTGGCAGGCAGATTCTCAACCACTGCGCCACCAGGGAAACCCCAAGGTTCATTTTTAAAGTAAATGGAATCACATCAATATGTATTGTCCTGTAGCTCCCTGTTTTTGAATTAACAATATGGCCCGGAGATCCTTCCATATCATTACACACAGATCTCCTTTAGCTTCTGAAACAGCACTGCATTATTTCAAGTTATGGATGAATTTCAATTGATTTAACCAGTCCTCTACTGATGGACATTTAGGGCTTTCCCAATGATGTGCTATGACAAACAATACTGAAAAGAAGACTCAGACAAGTATCTTTGTGAACATGTGCAAGTATTTAAAGTTTTTAAAGTTTTCTTTTCATTCTTTTACTGAAGTATAGTTGACCTACAATATCAATTTAGTTTCATGTTTACAACATAGTGATTCAATACTTTTATAGATTATACTCCATATAAAGTTACTGTAAAATATTGGCTATGTTCCCTGTGCTGAACATTATATCCTTGTATCTTATGTTATACCTAGTAGCTTGTACCTCTTAATCCCCTACCCCATCTCACCCCTGCCCCCAGCCCCTCGCCTCACTGGTAACCACTGGTTTGTTCTCTGTATCTGTGGGTCTGTTTCTGTTTTGTTATTTGTCTTTTATTTTTTAGATTCCACATATATGTGAAAACATACAATATCTGTTTTTCTCTGTCTGACTTATTTCACTAAGCATAATGCCCTCCAAGTCCATCCATGTTGCTGCAAATGGCAACACTTCATTCTTTTTCATGGCTGAGTATCCATCATGTCCAAGCATTTTTGGAGGGAAAATATCTACACCTGGAAACGATTGTCCCAAATGGTGTTATTTTAAATTTTTATAGATACTGCCAAGTCAGCTGCAAATTTTAATTCATATTTGCACTCCTGCCAACAGAGTAAGAGAATACCTGTTTCTCCACAACCTCTTTAACACTGGCTATTTATCACTTATTTCCATTTTTTGCCAATCTGATGGGTAAAGAAAGCGTATCTAATTGTTCTTTTATGTTTTCCTTACTACTAGTGGCATTTACATATTTATTGTCCATTTATATTTCTTCTTTTGTGAATTACCTGTACATACTGTTTGCCCATTTTTCTAGCTAGTGGCCTTTCCTTGTTGATTGATAAGATACTTGATCTCTTTTTTTTTTTTTTTTTTTAGAGGGTAATGTAAGGTGTAAGCCTTCTCATCTAGGTGATGCAAACTTGAATGTCAACCACAGAAATAGTCACACTGCAATCTGGAAAGTCACCATGGGCCCCAGCTGTAATTTTAGTCCTTCCTAGAAATGAACAGACTAGAAATAGGTTTCCCACAAGCCAGCACACACAGAATCCTTCTGGATACAACCTCACGTGGACATTAGAATGCAGTGAGGTCAGGGAACAGGTGAGGATGTGAATGGGTCTGTCAGCAACCAGTTTATCATCACTTTGTGAGTGAGTGGGACCAGGGAAAAGAAAATGATTGGGGGAGAAAACCTTGTCGATAACCAAAGAGGTTGGGCAGAAAGGACCCAGACAAAAATGATGGAGGCAAAACCGCCGCGCTGTCACTTCCCTGTCTCTAGCTGTGTCCCACCTCTCTAACCTTACGCTTTGTTTTTCACATGAGGTGGGTGCATAATTAATTCACTGGCAGTGCAGATTTTAATGCAAAGAGCACCAACTTCAGTAATTTGTTCTAACAGATTCAAAGCCTAACTCCCACAGCAAATTAGTAATGCTGGCTGAGTCACGGAGGGGTCACAGACAGTTTCTTCAAGACTATTTGCCTCTACTCTTAGGAATCATCTCAGAGCGAGAGAACAATACATAACAAGGATCTATTCATATCGCAGACTTTTAGTATGTCTTTTGGAATCACACAGTACCATCTCTGCTACGGTCTGAAGCTTCACTGCTCTCCCAAGGCGGAAGGTCCCTCATAGCTAATGCTCTCCAGGGCTGAAAAGCAGTAATGAAGAAGACAAGGCTTCAGACCGGCGCTTGGCTGGGTGTTTCCCAGGGTGCAGGCAGCAAGGGCAGAGGGGAGGTCTTTTATCTGAGAGTCACTCCCAGGTGGGTGAGGGGCTGTGTCTGGTTGGTGCCATAGCCCAGCAAGGTGAACAAAGAAGCCTGGAAGGGCTTCCCTGGTGGCGCAGTGGTTGAGAGTCCGCCTGCCAATGCAGGGGACACGGGTTCGAGCCCTGGTCTGGGAAGATCCCACATGCCGCGGAGCAACTAGGCCCGTGAGCCACAATTACTGAGCCTGCGCGTCTGGAGCCTGTGCTCCGCAACAAGAGAGGCCGCAATGGTGAGAGGCCCGTGCACCGCGATGAAGAGTGGTCCCCACTTGCCGCAACTGGAGAAAGCCCTCGCACAGAAACGAAGACCCAACACAGCCATAAATAAATAAATAAATAAATAAAAGAACGTGAATTTCTTTAAAAAAAAAAAAAGAAGCCTGGAAGAGGGAGGCTTGGCTGGAGCCGGGAGCCATTCACAGTCCGGATCTTGGGCTGAACTTTCAACTCTTTTCTTTAAACTCAATGGTAATAATAAGGACATCGTTATCTAAACCACTGCATCTGTACATATGTTGAGTCTGTGCTAAATGATTACATGTTATTGTTGGATGAAGAAAGAGAGGGTAGCAGCTGAAGGGCCAAGGAGGAAAGACTTGCAGCTGCTCTGATAGTTGCTACAAAGTACAGTCTAATGACTATGCCAAGGTTGTAACAAATGGATGACAGCTGAGATGTCTTGGCTTCCAAAGTATTCTCTAGTAAATTCTCTTATATTTTACTTGTAATCTTAAATGTACTTGTATGCACATACATAGCAACATCCCTCTGAATCGAGGTTTTAGTAAGAAAACATGAGACTATTTCAAGACAAGATGAAAAATAGGATGACTCTTAGAAAGGGTTCTTAGGAATCTCCGGATGCCTACTCGTGAATATCAGCCATCTCTCTCTTTGTCTGGCTGTACTAAGGATGCAATCATAGACACATTGTATTCACTGTGAAAAAATTATTGGACTTGGTATTCAATGGTTTACACTCTGTCCTCTAAAGTAGCATCTTCAATTAAAGAGCCTCGCCTGAGCTGGTGGTGTATTAGAACAATCAGCTACATTTGACTAATGCACCCAAGTAATGGGCATTGAATAAATGTGCTCCTGTCAGTCTGAACTGTTGATAGACAAAGAGAGCCTGGGTGAGATGGGTTTGCAACACCACTGCTGCTTGTGAAGGTGGAAGGAAAAGCAAGAATATGCTCAGCTTTTAATGCTCTCAGACAAGATTTCAAAAACATGACATCTAACTCACAGCAAAGGGAGGGCATGTTTGGTGAAACAATAACTTCTACATGCTTCTGTAGGACAGCATGATGGCAAGAGAACCCCTTTTAAGTATTAAATAATATATCATAAGTATATACAATCAGAGCTTGGCAACTAGAAAGCTATCCATTTGGCTTGAAAAACTCCTTAACTTAAAAGTTGTAAATAATTAAAATCGGCATAACGAAGCTGCTAAGATTACTCACAAGAAGTCAGGCAGTCATACATTTTAAAAAAAGAATAATAGTATTGCACATATAAGCCCCTGAAGAGTTTTATTAATAGATGCTAAAAGTACCAGTAAAAACCGTTGACAATTAACAAATGCATCTGATAGAAACAAAAAGGTTGAAACAATATGGTAATCTATACTTTAAAGAATAGTTGACTTCAGTAGAGAATGAAGCAAATTTGGAAACATATAATTTAGAAACTAAATACAGGTACTTCAATTATTTAGTTTTCTCAGAAATGGGATTTATTTTAGATAGAGAAGTTCTATTATCTTTTAATACCACATCAAAGACAGGGGGTGTACATGAGAAGAATGCGGGACCCAACATCGGAAGACTTGAACCTGGGCTCTGCTACTTTCCTGCTGTGTGACTCAGAACAAGTTGATTAACTTCTCTAAGCCTCAGTTTCTTTATTCATAAAAATCTCAAACAGAACAGTAACCAACTGCCACCCAGCCCTATTGGGAGGATTAAATAACCACGTAAGAGTACATTAGAAAGCGTCTGGAATACAGAAGCTTCTCAATGAATGTTTTTTGGATCCGAAGGACTTATCTTAGTTTTAATACATATTTGCCTTGGATGGTCATTTTCTTATTTCAATAATATGGTCATTTCAAAATTTTGTTGCAACTCCCCTTTTCAGAACTGCCTTCAGTGCCGAAAGCAATTAGTCTCCTTCTTTTGTCAAAATGTATAATATCCATTTTTGTGAGGCCTTTGAAATGGGGACCTTATTGCCATTTTACAATTGAAACTGGAAGCACAGAGGGATTCAATGACTGACTGAAGGGTATAAAACAGGGCAGAATCTGAGATAAATAACCTAGATTTTTTTTGCCCTGCCCTTCACTACATTCCACCTAACCCTGGACTCTGTGAGGCATTTCTCCAAGTTCTTGAAAAGAAATTTCCTATGACTGCCACATTTCACTTGAGTCAGCTCTCTCACTGGCAGACGGCACGCCAATACCCATCAAAACACTCTGCTGACAGCCCTGACACCTCAAAAATCAGGGGAAATGGAAGGCAGGCGAATTCACAAGTTTCTCTCCTGAGCAACATTCTGAATCCATTCTGAAGTCACCCAAGTAAGAAAGTCTTGCTCATGCCTCTCGTTCCTGCCTGATTAGCAGGGTTTCAGATCTGATACAGCCTAGTTTGATCAAGATGGAGCCCTACAGAGAGAAGTAACTGTCTCTTTCTTCCCCTAGCAAATATATGATTCTCTGTGAATTAAAAGCAGTGAGCCACTAGCAGAGTCACATCTAAGTAGGTTATCTGAATCTGAAGGCAGCAAGTGATGTCTATTTTTCTTAATTCTAATAGAATTTTTCTTAATTCGAATAATATACAAGTTTTATACCAGATGTTAAAATTGAGTTAAAGGTGCTATAGCTCTTTTCAAAACATTTCAGCAGTTTTGATCAAAACCTAAATTTTCCCAAGCTGCTGATTCCACTAGCACAATGCGTAGGCTACATTCAGTTAGATGGCTTTCCATAGGATTTTTAATAAACTTAAATCTCAACTTATAGATAGGATAAAACCATAAAGTCATTTTAGGAATAAGAAACAGGCATAAAGACAAATAACCCCACATGGTTATATCCATGCGTATGGCAGCAGATTGCCGGTGATATTCGTGGTTATTCTAAAACATTCCACAGCAACTGAAATGAGGCATTAACACCTAGAATCAAATATATGGATTTCAGAGCGTCGTTACTGTAGCCGTAGCCCCATCTTGGGCCTCATATGCAAGGCTGTGGCCTCTTCAAAACAGGAAAAAGAAAACAAATCCTGACATAAACCGATACAGACCACACGGCTGTGTAAGAGGGATAAAAAGCTTAAAGACTGACCTGGCATTTTTTCCCCCCTCTCCCATGAGGCATAAAAGTCTCCACAAGTTTAACTGGACCCTCATTTGCAAAAAGACAAGATTGACAGCTTCTCAAAACTGGGAATTGGCCTGGCAATATATGTAGATGATATAGATATATTTATATGGATAGATACGTAATATGTAATAGAGTATAGTGTACAGGGTCATAATATGAAATGTATTCCTACGATGGGTTACCATATTACGGGATATGATTTAAAAAGGCTTGAAAAGCAGTGCAGTAGGATACCCTAAATCCCTCTGTTTGGGTAAGCTGCAGGCAAAAGCATCAGTAATTGCACAGTGGTGCCAACAGCAGAGGGAAGTGAGGCCATAGGGAAGGAAATGGGACTGAGGAATGAGGTGACCTGAGGGTGATACAGCACACACAGGGTACCGGAGTTGCCAGGACTGCCCCTAGTTTGAGCTGAACACTCCCCTGTAGCGAAGAGTTCACCCTTAGGGGACCCCCCAGCTATTAAGCACCTATGATTTCCTCTGCACTGTCTCCATGAAAGGTGTCAGTGATAGCATCTGCAGCTCACATGGAAAGACGTTTTCCTTGTACATTTCATACTTTACACTGCCTGAGTTCAGACTTCCAGACTTTGATTTAGGTATCAGATACAGTCCCTGCCCTCCAGATGTCTATGTCAGACTGAGCAGATAAACAAGTGAACGCCCATTCAGTAGCAGAAATAAAATTATATTAGGCTGAACATATGAAATTACCATGTTTGGAGGTCAGAAGTGGTTGAACATCAGCCATTTTGCATGGTTTAACTTAATAAAAATCACCAAAACGCAGTAAGGGGCCAAATAGCTTAGGGATTAGAGCTTAGCTTAGAGATTGGGCTGACAACCTGAAGATTAAGGCAAATTGTCTTGAATACACTCCCTAGCCCCACATTCCACCCACAGCAACGTGGGCGAAGATATCCAAATATCAGAAAGCAACTTTCCGTGATTTTCAACACAAAATCTAATATTAAGTCTCTTCAAGATTTTGGACTTCCTTTGCTTTCTACTATTTTTCTCAAAATATACAAGTATATTTCCTCCAATATACAAGTATAAAAATTACCCACAGGTAAGGAACTTTTAACGAAAAGATTTCCAATATTTTCATTTTGAGGGGTTCAAAGTAGTACCTGTTAGAGTTTGTTTATTTATTTATTTTTAAACTCATTACTTTTCAACAAGAACACAATACAGAAGAACTTATCAAGGCCTCCAGCTTGTCTTCTTTTCCATCATTAACTTTCTATGTGAATAGAACTTGACTGTTGATGAAGAACTTTCCCTCGTTATCTTATTTAGGCCTCTAAAAACATCATGAGGTAAGGATCAGCATTCATACTTTACCGAAAAGGAAATGAATCGTTCCAGAGGCTTGCTGAGAGGGGAGGAAAGTCAGTTTTGTTTTTTAACTTAACCTTTGGCTTTCTGATTAAGATTCTGGTTGGCTTCAGATTCTGAACCACAAACACTTAATCAAGCACCTACAAGATGCCAGGCCCTTGATTAGGGGTTTTTCTTGTGTTACTGTTCATCTTCTGGCAAACACTTTAGCAGGAAGTCAAGCCTTTCTAAAGTGTGCAAAAACTTAGGAGTCACAATTCAAGTTGGGTCAAAAGTAGATAGCTTGGCTTTTTAGAAAACATTGCCTGGAGAGAAGTTCTTCTCCATGTAGGCTGTTCTATGCTCTTTCAATTGTTGTTCATATTAACTACTAGAGCTAATCAATGAATTTGGTAAAGTAGCAGGATACAAAATTAATGCACAGAAATCTCTTGCATTCCTATACACTAATGATGAAAAATCTGAAAGAGAAATTAAGGAAACACTCCCATTTACCATTGCAACAAAAAGAATAAAATACCTAGGAATAAACCTACTTAAGGAGACAAAAGACCTGTATGCAGAAAACTATAAGACACTGATGAAAGAAATTAAAGATGATACAGATGGAGAGATACACCATGTTCCTGGATTAGAAGAATCAACACTGTGAAAATGACTATACTACCCAAAGCAATCTACAGATTCAGTGCAATCCCTATCAAACTACCACTGGCATTTTTCACAGAACTAAAACAAAAAATTGCACAATTTGTATGGAAACACAAAAGACCCCGAACAGCCAAAGCAATCTTGAGAAAGAAAAACAGAGCTGGAGGAATCAGGCTCCCTGACTTCAGACTATACTACAAAGCTACAGTAATCAAGACAGTATGGTACTGGCACAAAAACAGAAATATAGATCAATGAAACAGGATAGAAAGCCCAGAGATAAACCCACGCACATATGGTCACCTTATCTTTGATAAAGGAGGCAAGAATATACAATGGAGAAAAGACAGCCTCTTCAATAAGTGGTGTGGGAAAACTGGGCAGCTACATGTAAAAGAATGAAATTAGAACACCCCCTAACACCATACAGAAAAATAAACTCAAAATGGATTAAAGACCTAAATGTAAGGCCAGACACTATAAAACTCTCAGAGGAAAACATAGGCAGAACACTCTATGACATAAATCACGGCAAAATCCTTTTTGACCCACCTCCTAGAGAAATGGAAATAAAAACAAAAATAAACAAATGGGACCTAATGAAACTTAAAAGCTTTTTGCACAGCAAAGGAAACCATAAACAAGATGAAAAGACAACCCTCAGAATGGGAGAAAATATTTACAAATGAAGCAACTGACAAAGGATTAATCTCCAAAATTTACAAGCAGCTCATGCAGCTCAATATCAAAAAAAACAAACAACCCAATCCAAAAATGGGCAGGAGACCTAAATAGACATTTCTCCAAAGAAGATATACAGATTGCCAACAAACACATGAGAGGATGCTCAGCATCACTAGTCATTGGAGAAGTGCGGATCAGACTACAGTGAGGTATCACCCCACACCACTCAGAATGGCCATCATCAAAAAATCTACAAGCAATAAATGCTGGAGAGGGTGTGGAGAAAAGGGAACGCTCTTGCACTGTTGGTGGGAATGTAAATTGATACAGCCACTATGGAGAACAGTATGGAGGTTCCTTAAAAAACTAAAAATAGAACTACCATATGACCCAGCAATCCCACTACTGGGCATATACCCTGAGAAAACCATAATTTAAAAAGAGTCATGTACCACAATATTCATTGCAGCTCTGTTTACAGTAGCCAGGACGTGGAAGTAACCTAAGCGTCCATAGACAGATGAATGGATAAAGAAGATGTGGCACATATATACAATGGAATATTACTCAGCCATAAAAAGAAACAAAATTGAGTTATTTGTAGTGAGGTGGATGGACCTAGAGTCTGTCATACAGAGTGAAATAAGTCAGAAAGAGAAAAACAAATACCGTATGCTAACACATATATATGGAATCTTAAAAAAAAAAAAAAAGGTTCTGAAGAACCTAGGGGCAGGACAGGAATAAAGACACAGATGTACAGAATGGACTTGAGGACATGGGGAGGGGGAAGGGTAAGCTGGGACGAAGTGAGAGAGTGGCATGGACATATATACACTACCAAATGTAAAATAGATAGCTAGTGGGAAGCAGCCGCATAGCACAGGGAGATCAGCTCGGTGCTTTGTGACCACCTAGAGGGGTGGGATAGGGAGGGTGGGAGGGAGACGCAAGAGGGAGGAGATATGGGGATATATGTATACGTATAGCTGATTCACTGTTATAAAGCAGAAACTGACACACCATTGTAAAGCAATTATACTCCAATAAAGATGTTAAAAAAGTTGTTTTTCATATTAAAGATGGAGAAACAAGAATGAGACCTAGGTTGTGTCATTTAATGTCCTTGTATAGTCTCAAGTTGAAGAAGCATTTCTGCGATTTTATAAACAAAGGATCCCAAACCTCCTGTTCCCTCCATGGTACATGACTCGGATGAAGAAAAATTTCTTTGTCCACAAAAGCTATGGACAATATAAAGTGATGATATTGAGCTCCTGTGTTAATAAAAGTGCCTTCTGAAGATGCTTTTTTGGGTCAACACTTTACCATCATCATAAATCTGTCTTACTCACTGCTCTAAAGATGTGTCTGGACTAATGCCTGGCAAACAGTAGGAGTTAATGAATGGAAAAAAGCAAATGAATAACTTACAGGAACGCTGGGTAACTGAGGCCAGTCCCTCCAAGACTGAGGACCATCTCAAAGAACAAAGGTTTTATAACCTCTCCTCACACCTGAAAGAAGTTAGTTGGCTAATACTAGTTAGCTGGGGAATGCTGTGCTTGTTATGCTCAAAAATCACCAAATTAATTAAAGATCTTAGTTTAATGCTATGACCTGTGGTTGACCAGGGGCAGGAAAATGTGGCCTTTCTGTTATTCGAACTTAGGACCAGCTCTCAACTGTCGCATGGATTTGGAAAAATGCTTCTCCAGCCAGCTACCCTCCAATTTCTGAACAAATATCAGAAACTGCTGTGGAGGATCACAGTTAGGTCTAAAGGCAAAATGACACACGTGAATGCTTATAGCATTGCTCGAGTCTCTGGAAGAACTGCCATCTACAGGATGGTCTGAAGACCACAGGACTCACTTCGCAACCTCGCTAAATTTTGCTGGAAACAGTAAGTCGTGGAGATGAGTTGCCTGTCTTTGTAGCTCAACACAGCACTCGGCTGCAGAGAGGGCTGAGGCTGCTGATGTATTTGCTCTGACACTGATATTTGGGGAAAACCTTTCCTTCTGCAGGGCTCCAAATGTGGCTCAATAGACCCTCATATTTTTACCACCACCGATTTTTAGATAGTTTTTTTGTTTTTGTTTTTAAGAGTCCAAAGCACTTCCTAAGTTCCCCTTTTAGAACAGGAAAACTATAGAACCCCTACTTAGTCAAGATTATACTGGAATTATCAACTTTGTCCTCTGAAGTAACAGGGAGGGTCAAAGTCTCACTAACAGCTGCCTCCATGGTTTGGATCTCTGTGCAAGAGGTACACCTTTAAAGAAAGCAGGAGCACAATTAACAGGAGAGAATTATGCACATGACTCCTCCCCTCCCCCCAGCCCGAAGGTTCCTTCCCCTCTGCCTGCACCCCCTAGGTTTTCTCTTATTAAAATTTAGAATGAAAAAGCAGAGACGGTCTGTGCTAAGAGCAGGTTATTATGCAGTCTGCTCTAATTTCGCAAAATGAAATACAGGACTCGTATTTTCCAGAAGCACTGGGATGTTAAAAGAAATTTAGAGTTTTCTGTGGATTGCAAATGAACCTTGAAGCAGAGGTCTTTCTTTCAGTTAAGGATTATCATTAAGGACATGAGTTGTGTGAATAATATTGACCAAAAAACACTTAATTCATGCGTTTATTATTTCAGAGATTGATTACTGGGATGCTTGTTTTGTTAGGTGGTCCAGTAATCTGTTCTTTTGATTCCAATCTGTTCACAATGCAGTTGCAAGCCTGGACCATAAGAGCCCAACAACTAAAGCATGTCACACCCACTCCAGTTTCTCTGTCACTGATTAACAGTTAAAATTTGGATTAACTTAGGTATGACATATGAATTTACGAAACATATTCCACTTTCTTTTTCTCATGAAGTTCAAATATATTCTAGATTCTTCAACCAAAATGGCTTTAAAGATGTTTAGTAAAAATGTAAAAAATTTTCTGACCCAGACTACCAGACTTCTTCCATGTCACATGAAACCTTTCCAAAACGTAGTCAGAGCTCAAAGGTTCAATACAATTTCTTAAATGTTACCCCCTTTACCTTTATAGATTGGCCGGGATGGACAATAGTTTGTGCCTATTTAATCAAGATGAAACTGGACAAGGCCAATAGATTTAGTTCTCTCTCTCACCACAATTTATTATAAGATCCAACAATAGCCATATCCTCAGCCATAAATCCATTTTACTCACAAAGTGCTGAAAAATTAGAATATTCCAATCATCTCTGGTTTTAAAGTGATATATACGTACATGTGGATGATGAGGAATCTGCTTAGATAAAGCAAAGGGTTATGTTCTTGGACCTTTGTGTTTAGGTTCAAGAGTCTTTTCTCTTGGATGATTCCTCGGACCACAAGTAAAACTAACTCATTTCTCTTTTACTTTCCAGTGTAGGTTAAAACACTAAAGAGTTTGTATCTCATTGACCTTGTGACATTCTGCCCCCTTCCCTCCCTGCATTGCCTCAGAATCACTCAATGTTCCCCCAAGGACACAAGAAGACCTGAGGGAAACAGAAAACCAACTGAGTGTCTAAATAAATTTTTTAAAAATCCAAAGCACAGAAAGTCAAAGCATCTTTTGTTTTACTAACCATTTTGGGGACAGAAAAGGCTTTTGAGTTCCAAAACTTTGGCTTAATTAGAAGGACAAATTCTATGTGGTTTATAGTATAAACAATAGAGTAGGGAAGAATGTATGATTTCAGAGTTAGTGTTTCAGCCCCAAAGGAGATCAATACAACAGAATTGATGGTGGGGGGCATGTTTGAGGGAGGTGTTTTGGGAGAGAAGAGCAACTCAGCAAATTATTGGTGTGGGTCAGGGAAAGAGGCCCACCCCCCGACTGCTCCATTCTGGGGTCAAATCCCAGTTGAGTGAGGAGGGGCTCTCTAAGCACAAATCTCTATCTTGCTTCCTGAGTTGAGGGCTACTGTGACCCAAGCATGGAAGTCAATAGCATGCAAATACTGACAGAAGGCTCATGAATGGATGGAAACCCCTTCCTATTCCTCCCAAAGTCAGAAAAGAACAGTGACCCCGAATATCACCTGTATTTTAATAGCACATAAAGAAAGATAAGCCCACAGAGATCAAGAAATAGGAGAGCACAAAGAAGTCAATGGAAAGCTCTATTTCAAGAAGAAGAGGATGATCTCTGATGCCAAGTGCTGTAGAAAGATTAAAAAATGAGAATCTCCTTCACATTCAGAACAAGTAGGTGGTAGATGACTTTAGCTAGAGGGGTTTCCATGAAGCGGTCAGGGTAGAATTTAAATCACAGTGGGTTGAGGAGTGTTTAGAAAGGGAAGACATGGACCCAACAAATGTAGACAATCCTTTTACGAAGTTTGGCTATAAAAGGGGAGAAAATGCTAAGAACAGATAAAAGAGTATATGGGGAAGATGAAGGTTTTGTCCTATTTTTTTTTTTTTTTAAAGATTGGAGTGGCTGGAGCCCCTGTACACTCTGATGAGAAGGATCCCCTAGTTATGAAAAGCTCAAAGATACAGGAAATAGAGGAAACTGTACATAGGTGGAGGAATCAGAAGAGGAAAACCTCTTCTATTCTAACCTGAGGAAAGGTAGGATGGGTAAATACAAATGGACAATTTTAATTAATATATATTAGATCACTCATATTTGCAATGCCTTCTTCCTCTCACTCAGAAAAAGGAGAATTTGTTTGCTGAACTCTTTATGACTTGTGCTGACTGAGGTGCGAGGTGGGAGGAAAATGGCCGACACCAAGAGAGACTAGTTGCTCTACCTATGAGGGGATGAGAGAAAACAGACAGGAGTAAGATGAGGTGAGTTAGTGTGGGTCAGAGGAGGAGGTCAGAGGGAAAGAATAAATTGACAGCTGCCACGAGGGGCCAGACTTTGGGGGAGAAAAGGTGTAAAAACAATTGTTAAAAAAATCTGGCTATGTGTTCTGAGATTAGTTCTCCTCTTCGTCTTGGTTAACTCCTTAAGAACTTTTCAGTAGAGACTCTGTCTTCCAAGGCTTTCTGGGTCAGGTTTGACTTTCACCATGTTGAACTGTCCTCAAGGCAACTGGCTTTAGTTGGGTTATGCAGGTAACAGATTTGGTGGCAGGAAATTGACATCTTGCATGGTTAAGATGTGAGACTATCTGCTGAAAGTGAGGTGGAGAGGCGGTTTGGTCAAAGACTGGGAGAAAGTAGAAAAGTTTTCACTGAGCTGAGGGGTCCAGTTGAGATTGGAGGTCAAAAATTTACCATAGCATCCATCTGGACAGTGGTATGATTTTCTCTGGCAGTGCTTAGCAGTCTGGTTGGAAGCAGGAGAAAGCACACAACTGGATTAAGGGTTGGTATCCAGCCTGGTAGGTTTCAAGATTCTAACTATCCAATACTAGAAAGGTTCATTTCTAAGTATCCAATACTATAATGACTGACAAACAGGAATCACTCAATAGATCTTTATTGACTGGATGAACGGGAAAACTGAAAATATTGGTAAGAAGATGGTTGAAATATTGTAATAGGCCCTGGTATCCACACTGAATAGGGAAGGAAGTGGAGACAAGAGGGGGCTAAAAGGGTAAAACTCAAGGGGACCAAAGGTTCCTAGGAGATTTCTCAGGTCTACCAAGTCACATGAGCAATATCACCCACTCAAGAAACTTCTAAGTCTTAAAGCACCCCCTAGTGGCTGATCCAGGAAGCTATTAGGCCCAATATTTGCCTTTATTTTTTACTCCTCGAAAGCAGCAAGCACATTCTTATATACAGTCATTCCCTCAGTATCCACGGGAGATTGGTTCCAGCACCCCCCAACCTCCTGCGGATACCAAAATCTGCGGATGCTTGAATCCCTTATATAAAACGGTGTAGTAGAGTCGGCCCTCTCTATCTGCGGATATGGATACCCGTATCGGAGGGCTGGCAGTATTCCTCTCTTCAATGTTCAAAACGCCCTTAATTTCCTTCATGCAATATCTTTCTCATTCATTCTTTAAACCTGCTGTTCCTCCTCTGTTTCTGAACTTTTGCCCCAGCTACCAGAGGTATCTTTCTTTCTCTCCCCCTTTTCTCTCATCCTCATTCCCTTTCTTTTTTCCATTTGTGAAAGCAATCCTGGTCATAGCACATATCGTTAAAGATGAAATTCATGACATGCCTGAAACTGAGGACAAGGAAATCCTTACGTTTCAAAACTGAAGAAGTCAAAGTCTCTTACAGTCAGTGAAAATGGACACAGATTTTAAAATAGCCACAGTGCATACCATATTGTAATCAACCTACGTTTCCCAAGTACTCGCATTCAAAACATTTTCCATTCTTACGGTATTGCTTATATTTTAATTAATAACATAAGTCTTTTTGCTATTAATTTTTATCACAAATGTACATGATTTCTACTGTAGGATGAGTTAGGCAGACTTTTGAAAAGGAGCCCAAAGATGTTTACAACATTGTTCTGATAAAGGATTTGCAAATGAGCTTTTGGACAACCTACTTGCCAGTTGGGGGTTTGGCACGGTTTTAATTCCTGCTTGAATTTCCTGAAAAATCACAGTAAGTTATTTAAGAAAAAACAGCTGCCAAACTTTCTGACAAGTCATAATGAATGGTTAAGTTCTGAAAGGTCAACCAGCCATCTTTTGGCTCCCATCTCCTCCTTAAAACCAAGCTATTTTGAGAATTTCCATTCCTCATGTTCTTTTTCTTCCCAACCCTGACACTATTTGTATCCCCTCGGTGGCATTTTTTTTTTTTTTTTTTGACTCAGGAAAACTTAAATGAGTTCCAAGATTGCAGAAAAGCCTTATTATTTGATGATTATGGGTCTTGTCTGGGAAAGACTCCAAACATAGATTTGCCATTTTAAGCAATTCCTTTGAATTCTCACTCTATTGTCAGCAATAGTCCTGTTATTATTGGTTTATTATTGATTTTTTTCTTTCCCTTTACATAAGTTAACTAGGCACTCTAATTTTCTCTTCTCTTCCTATGTTCTCTTAGTTTTTAAGTCCCTGAAGGACTGTATTGTTTTAGCTTTTTGAGTTTTGGAGAACACACACACACACACACACACACACACACACACACACATCATACCTTGCCATTATCACAAACCCATGACCTTTTCCCTCAGCACCATGACTATTTCTTCTTTCTAATCTTCCTTCTTCTTTACCCTACTTTAATATAATCAGCTGCCACATTCTGTCAATTTACCCTTTGAAACGTATTTCAGATCCATCCTTTTCTCTGAGTTCCCACTGGCACCATACTGTCTCAGGTCATATTCTCACTGAAGATTCTGTTACCCTCTCCTAGTCAGCTCTCCTGCCCCTCTCCATCCGCTCCCCACACCCCCACCCACGCCCCACCATACACTCAGTCCATACGGTCAATTATCCGGCTTTTAATATTCTGGGAGGGCAGGAAAGCACCTCCTATGCGTTTAGGCACACCTCTTAATTCTCACAATCCTGCATGATAAATGTTACCTTCCTCATGTCACAGATGAGGAAGCTGACTCTCCCAAAGGTTAAGCATCTTGTCCCAAATCACCTAACTTGTAAGTATTCCAGTCACTGGCCCTCAAGTTTGAAGAGGGAAGAGGTGCCTGTGTCATAACAGGAACGTAAAACATTTACGTAACAAAGATTTTATACTTAATCTCTTTAAAGTCAAGGAATTAGACACATGTGCAATTAGTACCGTACCAAGGGCAATGGCTTTCAAGAGATAGAATTTATGTCAGAGAAGTAGAAATCCAAGTGTCTGCTCTCAGTTTATAATCTAGTTGGTCAGAGTGTGTATCTAGTACATGCTAGATACATAGCACATGCTAAATAAATACCTGCTCAAGCCAGGACCAGGGAATGGAAGGAGAGTCTTTGTTACTCTCTCCTTCTGGCTTGTCATAGGATGCTTCTTAATATAAAATGCTCTGACACTTCCTCCTGACCCAGTCCCAAAGACTACCAAAATACACTGTTAGGAAACAAAGACGTGGAGGTTACTGGGCTGCCTTGCAACCACAGGCCTATTTATTTTTTCCTAACTACAAACATAATTATTGCTGGATATTATTATGGGATTTTTCCATACGTCCTTTAGTTAGGACAGTGATGAAAAAGCAGCCTTTTAATGTACTCTGGTCTCCTGCCAGCTTACCTCATTCTACAACTTTGTCTTTGGTTTTTATTTTTAGGATTATTCAAACTTCCCATTGCCTAATCAACCCCTCATTTGACCACTGCTGCTGTTGACTACACACCTCGACAAAGACTCCTTGGAAAAGGTCTTTTTCACTTGCGGCGGGCTCCTCTGAAACAAGTTCTTGCTACCTTCAACATTTTGGCAAACAAGGACACGTTCAAGGAAATTGGAGGCCAAACTTGACAGAGCACTGGGTGCAGCTGCTGGCCCAGCTGTGCGATGATTCTCAACTGGTCCATCACCTCCAAAACTCAACTATTCAGCACAGCCTTCCTTAGTCCAGCACTCCTGTTGGTCTAATATATTTGGCAACAGCCATTATTTCAGAAATGAATGCTCGTGTGTATTTATAGCAAGTCACGTGCCTGCTCTATCAACAATTAAAGAGATTAGGATTCAGCAGACAAACTCCTCTAATTAGGACAAGATGGAAGACACAGTATATAGAATGCTGCAGTTTGGTCAAGGTTTATTCTTTCCTAACAAGACTGCCATACCGCCTCTCATCACTCAAACAGCCCCGCTCTCCCTAGGGCCACCCTGCTCCCTGTATCACAGTCACTTCCTGTGTCTGTCCCATGGAATTTTCGGTCAGGGGATTCTGTTTGCAATGGACACTTCCAGTTGCCCCTTCCTCCCTCCCTCAAACCACACCAGAGACTCAGTGGACTGTTTTAAGGCTTGTTTTGATATAACATGGACAGCACCATATGGCCACTAATCTCATTCAGTTACGCCCTTCCCCTGGAGCCTTGGCGGATGTTACATGCTCACACTTATGTAGTCTCTCCTCCGAACAAAAGCCTGAACTCAGTGTCTGGGCCATAAATTCCATCTTGCCTCGCTCTTGCCCATGCATTATTTAAGCAATCTTCTCGGTGAAGCCAGCATGAGAATTTCCCTCTGAGTAACAATCAGCGGGCGCCTTATGCGCTGTTCTAACGGGAAATGTAGGCTATCTGAGAGAGTTCCACCCATTCACAGCCTTGATAATGAAATATGATAATCTAATTTGGTAAAAATAAACTGTGAAATCAGAGATTTGAGGCAAAAACTTTAAAGATGCAATTCAGACGAGCAATCAATGCTTATTCAGTTTCTGTACCATCTCAGCTTTCTCCCTGTGCAGATGCTTAAGTGATGCTAAATTAAATAATTGACAAATTTTTAAAACTGCTGGAAATTACCATCTGTACTTAATTTTGGAATATAAAAAGGTCCATAGAAAACACCCGTTATGATTATTTTGTCTAATAACAGATATGAAACAATACAAACATCCCAGTCATAAAAATATAATGCGTTTCGAGCAGTCTGGCTTACATATTCAAACAGTTTTTCAAAACAAAAGACCACAGGAGGAGTGAAAAGCTGGGTTACCAATACGTCTTTTCAAATGAGTGGTAAAAGAACTGAGTTTTTAGTTTAAAATCTATCCCTCTAACCCTCACCTCCCCCCAAAACAAAAACCAAAAAAAAAAAAAAAACAAAACTCACCCACAGGCTTCCTACAGACAGTAATGATCACATCACTTTTTCACATTTCTCTCCTGGATAAACCCTGGGCTAAACTGTTCTCTGTTCAGAACTTTATTAGGTTGGTATTCCATTTATACAAGATGAAGTCTAGGACTGTAAATAAACATGCTTGAGGCTTCCATGAAAACACAGAAAGAGAAACAAGCTCCCTGCGTGGGAACACACTGGCAAATACGTGGATAAAACAAGCTGAAACTTACACCAGACACTTCTCCCAGGTCCAGCTCGGCAGTTGCCCCTAAAGGTACATTCTAGTTATTTTTAATCCATGTTCTGCTCTTCTCACTGATGGGACTACTCAGGCACATGGTCAAGTTGCAGTCAGCTTCTCGGTGATGTATGAGAGCTGGGCTGATTTATCTCGTCTTTCTGCAGCATATTAGCACTAATGTTCCTGCGTCTGCATCCTACCTTTCTTTAGCCGTAGCCCCGGCTTTATCATTGGTAATCTAAATTAAAGAGCCAGTGAACAGAGCAGGGCTGTTGTCCCCCACCCCTCCCTGTTTTCCATGAAACAATTGCCAGGCAGTCATTCCCGGACAAGGATTCCACTGTTTATTCTACGGAGTCTCCTCTTCAACATCCCATTGAGGCTGGAAGTCAGTTGCAAAAGGAGAGGTCCGGCGAGACTATCTTAGTTCAAATGTCTATTTAGGATTTATTCTCTAAAACAGTAGAGATGGCCTCAGGAATTACTAGAGAAAGCTGTCACTTGCCAGTTCTTCAGCCCAGAATACAGAATTGACACTATTTACAAAAACAGAGTAACATGGTTCTCAACCTACTGCCCAGGGTGCAGCACACCTTTCGGTGATTTTTTCTTTCCCTAAGAAATATCTTCCTTTCCCCACCAATGTTTATTTTACACATGCACGCTTCAATGTTTATTTTAATGTGGAATATGCGTGCCATGATTTTAGCAAGTTGCGCACAAGAAGCATAAAATCCTATAAAAAACTGGAGAAAAAAAATCAAACAAATCATTATTAACCTTGTTGTAACCTTCTATCAACAAACCAGCTGAAGCAGGAGCAAAAGGCTCTATTTAATTCAGGAGTTGTCAGTTCTTTCAAGATACATTAAAAATTTTCTCGAGCTCCACAAACGTTTGGGAAGAGGAAATATATCAGTACATTTTTCATATGGAAGTTTTTAATCTCTTGAAAACGTTGCTGTCTTAGCAGCATCTCAATACTTTTAACTCGGGTTTCCAATGATGACTGAAATAATACTACGTTTGTTTTCACATTTTAAGCAACAAAACTTTTTAACAGCTATTAAGCAGCAGCATTTGGTGGATAACCAAGTATAATAAGTTTTGTCTCTATTTTTGTGTATTTTTGTTAAAACATGATTGTTTTAATAATTTTAAACATTATATTGCATTTTTAATTTTGCTTTTGAAAATTAACAAGTTATGACATATGTATTTCCACACAGACATAATATATAGACTTGTCACTTTTTGTAGATTTAGAATATTAAAGTCTCTAATTCCTTGATATTTGCATTGCTTCAATTTTTCATTATTAAAACAATGCCTCTTGTCAGAAATTCAAAATACTCACATGCCAGGCCCTTGCACCCTCCAAGTCTGGAACCAAACTACTGTGTTCAACTCACAGCTCTGCCACTTACCAGCTGTATGACCTTAGGTAAGGTACTTAAACTTATTATAGCGTGGGTGTATTTTGAATTCATCTGCAAAGTGGGATATTGAGAGTTCTGCTTCTGGTTCAGTCTGGAACTTTCTACTTCCCAGCTCTTTTCAGAATTGTAGTCAGGAGAGATAATACTCAGGAGGGCTGCTTGAAGACTATCCAGGGTATTCTTCTAGATTGTATCCCTGGGTTAAATTTTACACATTTAGGGCTTCCCTTGTGGTACAGTGGTTAAGAATCTGCCTGCCAATGCAGGGGACACGGGTTTGAGCCCTGGTCTGGGAAGATCCCACATGCTACGGAGCAACTAAGCCCATGAGCCACAACTACTGAGCCTGCGCTCTAGAGCCCACAAGCCACAACTACTGAACCTATGAACCACAACTACCGAGCCTGTGAACCACAACTACCAAAGCCCGTGCGCCTAGAGCCCGTGCCGTGCAACAAGAGAAGCCACCGCAATGAGAAGCCCGTGCACCGCAACGAAGAGTAGCCCCTGCTCGCCACAACTAGAGAAAGCCTGTGCACAGCAACGAAGACCCAATGCAGCCAAAAATAAATAAATTAAATAAATAAATAAAAAATTTACACGTTTATATGAATTTCTACACTCTAGAACTTGCTTATATGAACTGCTCCACAAACATCCAGAGTAACGATTTAAAAAATTTAAATCTGAGCTTTTCACTCGGCTGCTTAAAACTCTGCATAGCTTCCCATTATTCTTAGGATGAAAGCCAAAATCTTTATCATGGCCTTCAAGGACTTAGTTTTATTTCACTCGGAAGATAAGCCCACCTTCCCAGAACTGACTGGCTGGGATTCAGAATCATCAATCAATCTAGTCTTGAACCCCTGCTCTTTACTGGCCAGTCAGCTTGAGCATGGTATCCGAGCACTGGTGTGGGATGCCGAGAGAATTCCAGAAGCAAACCCACAGGCCTTTTCTTTTAGTTTGAAAGTAACATACATGAATAAGATCTCACTATTTCACAAATCAGCTTACAAACTATGACAAAATCAGTATGAAGCAAGTCAGATTCAAAAATGCAAAGTGAAGATAAAATCAAGAGGTAAGAAGAATAAGATGAAATTAAATATTTGATGAATGTTAACTGAAACTGACTTAGGCTAGAGGAGAAAAAGGGAAACAAATAAGAAGCAGAAACTCCAAAACAAGTATTGCTCGAGCTTGGTATTCTTATGCTTCCAAGGTCTATGGCTCATATCAGCTAAATAGTCTTACATTTCTTAAAGTCAACAATCAATCCCATGATTGCTATTGTGAGATTCTTCAATAAACAATTCCTATACTTTCATTACGTTACTGTTGACATTACTCTCCTTCAAAAGTTCTCTTTATTTTAATCACTAAAACAACCATATGATAAACTTCACCAGTTTCTAAGTAAGATGACCAAGGAGCCCAACACCACAGGGCCCTGAAAATATGGGATTTTTCATAACCTAAAGATCTACTTTGCAGTTAACGAAGAGGAAAATGATCCTTTCGTGCAACTTATATAAGTTTATGTATAAGCTCATACATAAAATAATGTAAAAACCCAAAGACATATGAAGCATCCACTGAGTAATGAAATCTTGAGACAGTCCAGTGCATAAGGAATTGACACCACAAGGCCCCATGAGTCCCAGAGTATGTCCTATGCTTCTTGACATTGTCCTAATAATTTATACCATTAAAACCTCCCTTTGTAAGAAATCCTAAGACTCTGGAACCAAACTACTGTGTTCAACTCACAGCTCTGCCACTTACCAGCTGTATGACCTTAGGTAAGGTACTTAAACTTATTATAGTGTGGGTGTGTTTTAAATTCATCTGTAAAGTGGGATATTAGAGAGTTCTGCTTCTGGTCATGAAGTAACACCTTCTCAGAGATAACAATGATAAACTCCAGATAAAATATTAAAACAACAACAATATCTATTTGAGGACACTGAAGAATGACCAAGAGCAGGCAGAAACTAAAGAGGGGTTGACACTTGGAAGAAGGGCTCTCCATAAGTTACCCATTTTTTTTTTTTTTTTTTTTAACAGCTTTTCAACTAAGGGCAGGCCCAGTCAATCAGTTCTGCAGGGCAGCTATATCTCAGGTAGAAATTTGCCATCTTACTGGTTGGGGAGTCAGAGGATAGAGTTCAGAGAGAAGAGAGCAGCTGAAAAATGAGGGAGGAAATCCAGAGAGAAGAAAGCCACAGAGGGGAAGCTCCAAATTCAATACACAAAATCTGATAAAATCTCCAAATGATCCCAATACTATACATGTGTGGAGCAGACTTCAAGCAGCCCAGCTAAGGTGAAAAGAACTAAACAGATCCTGCTGCTATCTGTCACAGGGAAGACAAATTTGGAATTTGAGTTCCATCAATAACAAATTACTTGCTAAAACAAAAAAATTAACACTCTTTAAAGGCCTATGGCCAAATTCAGAAGCTCTATAACATTTCACTCACAATGTCCATGGCACTTTCCAAAACTACTAGTTATGCAATGAAATAGAAAAAATGTAACCCATCCTCAAAAGAAATGGTAATCCATAGAGACCAACTCTGAGATGATGCAGGTATTGGAATTAGCAGACAAGGATTTTAGAGCAGTTATTACAACTGTGCTAAAGGATACTTTAAAATCTCAGCAGAGAAGGGGAAACTACAAAAAAGAACCAATTGGAAATTTGATAACTAAAAGATACAATTACTGAAAAAAAATTCACTGGATAGACCTAACAACATATTGGAAGAAAACAATAAAAAGTATCAGTGAACTCGGATGTAGAAAACAAACTTATGGTTACCAGGGTATAAGGGGGGTGGGTAGGGATAAAATGGGAGATTGGGACTGACATATACACACTACTATATATAAAATAGATAATTAATGATAACCTGCTCTATAGCACAGGGAACTCTACTCAATACTCTGTAATGTCCTACATGGGAAAAGAATCTTAAAAGAAAAAAAATAAGTGCAGATATATGTATATGTATAACTGATTCACTTTGCTGTACACCTGAAAGTAACACAACATTGTAAATCAACTATACTCCAATAAAATTTTTAAAAATAGATAAAAAATGTTCATTAAAAAAGGATCAGTGAACTTGAAAATAGAACAATATAAATTATCCAATCTGAAGAGAGAAAAAAACTTTAAAAAGGAACAAAACCTCACGTTCTAGTATGGAATAAAATAGCGTAAGGTCTAATATGTATGTAATTGAAAGCCCAGAAAAATGGGAGAGGAAAGAATGAGCAAGAAAAGAAATTTTGAAGAAATAATCCAAATTTGCGAAAATCTGGTTTAAAAAATGACATAAATTTGCAAATTCAAAAATCCTTGCACTCTGCAAACAAGATAAATGAGAACAAAACAAAATAAAAACTCATGCCAGAGCACATCATATTCAACCTGCTAAAATTCAAAGATAAAATCTTGAAAGCAACTAGAGGAAAATGGCATGAACAAGAGAAAACTATACTAACTTTTCATCAAAAGTAATGGAGGCTAGAAGATAACATAATGAAACCTTTAAAGCACCAATAGGAAAAACAACTGACAAGCTAGAATTCTATATTTGGCAAAAAATATTCTTAGACAACGAAGGCTAAATGAGGACATTTTCAGAAAAAACAAAACCTAATCACCAGCAGATTTGCACTATTGGAAATGTTGAAGAAATGTTCTTCAACATTATAAAGGTAAATGACACGAGATAGTTATTTGGATCTACAGAAAGGAATGAAGATTACTCAAAGTGTTAAATATGTGAGTAAATATAAAACACACACACACACTTCACACACTTCTTTGAAACTCTTCAAAACACATACAACTATTTAAATTAAAATTATAACACTGTATTGTTGGGTTTGTAACATAAATACATAACAACAGCACAAAGGCTGGAGGAGGCAGTAAATGGAACTATCCCAGTTGCAATGTTCCAATGCTTGACATGAAGCACTACAATACTAACTCTAAGTAGAATGTGAAAAATTAAAAATATATACGGTAATCCCCTGACCAACCACTAAAAATTAATACAAAGAAATTTAAAAGCCAATAGAAAAATTAAAATGGAATTCATGGCAGCCATGAATGTGCCTCACTTAGGTCTCCCTTTCAGAAGAAGCAAGCTAATGAGCTGTAAGGAGTACAGTCAGCTGACAGCATCCAAAGGCAGCACCTTTGGGATCAACTGTTTGTGAATCAAAGCCATGTTCTTCACCATCAGTCAATGACTGAACATGACAGGGATACTAGCACTTGGCCATTTCTGCCCAGTGCAAAACTGTTTACAGGCGGTCTTTGCACCAAAGCCCTCCATCAGGCTGGAAGAGACTTTCTCAAAATCACAGCGCAGTTTGAGGCCCTTTCTACCCTACCCCTCCTTTCTTCCACCTTCCCTTCACAGGTGTCAGATGCCTGCTCTCTCTCTTTTTTATCTTTTGTCGGCATTGCATCCAATAAATTTCTTGCACCTATAGTGCCATCTTGGCATCTGCTTCCTGAAGAACCAACCTAATGCAGAATTCTAAAAAATACTCAATTAATCCAAAATAAGGCAGGAAAGGAAGCAAGAGGAACAAAAAAGCAGATGGGACAAAGAGAAAAAGAGCAAACTGGTAAATCTAAATCCAATCATATAAACAATTATGTTAAATGTAAATGGACTAAAAATTCCAATTAAAAAGAAAATTGCCAGAATGGATAAAAATTAAAACTAATCTATATGTTCTCCTTATATTTATAATACAAAGAACAGATAATCTGAAAATAAAAGCATAAAAAAAAGAGAAAGCATAAGAAAGCTCGAGTGGCTATATTAACATCATATGAACTAGATTTCAAGGCATAGAGTATTACCAGAAATAAAGAGAGATTTTATAATGATAAAGGAGGCAATTTACCTGGAAGAAATGAAAATAATAAATGCATAAGTGCCGAATTATAGAACATTTTGAAACAAAAATTGACAAAATTATTGAATTAATAGACAAATCCACAATCACAGTTGGAGATTTTAAGCCTGTTCTCTCAATAACTGATAGGACAACAAGATAAAAATAATAGTAAGGACATGGAAAACTTGAACATCACCATCCAGTACACTGAGCTAATTCACATTTATAGAACACCTCCACTAACTACAGAATAGACATTCTTTCCAACTGTACACAGCACATTCACCAAGATAGACAATTTGGTGTGCTATAAACAAGTCTCAACAAATTTCACAAGACTGATATTCTACAAAGTATGTGTTCTGACCATAATTCAATTAAACTCAAAGCAATAAGATATTTGGAAAATCCCAAGTATTTGGAAATTGACAACACATTTCTAAAGAACTCATTGACCAAAGAAGAAATCACAGGGGAAATACAAAAATATTTTAAAGTAAACCATAAGGAAAATGCAACATATCAAAATTTGTGTGACACATTTAAAGCAGTGCTTAGAGGGAATCTTACAGCTTTAAACATTTATAGTAGGAAATAATAAAGGGATAAGAGCAATGATCCTAAGTTCTACCTAAGAAGTTAGAAAAAAGAGCCAACTAAATCCAAAGTAAGTAGAAGGAAGGAAATAATAATTTTTTTAAAAGAGCAGAAATTGATGAAATAGAAAACAGAAAAATAGAGGAAATTAAGAAAACCCAAAGTTAGTTCTTTGAAAGATTAACAAAATTGATAAATTCCTAGCATGACTGATTAAGAAAAATTTTAAAAGAGAGAATACAAATTACCAGTACCAGCAATGAAAAAGAAGGCCTCTCTAGAGATCCTAATATGTTGAAAGAATAATAAGCAACTATACTAAACAACTTTGTGTCAATAAATTTGGAAACTTAGATGAAATGGACACATTTCTTGAAGAAAGAATTTACCAAAATTGACATATGAAATTTAAAATCTAGAGAAGTATATAATAGATATACTTCTCTATATCTATTAAAGTAATTGAATATATTATCAAAATCCTTCCCATAAAGAAAACCCCAGCACAAATGATTTCATGGTGAATTCTAGAACATTTAAGGAAAAAACAATGTTACTCTTATACAAACTTTTTCTGAAAACAGAGCAGGATGCAACACTCCCCAACTCATTTTATGAGGCCAGCATAACCCTGACACCAAACTCTAACAAAGATACAATAAGAAAATTACAGCTCAATATGGACTCCAAAATCCTTAACAAATATTAGCAAATAAACCCTAGCAATAAAGAGGATAATCAATCTGTTTTACATCATGACCAAATACAGTTTATCTCAGGAATGTAATGCAGCTTTAACACTTAAAAATGGATTATTATAATTTACTGTATTACCAGAACAAAAGAGAAAAACCATGTAGAATTTGAATACATTCAGAAAAGGCATTTGATAACATTCAATACCAATTCAATTCATGATTAAAAAAAAAAAAACAGAAGGGGATTTCCTCAATCTGCAGTTAAAATCATATTAACAGTGGCAAGTCAAATGCTTTTCCCCTAAGGTCGGTAACAAGGAAAACATGTCCACTCTCCCCACTTCTCTTTACCCTTGTACTACAGGTCGTAAACAGTATAATAAGGCAGGAGAAATAAATAATAGGCATAAAAATTAGAAAGGAAGAAATAAGACTCCCATTGTTTGCAGATAACACAATTGTTTCTATACAAAAATCATAAGAAATCTAAAATGGGATAATAGTACCTACCTCATATAGTTGTTATAAGAATCAAATGAATTTAAATTTGAAATTCGGAACTGTGCCTGACACACAGTAAGCACTATATAAGCATTAAGCAAAAATTTTAAAAATAAGTCTAAATATAAAATCTGGGAGTGAAAATGAGTATAGGTTTATTTGTCAGAAGAGCTTAAAGAGAGCTACTTCAAGGAATAAGATTATGTTTGGTTGGGGGCCCAGGTTATGAAAGATTTCAGGGCAAATAACACTTGGGATGCCTTAGAGAATGGCCAGTTCTGACATTTCTAAAATAGAAAGATGAAGTCTGTTAGAGTGACACTGTCTACAGAGTTATTACTTTAATATGGGATCTATAATGTCTATACAGTTACATAAACAAATCCAGTTGTTGTGTCTAATGAACAAATGACTTGCTGTGATCTATAAGTATTCTTATGGCAGACTATCCATGAGAGACATGTACGTAGGGAAAAAAAGGCAGTTGGCATAATCGTATTTACAGTAGAATTTAATTTTCAGTGCAAAAAAGATATGCATATATGATAACTGCATTGACATGTGCATAGAAAAATTTCGGGAAATACCCAAACAGAAGTGTTAATTAATAGTGGAGAGCTCTAGATAGTGGAGTAGAAAGGACTTTTATTTTTTACTTAATATCTTTGGCATATTGTTTGAATTTTTAATAATATTTGTACTTTGTAATTAAAAAAAATAAAAATCCCTTAACTAAAGCAAAAAATATATCAACACTTAAAAGTCACAATGTTTAGAGTCTATTTGTTTTGTAAGTCAAATAAGATGAAAAGGATTCTTCCTTTGTGTTCTTTAAACAAAGGTAGTTTCATTTTAGTCATCAAGAGCATATTCCAGATGTTTTTGCCCCTGAGATCCCTCCCAGCAGCCCCACCAAGTGGAGAGTGGGGAGAATTAAAAACCCAGGTCAGGTCAAAGTTTCAGTCTGTCTTCACTGGCAGGCTCATCAAAACAGAGAGCCCTGAGAAGGCCCCTGTGCCCCTGCGAGCCGGCTTCACCATAATTCATGCCTTCTGACTTCTGAACCAATCAGGAACTGGTTTCCGCTACTCCCATCCCTGGATGCGTGGAGACCACGGAGAGGAATCTGGATCAGAGACAACCCATTACCACTGGAGGCACAGAATTTTAAGTAGAATGACCTTAGAAAATGTCTAATTCATCCACAGACAACCACTTTCCAGGTAAGGAAATAGAAGTCTAGAGATGTAACTTGCCCAAGGTCACAGGGTTACTAAGTGACCACAGCAGGTCAGGATAGCGTCCTTTCTGTGATGATGGAGAGAGGGTCTAAAAGGTCCTACTGATGCTGGACCAGGGGCCGTGCCTTCACCAACAGAGTATACTAGGATGCAGGCTTGACCAGGAGCGGAAGGGAGTAATCTTCCTGCCTTTATCATAGACCTTCAAACTGGAGTGCAAACATCAAAAACTGACTCTGTTATTCATTTACTCTCATTACTAGTGTTCCATAAAATGCATATACACTTTCTCTACAAATAATCCATTAGTGTAAAAGAGCAAATGTTTCCTATTTGAGATGTGCCTTCTGGCCACATCATTCAGAGATGCTTTTAGTATATTACTAACACTAATGAAGGTCTCTTGTTAGAATGTTTTCCACATTTTGGTTATAGGCAATAGAAAACCTGGAGATATTTAAATTAATGCAATGTGTACTACTCTGCTCTAACGTACTGTGTTTTTTTTTATAGTGGGAACTATAAATCAGTTTCTAGAGTTTAAGAGGTAAACCAATGATTAGGCTCTGGAATTACTTAGAATCCATAAATCTGAGACTGATTTAATCCATAAATCAAACTGCCTTGGAAACCTGTCCAGAACCAGAAAGGCGCCCTTCATTCCTCTCTGCTGAGAAAAGAAAAGAAAAAAATCCCAAAGAACAGTCATGATAGCACTCCCCAAGATAATGAGCTAAAATCCATATTGGATATGGATAGGCAAACAAGAAATCATTCTTACCTATTTATCAAATCCACATTGGATATGGATAGGCAAACAAGAAATCATTCTTACCTATTTATCAACCCTCTAAAACCTCCTATAGGTGGTTATTTATTAACATTGGTTATAACATACTCAGAATAATAAAATTGTTGCCTTGACTCAACATCACATTTTCCCACTAATAACAGACAAGCTTTCCAACAAATTACTGTAAGTTCCTCAAATGCGTTAGAAATATTCCTTCACGTATACCCTCTAGTCTGCCGGAATACATCTTGGGGTTAAGGAGAGGCATACCTATATTTATTGTAAGATGCTAAAGGACAATACATAAGTGGCAATCCCTGGCTAGACATGGGTGCTACTCACATTTATTATATTGCCACCAGTCCCCTCCCAGACACTTCATTACTAACGATTTTCCAACACGAAAGCTTTTTAAAACTTTGATCTTCTGTGAAAAACTCGGTAGGATAATAAAAACCTTCCAGCTGAACAAACAGACTAGGGCTGAAAGACCATCTCCTTAGCATTTGCCACGGAAAGTATCATCTGCCCTGACTCCACCCTGGTGTTTCATTAAAGTGGTGTCGTTCAAAATATGCAAATGACAGTAATAATTTGAAGAAACAAATGAATTAGGTGAGCCTCTATAGGCAATTTACTCAAGGTAATTAAGAATGCTAAGTCAAACAAATTATTATTTTAAATGACAAGTAAGCTTTAATTAAACTTGATTTCTATACTAAAATGAAACTACTAACTCAACAGAAGGGATCCAGTGTGAATTAAAAGGCAAAGTGTGTCAAGAAGGGAAAAAAAATATGTACACTCTGACTTTTGATTCACCAGATTAGGACCAGGTATCACTGTGTTTTCACTGGAGCTAGCTCAGAGAGAGGTATTTTTGTGCATGAATTTAGAATTGATATAAAGTATTTGGGGTGGGCGTCCCTGGTGGCGCAGTGGTTAAGAATCCACCTGCCAATGCAGGGGACACGGGTTTGAGCCCGCGTCCAGGAAGATCCCACATGCCACAGAGCAACTAAGCGTGTGCACCACAACTACTGAGCCTGCGCTCTAGAGCCTGTGAGCCACAACTACTGAACCCACGCACCACAACTACTGAAGCCCATGTGCCTAGAGCCCGTGCTCCGCAACAAGAGAATCCACCGCAATGAGAAACCCACACACTGCAATGAAGAGTAGCCCCCTCTCGCTGCAACTAAAGAAAGCCCGTGTAGCAACGAAGACCCAACACAGCCGTAAATAAATAAATAAATAAAAATAAAGTTCCCTTTTAAAAAAATTTTAAAAATAAAGTATTTGGGGTGCCTCAAGTATGAGTGCATTTTAAATGGTAAAGATGCTAAGCAAAATTAGAATCAACCCAAACCTAAGGTAATTTCTCTCCAACTAGCATCTCAAACTTTCTCTATCATTAAGAAAGGTAACCCAGCAGACTGTAGCCCACTAAGGATTAAGAGTCCTTCATAGGGGTTAGGGGGACACGGTGACCCATAGTAGAACCTCCACAGCTATGATAGCCACCAACCCAAAATACATGTGTATGATGGATCAAACCAATGGGCCCTAATCAATAGCCATGGAAATAAAGGTGCCCATAGAGGGAGAAACATCTCCACAGTTGTTCTGAGATGAGCAAGGCTAAAACATGGTCCTATTAAAGTAGATCATACTTGTGTATTTAGTCCTACAGAATAACATAATCTTAATAATTACCATCAATTTTGAAAGCGTCAAGTCTTCTCTGAGACTAGGCGTATCCACGTCGCTTCCCTTTGTAATGTTTTGTCCCAGTAATGTTACTGGGACTCTCACTGGACCCCACCCACCAGCCCTGGCAAGCAGTAAAGCCCTCACAGAACCACCTGTTTTCTTCTCCACATGAAGCAGCTCTCCTGTTTTAGCCTCCTGGCTCTTCCCTCTTCCACCTTCAGCCCAGCGTCCCACGGGAATACACACAACGCGTCCTGTCCCCTCCGCTCCCGGCTTTCTGGTCAGGCCGGATGACCCAGGGCAGGAGTCAAGGAGGAAGCTAAGAGCAGGGGCCGGGCCGTGGCAGAACACAGCAGGGAGGGGCCTGGAGAGGCCACTCTAAGTCACCACCTCTGGCATCTAGACCCAGTCGCCCTGCCATGCAAGACCTTTTTCATGCAGTTTCCCTAAGTAGTCTGCCCTCAGGACGACCCTAGGGACACTACTGAAATACTAATGGCAGTGGCAAGGAGTCGGTGTCAAGCCTGTGTTCCAAGGAGCAGAGAGAACTCCGGACTACTGTATTTTCTCCTCTGTACTTGTGCCTTCACTCTAGAGAGGTAATCGTGCAACTGCTGACTCTGCAACTGGGGAGGCAAGAACTCAGGAGACCTGAAGAGGCCAGTGTGTCCTTCTCCTTCTATCTGCTCCCGCCCCTGGCCAGAATGGGATTCATTCATCCAATAACCACCGGGCACTGTTGACATGTCAGGCCCTACACTGTGCTCAGGGCACATAGCAAGACACCATTCTGTTCCCAAACTGCCCACATTCCACAGTCAGGCGAGACACGCGAGCAAGCAAGTACAAAATAACGTGCTGGAAACGGATGGAATGGGGACATCGGAGGAGTGAGAAGGTCGGGGGAGGGAACAGAGGAAGCTGCCCGTGCCCGAACATCAGTCCCATTGGAATGTGTCTGCTCCTCTGACCCGCCAGAAGGGGAGCTGCGCATGACACGAAAAGAGCTTTGTCTCTCGCATTAGAGCAAAAATTCCACGAGTGCTGGGGCTTGGTGTGTCATGAGGGCTCAAGAAATATTTGCTGAGTGAATGAATGATCTAAGAATTCGGATCTGCCCCTGGGACTTTTTGGACAGAATCTTGGATCTGTCCAAGGAGGATCTCAGAGGTCATCTAATAGTCCAACCTTCTAGAATTTATAGACAAGAGACTTCTTTTAAAATGTTTGCACAGCACAGCGGAGTTGCCCAGAGGAAGTGTGCTGGGCCCATAAAATGTTTGCAGGTGAGTGGATAAAGTGTGCACATCCAGTCAATGAACAATTATTCAGCAAAAAAAAAAAAAAAAAGAACTACTGACACATACAACATGATGGATGAATTTCAAAAACATGACTCTCAGGGAAAGAAGCCAGACATAGAGACCACATAGCATACGATACCACTGATTTGAAGCGTCCAGAAAAGGCAAATTTATAGAGACAGAAAGTAGACCAGTGGCTGCCTGGGGCTGAGGTGGGGTAGAACAGGATTAACTGTTAACTAGGCATGAGGGTTCTTACTGGGAGGGTGAAACTGGTCTAAAACTGGACTATGGTGACAGCTGCGCCACCTTGTAAAGAGACTAATTGTGCACGTGAGATGGGTGAATTTTATGACATACAAAATATACCTCAAAGTGGTTTAAAAAGTTTTGCAAGAGGAGTAATAAGTTATACGTTTACCCTCATGCTGCTATGAGGGGCTGCTATGTTGCAGACAAAAACAAAGAAGCCCAGATTTGAAAGCACCCCCCATCTCCTAACCCCACCCTCGGAGCCCACCATTCCCCTTTCTAAAAAGTCTGCTTGTAGACAGAAAGCAGATTAGTGGTTGCCGGGGCTGCTTCACGGGGATGTGGTCTCCTTACGGGGTGTTGAAAAAGTGCTGGAACTAGACAGTGGTGAGGGCTGAAAAACATTATAAATGTACTTACTGCCACTGAATGGTACCCTTCAAATGGTTAAAGTGGTAGATTTCATGGTATGTGTATTTTACCACAATTTTTTAAGTCTACTTTTTTTTTTTTCTTTTTAAAAAGGCCACGTTTGAGGAACATTTTCACATTTCCCTTTCCTCTGCCAAATCCATTCCCCGGTAGCCACGGAAGGGTCAGCTCCTGTCCCCAGACACCTCATATCAGGATGTCTTAGTCCAGGTGACAGTGTAACTCTAAGCTGCATATGCTCTCATCACCTTTCCCCGGGTTGGCAAACGTCAGACATTAATTAAAAGAAATCTGGGCTTGGTTTGCAGGTTAATCCTGGCTGGCTTCGTTCAAAACAACACACGAAGGGACGTTCCCAAAGCTGTCAGGCCATCTCTTGAAGGGTTGCTACTTGGCTCCCCGGCTCCCTGGCAGCACAGAAGGGCAGCGACGCCTCCTGGCACGTATTTAGCCGCAGCGTATGATGAAACACTTGCTGCTCGGTCAGAAATTCTGCAGGTTCACAAAGCTCTAGAACTCCCTGCTTCCACAGGGTCCAAAAGCAGCGCCAGCCTGGCCTGGAATCACTCCCATATGGTTCCTACTGCAAATGTCCTAGGTCACTGGGACCAGTGATGATTCCTGGATTACTTCTTTCACCAATATCATTGGCTTCAGTATTCCTATCAGACAATCTGTAAGGTGAGTTAAAATATTCTTTCTTTTTTCCCCAATAAGACAACAGTTGCTAAAGCATTTAGTCAGTTGCCCAAGGATTTAGAGCTAGAACCAGGGTCTCAACATGCTCAGGGTTCATATATTTGATTGGTGTACATAGGAAGTAAGAATTATCAGCTGTAAAGGACTTTCTACCTCAAAGACGACATCAGACTGATACTCTCACTTTGGTATTGCTTAAAATATGCCTGGTATAGAATGACGTAGGAAAAAAAAAAACGCTTCGGGTTTCCAACTGTGAAATGGTACTTGGAGAGCAAGTGCTAAATGCCAAATGTCTAAAAGACCTCCTCCGAGGAAATACTTCCTCACTACCAGCCAAAAATCACAGGGACACACTGTGGCTGAATTTTTAAATTGTGTTTTTTAGACACTGGATAATTTTCTGACCATTAAAGACAATCACAGCCAAACCTAACAATAAAAGTAATTGAATCTCATGCTCGAGAAGCACACAGCTGATTCACTGTGAGGTGCAGGAGAGGAAGGGGGCAGGAAGTCCAGGAGCAATTTTCCCTCCGCGTAAAGCAGAGCCTGCCTTCACAGTGGAGAAGCCCGGGATGGAAGCGTGCTTTTACTTCCTGACTGCCCTGTTCTGTAGGGCCCACGCTCCCAGGTGGCACCTAGAAAACCATCAACAGGTGTTAGAGATTTAACCCGGCCTCTGCCCCAGGTCTCACAGGCCCAGCTTAGGACATTGAGATGAGGTTTCCAAGAGACGACAGGGTGAGGCCACATCCATTCTGCCCTTGGGGGACTGTGCCTGCTCTGAGTCTCCCAGGGCACTGGGTGCACACAGGGCACCCAGACTCTCCCGGTGGTGCACAGTGACCAACCGTAAAATACAGCCTAACTTGGGGAATGTGCAAGAAAGTTTTTGCCTTGCATTTACACCAGTTGCATTCAACCTTAAAGATACCACACTGACCCGACTTAGAAGGATTTACAAGCTAATGGCAAAACTACTAGCAGCTGTTGGAGATAAGCCAGCCAACCACTTGGTGTCAGAGCAAGGTCTATTTCTGCAAACATTTCATGCGTACAGCTTTTGAGATTGAGTTGGTGGTCACAGAGAAGGTCTGCATGGATTGGCCTTTACAGAAAAGAGACCCTCATGTGGGAGCCTTGGGTAACGTAATTTTCTGAGCATCTGTATTCTCATCTATAAAATGGGGATTCAGGGCCACAATCTCAAACACATGAAATGCTTGCAATGGAATATATTCACACTAAGTGGGATAATTAGAGACGATAAATAGCCTCCTGTCCTTAAGAGTAGAGTCTACATTTTTTCTTAGCTCAAAAGAGTGACATCATCCCTGTCTTATTCTTTTTCCCTTACTCCTCTTATCCAATTATTTTTTTACATCCTATATTCCCTGACAATGCCTCTCAAACCTGTCACCTTTTCCGAGTCTATATTCACCCCAGCAAGGCCTTATCACGGCATGTGAGACCACTGTCATAAATTCCTAGTGCATGTGCAGCCTCCCCAAACTATCCTGCGCTCTTCAGTCAGGTCATTCTCATTCATAATCACTGTGCTGACATCAAAACTCTAAAGACAAGGCAGTGTCCACGGGACCAGGTCCAGACTCCTCGGCTTAGATTCCTGCCCATTTTCCCACATCCCCATCCACAGATTCTCTACTCCACCCAAACTGATTCCTCAAATGCCTTTAACTTCACCACCTCTGCAACCTCACCCCTATAATTCCATGGCCTGGGTGCAGAGTGTGTTCTACAAAACGGTCACAACAGTATCTCCCATCCCATTTGCTCTTCCCACACTGTGACTTTAATGTGTCAAAGGTTGGGTCTATATTCCCTCCCCTTGACTCTGGGTGCACTTGTTACTATGACCAAAGTGGCAATGGGTGACACACAAGGTAGGTCATAAAACAGAAGGCACTTCTGCCTGGCTCTCTTGGGACACTAGCTCTTGTTACCCAGCCTCCATGCTAAGAGGGAGACACACAGCCACGTGGAAAGGCCGTGTGTAGGTGCTCTGGTCACTAGCTCCAGCTCATCCCAGCTGACAGCCAGCATCAGCTGACAGACATGCAGCCTTCAGTTGATTCCAGCCCCCAGCCATCCTCTGAGCTGCCCCAGATGATCCTAAGCAGAGTGGAGACAAGCTGTTCTCTCCTATCCCCCTGCCCCATTCCCCACTATGCTCGGTCCAAATTGCAGATTCATGAGCAAAAGAGTATGATTGTTTTAAGTGACTACCTTGGGGTGGTTTCTTATGTAGCAATAGGTAACTGGAATAGACTAAAACGCCCTCCCCTTCTTTTTGGCTGTCTCAAATCCTACCTGGCTTTCAAAAGCTCAGTACAGATCTCACTTCCTTCATGACGTTAAGTGATTTCTGTCTCTCTCTTGTTTGAAGCCTGAATAGCACTCAGTAAAGACCTACCATAATGGACCATAATCTCCTTAAGAGAGAAGGCCATGCCTATGTTTTCTTGGGAACCATTTCCTATCATCTCTCAGAGTATCTTACATATAACAGATGGTCTATATATACACTAGATGGATAATTAATTTTCTAGCCTCCAGAGTAAAATGCACACAGTAGGTACTTAATACATGATACACACTATGACAAGGGTTTAATACAAAAAAAACAGGAAAAGAAAAACAATAAAAATAGTTTTTAAATGGAGGATCAGGTAGTTGTAGGAAATTCAAACCTTTCAAGTCTTTAAACTGCCTTTCTACTGAGTAAAGTAGATGCTTTACAAATTAACAGTTTTAAGTTCAGGAGCGTGTGTGTTTTCAGCCAAACACACATGTAGATTTGGATGTCTCTTTGGGAACTGTTCCTTTGTTAATAAATGCTAAATGGGCATTTTGAGAAGTGGTAGTAACGATCCATGTTCTATGTCCTGTAATTACTCAAGGATAATTAGAGCACGGGAGCGTTTAGAAATAGGCAGAATGTTTCCTGTCGAACAACCATCTGTATCAGGACCTCTTAAACTGGGGATCATGAACTCTCAATGGCTGTCACTGGATGGGCTTCATGAAGTTCATGCCCAAAATTATATACAAAATTTTGTGTATATTCGCATTCTTCTAAGGAGAGGGTCTACAACTTTCATCAGATTCTTAATAGTTGTGGAAACGTGGTTAATTCTATGTTTTACCTTATCACATTTGCTTTTAACTCCTATTCAAAGATTCTGCTAAAGGGGGGAGCCCTGAGCAAGCAATGGGGAAACACCAGGGCAGGTTTGCCTCTGCCACTGCCTCGCATGGTGGCCTTGGGGGAATCCTTATAAGCACTCTGAATTTGCTTCTGGATCTACCTCTCAACTGTAAAAACCGTTAGAAGCACTAGAGCTACCAAAACATCTCAAAACAGTTTCCCTGAGAAAGGCCTGAAGAGGAAGGAGAAGGCTGCTTCATTTGGTGTTTTTCCATTGGATTTTCTTTACTATAAAAGAACAGTAATATTAATTTTGGTTAAAATATACATCTGTATTTACAATTGTTTATTTAATAAATATTAAGAGCCTATGATGTGACAGTCACTGGTTATGAACTTTCCACTCAGTCCTTGAAGACTTGGCAATTACTGAGTAGACCACCCCAACACTGCACGGAAGTCTAGAAGATAAAGTGGACAATAAAAATATAAAAAACTAATAGCACAGAGGACCAAAAACTCAAGGGATTCATCATTAAGTGGGTAGAACAGGGATCACGCAAGAGATGCGGTAGAAACGGAGTACTACGAACCAGGTTGATTTGGCTGATCTGTCCTACCAAATGGGTGTCCACTTGTTCCTCTGCCTTCCAGAATTGCATGCTCAGTTAAGAGAATAGCTTTCCTCCTTAGAGGAAACTCTTTCTTTAAAGACATAGAAGTAGCTACTCTCCTTCTCAGAACCTCTGAACCAGCTCTCATAGGAATAGAGAGTCACAAACAAAAAGCAAGCAAACACAGACACTTAATGGAACAGAAGACATATAATGAGTAATCTGGACCCAAGGATAATCTGAATATAATCCTCCTCATGCTCAAGGGTTTCAATGTGGGAAATACGACTTTACAAAAGCTTTGAATTACAGATAAAACACAAGACAAAGTACTAAAAAAACAAAACAAAAAACCAACAGGTTGTCAACACTTAAGAGGATGAAAAATATGACATTGATTATTCCATCATTTCTTGGTCCCCTTAATGTTAGTATTTTTTAACTTTTACATTAATACTTATTACTAACTAACTATATATATATATATGACTTAACCTCTTGAATTAGACAGTCACCTTCTTGGGCCCAACGCCCATATGTTATATTTTTGGATGTCATTTGAATGATGATGTGCCCCTACTAAATATTCAATAAATATTCTATGAATGAGTAAATAAAGTTTCTTCCTAAAGCTTCAAATGTTGGTAAACTCAGTGACCTGGCTTTATAAGGAAGCTGAATCATTTCTTCTAACTTATCACAATTAACATCCGCAATATATTTCTTTCATTAAAAGTAAAAGTATAAATTGAGATACTCAGTTTGTTGCTGATAATTTGAGGTACGACATGGAGCTCTACACAAGGAAGGGGCTTTTTTCTGCTTGGTGTGTGAGGGGATCAGGTTAAGGGTTAGGAGATAATCTTATTTATGGCCCACATTTGAAAACTGTGGTTAATTTGTGCTTAAGAAAAAATAAGTGCAGTAAAGAACAACATATGGTACAAGAAAATTGGGTTTGGTTTTCCTCCTGACCTCCCCCATGAGTGCGTGTTTGGTGTACTGTGTATGTACCATACCCTTCTGGACTTTAGATAAATTCGCACATGTGTGAACAAAATGCCTAGGGTAGAGAAAGTATTTGGGGTGCACAATATCTTCAAATTGTATCAAAAATGTATATATAAAGTCTTCTGGAATCACCTCCAGAACAAGGGAGATCCTACAATAAAAAAACATATCTAGGGGCTTCCCTGGTGGCGCAGTGGTTGAGAATCTGCCTGCCAATGCAGGGGATACGGGTTCGAGCCCTGGTCTGGGAAGATCCCACATGCCGCGGAGCAACTAGGCCCGTGAGCCACAACTACCGAGCCTGCACGTCTGGAGCCTGTGCTCCGCAACAAGAGAGGCCGCGATAGTGAAAGGCCTGCGCACCACGATGAAGAGTGGCCCCCGCTTGCCACAACTAGAGAAAGCCCTCGCACGAAACGAAGACCCAACACAGCCAAAATAAATAAATAAATAAATAAAAAATCCTTCCCTCTACTTTAAAAAAAAACAAAAACAAAAACAAAAAACATATCTATGGGGTAAAAAGAACTAACATGGTACTCATCACCAGTATGCTTAGAAAGATCTTAAGTTTATTTAAGATTTTCACTTTATACCACGCATGAGATTCCTTAGACAAAACTGCCTCTGGATTCTTTCTTTCTTTTGGTCATAAATCAAATATCCAAAAGCTTATGTATAATAGTATATTACTTCATTTTCTCTAAGTCAATCACTTTAGAATGAAAACAAAATGCAGGGCAAAAGAAGTTGGGAAATGGTAGATTATCTTTCACCCTAATTTCCCAGTGCATTGAGAGGTTGGATTATTTGATCATCTTGGTACCATGGACCATTACCAGGACTTTGATCTCCCTACAAAGAGGGTGGAGAGTGAAATGGGGAAGAAATTTTTGAGGAGGATGGTCTTTCACATCATGATTTGTACAGAGAAATAAACACATCTCATCTCTCAGGAAACCAGAAGGAAGACCCTCCAATGATATGTATGTAGGAAATAATATGTAATAGCATGAAAGGCTATTAAAAACAGCCATCTTGTGTACAAAGTGTTCTTTTCTTAAGTATCTCTTGATTTTTCACCTCAGGGTCTTAGAAGAAGCCTGACCAGCACAGTAGGCACTTCATGTTTGTTGAATTTAACTTGCTGCTAGAGATCCCAATTTCTTCATAAATGTCAGTGAGAATGAAACACTACACCACATTTGGGCCGTTGCTCTCCAAGTAAATATAAGTATTTTTCTCACATATATTGCATTCAAGGGGATGGAAACTGGGGGGTTTTTTTGGTTGGTTTATTTGGTTATCAGTTTGTCTATTTGGTTGGTTGGCTGGTTTGTTGCTGATATTGCTTTATCACAGGACAGCAGGAGAGAAACAATGTGGTACAAAATCATGAGGTTTAAAGTCAGATAAGACTAGTTTAAATGCTAACTCCTTCACTTTACTAGCCATCCAACCTTGGGCAAGTTCCTTAATCTCTCCAAGTCTCAGACTTCTTACTTATAAAAATGGGTTAATAATCCCTACTGGCCAGGGTTATTAGGAGGATTAAATGAGACAATATATATATGGTGCCTACTTAGCATAATGACAAACCCACAGTAAGCATTAGGCATGTAGCTAATCTTATGTTTATTATTATCACCTCATTAAGTCATAATTAGGATTAAACAAAATAATATATAGAAGAACCTACCATGGTTCTTGACATATAATTAATGCTAATGCTCATGTTCTAGAAGGACACAGTTTAACACACAATATGAGCCATCTTCCTTACATACCCCATGGAGTTTTCTCGCATGACAGTTCTCTTGGCCACATGTTTCTTTGTGCCATTGAGCACATATAGGTCTATCTCGGGCATATATCAAACACTTGATGAATCTCTCACTCGGATTTAACTCTAAAAATGCTTCCCAGTTGCCAGAAATCACAAGATATAGAAAAAAACATGAGAATGTTCAGATCAGCAATGAGAATGCTGGTAAACATTACTACTTTGATGTGACTCTTTTGGATCTTGAAAGCACTAGCATCAAAGATGCTCCCATGTAGCCAGGAGCTATTTCCAGCCCTTCTTGCATTTCCTGGCTCTACCTGGATGAGATATGTGCACATGAAAGCAATTTGTCATTCATGCCACTCAAATAATTATGGCCTAAGTGATCTCCTGTGTCACATCCTCAAGTCTTTTCACGTGACTCATCATTCAGCTGGAAAGCAGGAAGCGCTCCATTTGGGGAAGGAAGTCAAAAGGATGCCATGCCTCAGGACAACACCCGTCCTACCCAAGCAGTGTTATTATTCTCAACTACCAGGCAACACCCAAACAGAGCATGTTTAATCACACCATCAGAAAGGAAGATCGGGGCTGTGAGTTTACACTAGTGTCTCACATCTGAGACATCATGTGGCAAAGAGCTACAACCAAGGGCCGGTTCCACCGACCCCATACCCAGGTGACTTCTGGTGGTTTCAAAGCACCAAAGCTCCAATCTCAAAGCACAGAGACCTAATCCCTCTTCAGCTTATTCTGGCAAATCTCTTGGAAGTGATAGTCATTGGTGTAGAACTCAGTGTAGGTAGGCAGAAGTGGGTGTGTTTTGCACATATTTATGCAGACATACATGTCCACACATGAGAAGTTTTTGGGCACCCAAAGAAAGCTACTGTGAAAAGTTTTGTTGCCAAGATTGTTTGCTATTTATCAATTTGCATTTTTCAAATAAGCCGAGTCTACCCCCAGATGTGACCCCTTTCATTGCAGGGAGAGTATATTTCCATTACTATGGGTCAGGACTTACCCCACCTTCCACTTCTATTCAGAAGGTCCGGAATGGCCAGAAAGATCACCCTCATTCAAGGTCAGAGTTTGGAAGAAAAATGCTCAATCTCATCCTCTTTCCAACTGTAGAGCCACATTCTAATCTGAAAATGAAAACTTTAGAGCAATGAAAACCTGGCTAGCCTTAGCTCTTTCATGACTCCAATCTTCCACTGCCACTGAGAATTTGACTTTTGAACAGGAAATGGATAATGGTTAAGAGATATTATTATTAAAGAATTGTGTGGGTTTTTAAAGCAATTTATCATTGCCTATTTATGTATCAATAAGGGTAAGAGATAAATTTATCATAAACATTGAGACTGTATTCTAATGAGTTACACTCATAAAGCATATTTAATATCAAGTTATATATCTAAAGTTGTTATCATTTAATGAAATTCTTTCACTCAATGTTTACCTATGGGCTAGACACTCAGACACTCTTAACAATACAAGCTATGTTTTATCTCATTATATAGGTGAGAAAACTGGGGTGCAAACCTCTGGCTCAACATCACACAGCCAGGAAGCGGTAAAATCTCATTTGACTCTAGTCTGTCTGACACCCAGGCCATGGTGCTTTCCACCCGAGAAACTGCCCCCCTCTATTCATTTATGAACTTGCATATTAGGATGGGACATGTTTGCAGCTTGAGGAACAATGTAGCAATGATATTCTATAAATCACTTCGGCAATACATCACTAATCCAGGTCTCTTGTACAGATCTCCTAATCAATCTGAACGCAATGAAGGGCTGCACATAAGTCACCTAAGCCACCCAAACAAATGTGACATTTATTTCATACATCACAGCTGGTAGACGGCACAGCTATGAGTGTGCACACAACTCACTTCTTTGGGTTGATTACTCTTGCTTAAGACGCCATGCTAAAAAGGGTGGCCCTATTGTTCCCCAACCTTTGCCAAAGAAAAAGCACCAGGGGAAGGCGAGAGGGGGTTTCCAGTAACAAGAATATTGACTTCAGTAAACACTCAGAGCTAGCAATTTGGAGCAAGGGGGAAAACAGAAAAACAATAGAATTCCATAACACATCGGTGCCACTCAGTGTGGTGGTAAAAACTCCTACTCAGCTCAGAAGCCTCTGAGGGCATCAGCTAACAGAAGGAGAGAATAAAGTCACAAACTCATAAGGATGACATAGTCATTACGTTTGGTAAAATATTAAATTTTGTTTTCCTCTAAGAAAAAATGGAAGTAGAACATAAATTTATAAGAATTACTTTCAAAGATATGTATGTTTAAAGGAAGGATATTTCCCTTTACTGAAAACCAATCTTTTGAAGAGTTTCTCATTTCCCATAGAGGTTAAAAGCTGTTTGGATTTTTTGTTTGTTTTACAAATAAACATGTGTTCACAGGGGGATTACTGTACATTTAAAAAGGTTTCCAAGCTTTTCTGGAAGAGGATCTCAGTAACTTCTGTTGGCCTGTTTACCAGCACCTTTCACCACCACGTTAGCATTAGTCTCCAAATCAAGTGTTTAATTGAGTAGTTCTCTTCCTCCACCTTCATAATGTACACCTGTCTTTTCTTTTTTTTTGGCCGCACCACGTGGCATGTGGGCTCTTAGTTCCCCAAACAGGGATCAAACCTGTGCCCCCGGCAGTGGAAGTGTGGAGTCTTAACCACTGGACTGCCAGGGAAGTCCCTATACACACTGTCTTAAACACTCCTTCCTCTGAGGGTTTTGAAGTTGCCTCTGCTGTCTTCCACACATGGTTTGATCCTGTTTTTCTAGAACCACTGATGGGCAATGCACTGAGCACCTGGAAATGATCAGGTCCAGGCACGAAAGTAGAATTACTTCAACTCTTTACCCAGGATTTTTAGCTTCAACCCTACAAGACAATCCCACAAAAAGTATCTGATCTGTAAAGAGAACGAGGGACCTTGTACAGATGCCTATCATTGATCTGGCCAAGAAAAACAGCATGTGATATAATTTTAAAATGCATTCTTCCCTTCAGTTTTCCCCAAATAGATAAGGATGAATTACTGCTGGGAACTGTGGTTTGCAGCCAACAGATCCAGCAACCAACTAACTTGGGATTAGCTTCCTGAAGGAGCATCTCACTGGTAGCAAAAGGATAAAAACACTAACTGGATGAATTAATTTCCAGAAGTGGTAGACAACAAAATGCCCTTTAAAAAGTTTTGCTTTATAGTAATATGTCTTTAGGGATGTGTAACTGGGGCATAGTTCAAGGGAAAGAGATTAGAGGAAAAAAATTAATGAATGAAATGCCTTGAGGAAGAAAAACATAAAGCAAGTCAGGAAATGTTTTTCCAGTCGTAAATGCCCGGTCACAAAACATATCTCAAACAAAAACTTGGAAAAGCTATTTTAACACATCTAGCAAAAAAGGAGACATTAATTTGCAAAGAGCTCTTACAATCTTAACTGTAAATAAAACCCAACAGACTACTAGACAAAGGATATGAGCCAGCCACTCAGAGATTTAAAAAAAAAAAAAAAATACAACTGCCAAGGAATATTTTAAAAGATGCTTTGTCTCACTCATGATTAAGGAAACAAAATAATAATAAGACCCCTTCTTTTCCCTAGCAAATTTTTTAAACTTTGAAATTAGTGTTGAAGAAATGGTACACAGTATACTCATACACTGAGGAGAGTATAAACTAGTGCAGACTTTCTGAAGTGTAATGAGAAAATATTCACCAGATTTTAAATTTCACATAATGTCCATGTAATTCCATAGGTAAGAATTTACTCCACAAAAGTACATCCAGATATACATACAAGAATGTTCGTATACACAGACATTGCTGCACTGTTTATGAGAACAAAAACCAAAATAACTGTCTGTCAACAGGGTAATAGGTTAAATATCTATAGTAATCCAGCCAACGGAAAACTCTGTAGCTGTAGCATAATGTGGTTCATCTGAATGGACTGAGGCACAAGGGTCTCTCAGTGGAAAAAAGCAAGATACAATATGAATGATGTATCCCATTTATGGACGTATACAAGTTTAAATGTTTTTAACGTATATGCCCTTATATCTTTATTGCTCATCACAAATCACGGCCAAACTTAAAATGGCTTAAAACAATGACTATCATTTCTCATAATTCTGTCGGGCTCCCTGGGCGGTTCTTCTGTTGGCATCACCTGAGCTTACTCAAGTGGCTGCGGTCAGCGAGGTGGGGCTATGGACTCACTTCTCATTTCGGCCTCAGCTGGTGAGGCTGAGACGACTGGGATGGACCACATCGTTCTTCATCTTGGGCATCTCTGCACAGTGGAGGAAGCACTCCCAGGGCACAAGCATGAAACTACAGAGCCTCTCCAGGCCGACACGGAAGTCACACCCCTCCCATAGCTCTCGCTCTCGGTCAGAGCCTGTCCCAAGGCCAGTCTGGCTTCGAGAGGAGGAAAGCAGCCTCCACCTCTTGATTGCAAAAGCTGCAAAGAACTCGCGGTCATATTTAATCTACCACTTTACGTGCACGTATCTACCTATCTATACCTATATCTACCTATCTATAGCTATGTCCATCGTTAAGTAGCAGCTGAAATGTTAGTGAAGAAACAAGATAATTTCCTCTGGTAAGAGGAGCTGGGAGTGTGAGTGGGGACGGAAAAGGAAGAGGCTTACTTTCTCTGTTTCATGCATTTCTACGCTCAGGGCTGGCTCCATGGGCATGAGACCTATGAGGAGGCACAGGGCCCAGGCTCAGGCTCTGGAAAGCTTAATGCTCTGCTGTCACCATCTTGAAGTTCTTAATAATTTTATCTTTGAACGTGTGTTTTGTAAGTGAAGTCCAGTGGGACAGTGGTGCATGTGCACGAGCAAAGGAGATAGTGCAATATGCACGTCTACTGTTCCCTGAGGCCCTGTTTTACATCCAGCATTCCCCATGCCTCCTGAGGACAGAATCAGGGTGGACGCATGACGCCCGGGAGTTCCACATGACTCAAAGCAAGTACAAGGTAAGCAAGTTACATCTTCCAATGAGTAAATCCTGACGCTGACAGCCCAAGTTCCCATTTTCTGTTCTAACCAGAGCTTGCTGTAAACACGGTTAAGAATGCAGTGGCACTGACAAAGGAACGCTATCATATCCTTTCTTATTCACGTTACTTCCCTGTATTAGCCAATCACGCTGAAAATAAGTGCGAAGAGAAAGAAAAGCTAGGGCAACCCACAGTCCTCTTCCTTTCAGTCTTTCCTTACTCATCTGTAAGCTGAAGAGGGAGAGTGTGGGTAGGTGTGTGCACCAAGAACTAAAGAAATAAAAACAGCTGAATCAGCTTTGTGCACGGTTTCTACTCTTCTGATAAAAAATGAAACACATATGCATGCACAAGCTAGGAAATACAAATTACGTAATTTCAGTGATTCCACATACAAGTTAAATATTCTTACGTTTGCATCTAAAACTGACACTGCACCACAGAAAGATAAAGAGTAAACCTGTGCTAATAATTTTTAATTTTTCTTTACTTAGAACAACATTAAATAGCAAATAAGAAACATGATGAGTTCAGACAGAGAAAGAAGAAGAAAGGAAAAAGCTTTTATATTTTAGCACCATTAATGACATTTTTTTTCCTCTGGGGAAAGGAACCTTACATTTTTATTTTGCACTGGGCCCTAAAAATTACGTAGTCGGCCTTGACTGTACTGTTTGCATTTGCATACGTGTGTCCTACTTTTACATATTTAAAAAATAGGTGTTGTTTTTTTTTTAACAATACCCCTCACTTGTTTCACATTTTAGTTTTATGAGCTTTGTGCTACCCCTTACTTCAAATCATCATAGATCTATTTTTAAAAATGATAAGATCCAGGGAACTAGCAGCTGAAAAAAAACAGGTACCCAAATGAATAAACACTTCTAATAAAAACAAAGGCCATATTTCATATTATTCCTACTCTCCTTTTCTTTTGTGGGCAAAACACTCCCTGATTTATAGCACTGGGACCATCGTCAGCACAATGAAATTAAGCAAGAATAATATGTCAGATTAAAGAACCCAAACCCAATTTTATGAACTCAATTCATGACAGCTGCACTGTCAACATAAATATTTATTCTCTCAAGGGCCATGGATGCAAGGTCATCTACACCACAAGGGATGCCTGCCTCCATTGGTACATATACATCAACTCAGGAAATGCAGAGGATAGAGGTTATTTACAGAAATAACTGCTTATAAAATTAATGCCAAAAGAATTTCCCATGTTTTATTTACTAGCATGATATCAATGTGGTATCCCGTAGTCATAATAACTAAACATCTCTATTCAAATTGAAAGAAGTATTTTTATACTTCTTATACTTTTAACATTACTAAGCATGTATATTAGTTTGAATTTTCAACAAACTTATCATTTCTTAATACCTAAAAATTAAAATTATACCACAAAGACATGCTTGGTTAAAATTTTCTATTTCAACCATAGTTGCATTTTGCAATAATGTTCTCAAATTTAAAAGATCAGACAATGCCATAGGAGGTTCAAGTCGTTAGAATGTAGTGGAATAGTAAAGCAAAAGGAGAAAGTAAACTGAAACCCTGGGAGGTACTTTAGGGTCAATTTCTGTAAAGACTGCAATTCAAAATATCTTGATACATTTAGAAATTTAAAAACTTGTTTTTCTTTCTTTCTTAAGGGCTTGAGAAGAAGAGTCAAATATCAGCTTTGGAAGTCTTGCCCAATAACCAATCAAAGAGAATACTCTGCATAAAATATTCTACAGAAGATGCCCCAAAACAGGGGGCTGCTACTGGAGAAGAGAGCTGTGGTTGGGGGCAGGGGTGGAAGAAAAATATACCTTTTATTATATATACCCTGCCCTAATTTTAGAATTTTTTTTTTTTTTTACCAAATGCATGCATCACCTAGTCTCAATAAATTAAATTTCTCTAAAATAACAAAATAAGACAGTTTTTGCTTTGCATAATGGGCCATGCTATAGCTAATTTTTAAAAGTACCACTGTCTGACCCTCAGAACGGGAGAAAATATTGGCAAACGAAGCAACAGACAAAGGATTAATCTCCAAAATACACAAACAGCTCATGCAGCTCAATATCAAAAAACAAAAAACCCAATCAAAAAATGGGCAGAAAATCTAAATAGACATATCTCCAAAGAAGACTACAGATGGCCAAAAAGCACATGAAAAGCTGCTCAACATCACTAATTATTAGAGAAATGCAAATCAAAACTACAATGAGGTATCTCCTCACACCAGTCAGAATGGCCATCATCAAAAAGCCTACAAACAATAAATGCTGGAGAGGGTGTGGAGAAAAGGGAACCCTCTTGCACTGTTGATGGGAATGTAAATTGGTATGGCCACTATGGAGAACAGTATGGAGGTTCCTTAAAAAACTAAAAATAGAACTACCATATAAGCCAGCAATCCCACTCCTAGGCATATACCCAGAAAAAAACATAATTCCAAAAGATACGTGCACCCCAATGTTCACTGCAGCACTATTTACAATAGCCAGGACATAGAAGCAACCTAAATGTCCAAAAACAGAGGAATGGATAAAGATGTGGTACATATATACAATGGAATATTAATCAGCCATAAAAAAGAACAAAATAATGCCATTTGCAGCAACATTGATGGACCTAGAGATTGTCATACTAAGTGAAGTAAGTCAGACATAGAAAGACAAATATCATGTGATATCACTTATATGTGGAATCTAAAAAAAAGGGTACAAATGAACTTATTTACAAAACAGAAGTAGAGTCATAGATGTAGAAAACAAACTTATGGTTACCAGGGGATAACGGGGTGGGGAAGGGATAAATTGGGATCGACATATACACACTACAATATATAAAATAGATAACTAATATGGACCTACTGTATAGCACAGGGAACTCTACTCAATACTCTGTGATGGCCTATATGTGAAAAGGATCTAAAAAAAGAGTGGATATATGTATATGTATAACTGATTCACTTTGCTGTGCACCTGAAACTAACACAACATTGTAAATCAACTATACCTTAATTAAAAAAAAAAAAAAAGAATGAGGAAAAGAAAAATAAATAAATGAAAGTACCATTGTCTGAAGTTGTTCAGTTAGTTTTATGGTCATTATTAAATGTGGATGGTTTGGGGAGGAGGTTTGGAACTAAGAACACAAACCACACTTCCATGAAAAATTATTAAAGTTCAATCATTTTGGAACTGAATACAAAATATTCAAATGTGCTCTATTTAGAGGGGTGATGGATCCATAAATGAGAAATACCTATTTTAAAACAGGCTTTGGTAGAAAATCACAAAGTAAAGCATTTCTGTTTTGAGCCTAAAACTTGGCATTTTTTCCTAATTATTTCTCTTTCACTACAAAAAGTTTCTGGATACCAATGGCAAAGCCTTAGAACCACAATGAAAATTATTTTTCTATCTCCATTCCCACCATCACAAATTCTGTAAAGATGCACGAGATTAAGTGTACATGTTCGTATTCTCCCACATAAAGGAGGAACATGCTATATAATCTGGTCTGGATCCTTCTGATGCTATGGAAAATGGTCCTTAATCTCCCTGGAAAAACACACCTCTTTTGGATTAGGATGAAAGTATGGACTTTCTTTTCAGAAAAATACACACACAAAAATATCAGAGGTTTGCAGGTTTCTCAGTAGCTACTCCATGAACTCCCAGGGATCACAAATCCCGGAGTAGAAGCACTTGCTCTGGACAATTCCTCTTTCCTGACACTCTACACACAGACATATGTGTCAATGGACTAAATAAGTTCTTCTATTATTTCAGGGCAAAACACTAACATTTGGGTCTAACTCTAATTTTTTCCTAAGCAAACGGAAAGCTCTTTTTATGCCCAAATTCCCCATAACTGAATTCAGGATACCTAAACTATATTCTTAAGACTAAATGCAAATGTAAAATACAAATGAGCACGAAGTTTTTCAATCAGATCTGGCCTTTAGACAGATGTCATGGATCCCTCAAACATGATGCTCTAGGGGGCTTGCCTGCCTCTTACCTGAGACTGGAGAGGATTCCCCCAAGTCCCAGGGGAACACAGATGAAAGACTCAGTGGAACATTCTATGCCTTTGATAAAAGAAATTTTCACATATTGAGATACAGGGAAGTCATTCTGGCTTATACACGAGTTAACTTGAATTTTATGCTAACTAAAACAGCCTGTTTGTGGCCTATCACACATACACTGTACATCTGCTTTAATTATTAAAGAAAAAGGTGCACTGACCAGAAGAAAAGAATGTCCATATTAAAAATAAAGATTAAATGCCTCCCTTCCTGGGATGCCAATGCTGATTCCCCTTCAGTGATAAGACTCCCTTCCCAGGATGCCAAGGCCACACTGACTCGCTGTATATGTGCTAGTCTGGTTTGTTTGTTTTTGAAACCTTGAAGAAATGTATCCCTGACTCGTTCAAGGTTCTTTGTTCTGACAAGATAGGAAACTGTGCCGAAAACCCTGCTTCTCCGGAGTGGCTTCTCAGAGTAACCTGGGAAGCTGGCTTCTGGGCTAGTTCTCAGTTTGACTCAAATAAAACTCTTTTTCTATTCTTATTATTGATTATCTTCATCAACACCTTCTGTGACCCAAGGACCCAGGCTTGATGGTCACTAGGAACTCTTGCTGCATCGGGGTCAGCAGAGCCCCCAGTGAAAGCCCCAACTGATGAAGCCCCGCAGGCCTCCAAACACAGCAGAAGCCAAGTGGACCCCTCGGCATGCCTGTAACAGTCCTTAGCTTCCTCTGCGCCTTGAAGCAACATTTGGCCTCTTGCTCAGGGCTCTCTCAGCCCCAGCAGCTCTCGGCTTCCAGGTTTCTTGGTCTGTTTGAAGAATGGCAGCGTTCTGGGCCTTCCTTTTCCCTTAACTTGAGCAATCCCAGATGTTGGCCTTTCTGATCTGATCTCAACCTGTCTTTCTCAGAGTCCTTTTCTTTTTGATCATCTGGATCCTCAACTCCTCAGGAGGAAACTCGGCCTCCTCCCAGCCTTCCATTCACAGGCAGATCTGATTTAGAAAATGAACTGCCAATAGGTAACACCTATGTGAACGGGCTGCCGTCATTGTTTCCTGATGTTATTCACCTGATCTGGAGAAGGTGGTCTGGGAGACGTTAGAAATGAGACAACGTCTGGGCTGGATCATGGTACAGGTGGAGAAGAGAGATGATTGGAAGCAGAGGGAACACACAGCAAAGAGACTGGGAAGCAGGGTGGGAGTAATAGTTAGCAGACTGAAGCTGGGGTCTGCTAGGGGCTGTTTCACTGAGGATGTGACCTTCAGTCTCTTAGTTAACACTTCTGGGCTTGTTATGTGTTTCTGCTCCAGAGAGCAAACAGATACAAAGCTAGTCTCTGGAAAAACTGAAAGAGGGCTTCAGGGAGGGGAAGAAGGAGATAAAAACCCTGTTCTGACACGCACCCCCATGTTCACAGCACTATTCACAACAGCCAAGACATGGAAACAACCTAAATGTCCATCGACAGACGAATGGATAAAGAAGATGTGGTACATGTATACAGTGGAATACTACTCAGCCACAAGGAAGAATAATGCCATTTGCAGCAACATGGATGGACCTGGAGATCATTCTACGTGCAGTCAAAAAGAGAAAGACAAATACCATATGATATCAGTTATATGTGGAATCTAAAATATGACACAGATGAACTTATCTACGAAACAGACTCACAGACATAGAGAACAGACTTGTGGCTGCCAAGGGGGAGGAAGAGTGGGGGAGGGATGGGTTGGGAGTTTGGGATTAGTAGATGCAAACTATTATATATATAGGTTGGATAAACAACAAGGTCCTGCTGTATAGCACACGGAACTATATTCAATACCCTGTGATAAACCAAAATGGAAAAGAATATGAAACAGAATGTAGATATGTATAACTGAATCACTTTGCTGTACAGCAGAAATTAACACAGCGTTGTAAATCAACCAGGCTTCGATTAAAAACAAAAACATCCCTGTTCTGTTCTCAAGAAAGGCCAGGAGGCTCTGGTGGGCTCTTGTCTTCATGAAGAACTTGAAGATGAGAGAAGCCAGCCCTCACACTGGGAGGGCTGCTATGACCCTCTCTGTATCCCCTCAGAACACAAATGTGTTCCATCTGCAGCACCTGTATCCTTTGCCTGCATCCAGCTGGCATCTTTCTGTCAGTCGCACTCCTATCAGCCTCATGATGACAACGCACAGAGGAGGTTTTCTCTAGAAACCCTCTGACTCCCCCTGGCAGATACTCTGTCCTCCTCCCACCTCCAGCCCCTGCATGCACCTCTGCTGTAGCTCATATCTATTCATACGGTAAGATTTTCATATATTCCTCTTCATTAGACTGTGAGCTCCTTGAGGGTCACACTCTGTTCAGGTCTGTGCCCCAGTGCCTAGAGCAGCCCCTGGCATTTAGTGGATGCACCACATATGCTCGCTGACATGATTTACACTGATAAAAGTATGTGTATAAATTAGTAGAGGCCATATGGCTGGGAAAGGATATAGGGACAAATTTAGAGACCTTCGAATGCCCCGGTAGATGGTTTACACTTCTCCCAGGGCAGCAGTGAGAGCAGCACCAGGTGTCTGAGCAGGCATGTGTGTCTGAACTCCTGGCTCTGTCTGTGTGTCCATCCTTCACTGCCTCTCAAGGCATTTACTGGATGCTTCTTTGGAGCTAAGGGACTGATTACATCATATCGTTTCTTCCAGTCACGTGTGATAGGATTATTGTACCCTCCTTTTGACAAATGAGGAAGGAGGTTCAGGGAGACTGTGTAACGTGCCTGAGGACACAGAGCTGGTGGGAAGCAAAGCCAGGACTGTCAGGATCTAGCCAATTCCAGTCCACGGCCTTTAAACGCTGCACTGCCTCCCTTACTTTGGCTGAACTTGAGGCGAGACACCAGCGGTGGTGGGATGGGATTGGAAAGGAAGAGATAAATAAACAGTTGATTGTAAAGGGAGACTGGCTAGGACAAGGAGGGGCAGGGGAACAAAGTTAAACTGAAGTACTGAAGAGTAAAGTATCATGGTATCAATAACACGTTTTCAAATAGTTTAGCAAAACAAACATATATGAGCATATGTATTCGTGTCTATATATACACACACAGAGAAATGTAAATATATATATGGAGAGAGAGAAAAAATTTTTTCAATTTTTCTGAGCGTTTGAAAGTTTGAATAAATAGTCGGAGGGGAGAAAAGACAAGTTGGACATTTCAGACCTAAGAGAAGTCTGGAGAAGAGGCCAGGATGAGGAAGAAGAAAATATAAAGCAACAAGCAGAAAGCAAGAAAGAGAATTTGAAGGAATTAATTGCCAACTGTGCTAAAACATCTCTAAAAATTTATTAATAATACCAGGACTCACTAGGATGATTATGCACATGCTTACAATTATTATTACCAGGAATTCATGTAAGGATTTTAACTTATTAATTTTCATTTATTAATGAGTACCTTGTTTAAGATGCTATCTGCTATGTACGATGAAACCTTTGGTAATTATGGAAAATTATGGTAGATTTAATGGATTTAGAATTTATGTACATTAAATATTATGAAAAATGAAAACAGACCAAGATAATAATATTTGCAGGAATTACAAAAAAATTAATGTCTTGATCAAATAAAGCATAAAGCATTCACATAAATTGATAAGTAAATGCCAATGTATGTATGAGTAACATGTCCTGAAAGAGAAAGTATAATCAGTAAAGAAATATTTAAGAAAATCCCTACCACCCCAGCAGTAATCAAACATGATAACAATATGATGGAAAATATATAAACATATATAAGTATATATACATATATATACACACACATATATAAATGTATATAAAATGGTCCTGCTAACCAAGGCTGGATGTAACAGGCATGCTCAAATACTCCTGGTGGCAGGATAAAAGTCACTGAAAATACATTTGGTCATATTTATCAAGAGCCATAAAAGTTTTCATGGGAAAACTTTTTCTGGGCATTTATCTTAAAGAAGTGATTCTCAAAGTATAGTCCAGGGATGAGGTGGATCTAGACATTCTAAGAGAGTCCATGAGTTCAAAACTCTCTTCATAATAACACTAAGATATTACTTGCCTTTTTCACTCTTATCTCTCACAAGGGCACAGTGGAATTTTCCAGGAACTGCGTGATGTATGATGACACCATTGTCCTGACAACTAGGAGAATGTGTGCTTGTAGGACTGGAATTCGGGGGGTGATTCTGCACCTTATTCTCGCACTTTTAATAGCCAGACCACAGAGGTCACCTCTAATCACAAAGCTTCAAATCAATCCCCCTCACTCTGTCTCTTAAAGTACTGATGGCCATTATCACTTACATCTGGCAGAAACCCCAGTTTGGAAGCAGAATGTCTGTATGAGGGAAGGAATAATTACACTGGGAAAATTTTACACAGACTAGTAAGGAACCAACATATTATTCAATTGTAGAGCCTTAGCACTGGGCAAAGATGCCAGCCAGGTACATGCAGAAGCAGCAAGTGCAAAGCGGCAGAGTGGATACCAGAGCCTGGAGCTGGAGGACAGGGGTTCTCGGCAGATTCATCTGGGGAGCTTTAAGAAGCTATGATGCCCAGGCCCCACCTTCTAGAGATTCTGGTTTCATTGGTCTAGAGAGCGCCCATGCACGGGAATTTTCTAATAACCCCCCAGGTAATTCTAATGTGGAACTAGTTTTAAGAATTACAATTATAAATGAAAGATAACAAAAAGTTTTTCTTGCCTTTCAAATAATGTATTTTGATACAATATGAACTGTTGCCTATACTTTAACCTTTTCATTCACATAATTTGTGGCTCTGCCTTCTTGAATTTGCAAACCGAAAGGCGAGGACGAGGCACTAAATTTTTCAACTCATAAGGCACCTAACGTTCAACATTAACTTGAACCACTGCTGTCAGCAAGGCAGGATTTCAGTAAAGGTACATTTATTTTACAAACAGGTGGCCTAGGAAGCTGGAGAGCTTTCCAAAAGGGCATTCAGCAAACTTGGGTTAAACCAGGAATAGATCAGAATTTCCGGCCAGAACACTCGACCACATCAATAGCCTTTAGAAGGTCTGTCTTGCATTTATTGGTTTGAGTTAGACAGCTCAGAACACTGAGGTCAGTGAGATCAACCTCAGGCAAGACTGCAGGAATTCGGAGCTGCCGACTTTGGGACAGGATTTCCTGCTGCTCCTTTCTCAGTGTCAGACACCCTGCCCCAGTGACTGCACCCTAACCTCTCCGCGGTGGCCTGTAGACTACACAGGAGTGGAATTTAGCCTGATGAGAGGAGGAAAGTCCCATGACCAGAGGGCTCCTGACACATAAAGAGCTTAACGATATCCCCAGCGCATACCACGTGTTCCTTCTGAAAGTCTCAAGTTCTTAAAAGTTTTCCCAACTAGAACTGACTTTGCCCTGGGGACCCGGTTAAACCTCAGAACAGATTTCTCCAGATGATGACTGAACAATAAACAGAACACAAAGCCAGGCATTTGGAAATACAACACATGACACCCTCAGAGGGCAGGCAGACCCCTAACCAAGCCCGCCCAGGGGTGCAGAACAGGAGGAGAAGGCAGCAGGCAGCACAGCACAAGTGAGGAAGCCCTGCCTCTTCTGCGTGGTCAGTCCCTTGCGACAAGCCTGTCTCACACACTGTAATTTGGTTAACTGACCCCAATCCTTTAGGGAGGCTGAAAAACAGCCTTGTTAGCCACACAAGAATTCACCAGATCTCTTTGTCTTTGGATGAAATGATAGCCTGGGTGGAAATGAATCTCTCCCTGCCCTCCGCCATATGTCCTTCAGCACCCTGTGTCTTATCTCATGGTACTTTTCAGTTTGTCTGATATCAGGGTGATTTGTGTTTATGCTTGTCTGTCTTCTCCACTAGATCGTAAACCAGGAAGACAGATGCGGTGCATTTTGCACCTCCCTGTGGTGGGAGCCAACTATGTGTGTCGAATACGACAGAAGCTTCTAGAGATGAAATTTTCAAAGTGGGATCAATTAACATTGAGTAGAGCAGCTCTTTAGCAGGCACGCAGCCTGGCAGGTGAGCTGAGACAGTGAAGAGGGCCACTGCAAGATTAAAGCGCGGGGAGAGGGTAGGGGGGAGGTGTCAACAGCGTGCAGGTAAATGCACAACCAGGGGAAGGATTTCAAAACCTCCACCAACAGCGACTCCTAAAAGACGTGAGTGACCACTGCACACTCCTGAAATGAACACCGAAAGGAATACCAGCTCAGAAGCAATTCCAGCACCCTGCCAGCAAGCCTACCCGCAACATCTGGGCATTCCTGGCACCTGCCAGCCAAGCCTTGATCTGTTCAGACCCCCTGATCATCTTCTGAGAAACAGTGAGATCACAGCTTTTGGAGCTGGCAGGACTTCAAGTCATCAATAATGTAACAGAATTCCCATAAACACTAAGGACTTCATATAGTCTGAGAGCTGCAGGCAAGGTGCCTACCAGGGCATCCAGAGGGTGAAATACCATCACTCTCAATCTGTTTCCTTGCCCCAAATTCATTTTTAATATATGCCATTCACCAGATAAATACATATATTTAATATTAATGTGATAAATGTAACTCTGCCTACTTATGAACAAATATCTCCTAGAAACATTTAAGATCATCAGGCTAAACAAACATATCCTTCACAATCAGAAAAAGATGAGCCACCACTCCCCCCCACCCCCACAAATAAAGATGAAATCAAATTATGTCAGTGCCGTGGTACATATTTAGGTCTGGTGGAACATACTTAGAAAAGCCAGAGATGTTTTAGAGTATAATTCCTAGAACTAAACTGCAAACTGTGACATATAATATCTCCCCACTAAAGAATAAAAAAAGACCCATTCTGACCTGGTAGGGCATACGTCCTTCTTTTTCTTTTTCTCAGTGTTCTCAGACATCCAGTGAAGAGTGGTGCTTTATTTGGACAGCAAAATGCACCTTCATCGCTGATTATTTCCTGTTAGTATCTATTACTGTTAAGAGGATCTCAGTCCGGAGAGAAAACCGGGGCCGGTGGTTCTTCAGGAAAGCTCAGGCAGTCAAAGGCAATAGGAAAAGACTTCCTATATATACATATATTATTTTTAACTTTACTTATCTCCTAGTAACTTCACTCCCTTCCTTTCTGGATTTGAATCATTTCACCATCCCATGGAAAAGCTTGAGGACAGAGGAGTGAGACCCTGGGGCAGACGTGAGGTCCGAGTCACCGGAGCAGGCTTCCGGCTCGGTTTAAAAGAAGCAGAACTGTGAGGAGAGAGGCAAGAGAACCAGCCAACAGGATGTGTGTGGCTGGAGTTCCTGGCATGAAGTCTTGGCTTTCATGTTTATTTTTGGATGTATTTTTCTTAGCCCTTTGATGCAAATTTCTGGCCTGGGAAGTAACCCTACAGTACAAGCTCCAAAGTTGCCAAAAGTAAGTACAGGCCTCTGACTTGGGAGAAAGCAGGTCCCTTGGCTTTTAGGTTCCAGTTAAGCCTCAGATGAGGGGGTGGGTCCCTGCACATTAACAGGCAGGCCAGGGGCTGCCTCTCTGAGGATGGGTCGTATAGTTCAACCTCAATACCCAGGGCCACTAAACATTTACTTGAAATACTGGTCTACCTGGAAAGCCCACCATTAATGCAAAATTGAAACAACCTGAAATTGTTTGCATGCTGAATAAAGTATTAAAACCCACCCAAAGGGCTTCTGAGATTTTTATGTTCTAAGATACTATGTTTTAAGCGTTGGGCTTTAATTTTTCTGACAGCCCAAGACAGATAGGAACATCAAATCTGTTCAAGCAGGAGCAAATGCCTCTGAGAGGTATATTACTCCAATATGGTTTTTAAAGTGCATCAGCAAACACTAAGCTGCTGTTATTTCAATAATTCCTATTCTCATAGTGGCTTGAAAGATTATTAATGGAAAAGGGCTTTTTCTCCCTGCATAGTCCAAAAGAGGCAGTAAACAGAAATAGCTAAAAAGCTTTTCAGTCCAACAACTGCCAACGTATCTGGTAGAATCGAGAAATAAAACACTGAAAATTAGGGAATAGAGATAGATGTAAAAATATTTCTTTGACAACATTCACTACTCTTAGAAATATTCTTGTTTACAAATTGTATTCTTTTCCTAAGGCAGAAACATGCACATATTTCTTATTCTTACCAGTTTATATCCCAGAAAGCATAAAAAAATTTTCAGTCAACAATATTTATTGAGGCCACAGACACATTTGGGGAATAAACTCTATGGGATCAATCATTACCTCCGAGCAACGGGTCTCTGTGATATTGTATGTCCTGGTTAGAATAAAATCACAAGAGCTTCTGGGTAACTACTACAGCTAAGAAACCACTTTTATTGTGGCATGGGCCAGACTACAAATTTAAAATAATTGCTTTCATTTCTAAAGACTCTAGTTTCATTGTTGTCTTTAAATTTCAAATAATTTATTCACAAGTGTGTATTATTTTGCACATGCTCAAACATAGCCCACAGTGAAGGAAAGTTTTTGGCCAGAATGATGTTCACGCAATTGGAACACAGGTAGTAGATCACTAGTGCAAGGACCTCAGTGGTGTCTTTTATGAGTTTGATGCAGAGTGACTTTCCAATCTACTTTTCTGAACACACTGGGCTCATCTACTCATACAAGTCCATGTACTTGGAATATTCCATGTAAAGATGACAAAACCTGCTGCAAACCTAAAAGCATCTTCACCCACGATGTTAGAAAGTCAGGGAGCAAACAAAAAACACTCCTTGTTGTTGTTGTAACCACTGGAAACATTAGACTATATTTGCTGAGAAGAAATTCATGGAATTGGACAGTAAATCCATATTTATTTATTCCAAGAGCCACCAGCAACCATAGATACTCATTAATACTTGATCCAAGATTATCACGGCTTAAAACTCCCAAGCCTACACTTAACTACTTTGCCATTTAACTTCCTTACTGAGGGTATGTAATGCCACTAGGGTCAAAGAGTTTAAATTACAATTCTCAAGAACTAAAAATGGTACTCCAAGACTTTTTAATTTTTTCTGAATGAAATTCAAAAACATAACTTTCTCCTTTCTCTCTCACTTACTCTCTCTCCTGAGATGCTATGGAAAAGTGAGATGTTTTATACCCTCGTTAATATTTTTTATTAAGTTCTAATATCAAAGAGGCATGAAAAGAGGGAAGTATTATTGACCAACTCTGAATAAATTTACTGTAATTCACTTAAGCTAAGAAAATATGACCTGACTTTGAGATGGAGATCCCAGCTCCCTCAAATATGATCATAAATTGGCAACTGAAATATGGAAAGGAAAGAGGAGAGAAAGTTTTCATTAGGAAAGATATAGGGTACAGAGAAAAGCATCAAGCTGCTACCTCAGTTACATCTTGGGGAATATTTTTTTTTTTTTTTTTTAAAGGCAACAGTGAACAGGCTAGAGAAGAAACACAACCTGGCCTGAAAGAGTTAATCATGCCTCGTTTTATTTATTATTTATTTATTTATTTATTTATTTATTTATTTATTTATTTTTGGCTGTGCTGGGTCTTTGGTTCGTGCGAGGGCTTTCTCCAGTTGCGGCAAGTGGGGGCCACTCTTCATCGCGGTGCGGGGACCGCTCTTCATCGCGGTGCGCGGGCCTTTCACTATCGCGGCCCCTCCCGTCGCGGGGCACAGGCTCCAGAAGCGCAGGCTCAGCAGCCGTGGCTCACGGGCCCAGCCGCTCCGCGGCATGTGGGATCCTCCCAGACCAGGGCTCGAACCCGTGTCTCCTGCATTAGCAGGCAGATTCTCAACCACTGCGCCACCAGGGAAGCCCAATATTTTTTTTTTTGATATATTTATATAGACGACTGAAATAATGCTGCTGGTCACATTTATGACAATAATTTTAAAAAATACTCTGGGTGCTACCAGTTTGACTTACAACATAATAGACAACATAAAGCAGGAGTTTTGGGCATGAAATTGAATAGGATTTCAAAATCTCACGTGTAGTTCTCTGGGTGTGTATCTGTGGAGAGCTGAGGAAACTTGCCTTTGGTCAGGAAAGGAAGCAGGGTTACCTAGCTCTCTGTTGCCATTGAAGTCTCAAGTGTAAGATTTTAAATAGCCTATTCGCTCAGCCTATTAAAGAGCTACTTGTAGACTGTACTACCTGTTAGTGATTACACACCATAATTTTCCTGGTTAGAAGTAACTCAGATTCCTGGTCCTTGTCAACCACTTTAAGTGACATCAAAGGCATAGATAAGGAGGAAAACCTCAATCTGAGAGTGCTTGCCACACAATGGGCCCACCATGACATTCTTCAAAAGTAAGCAGGGAAATGAGATGAACATGCAAATTTAGACCCATGATTCAGATGATCTAATTCCTACCGTGTGGGAACTATGGCCTAACAGTGAGCTCCTTACCATGCTGATGGGAGCGGCAGTATCCAGCTTACCTTGCTGCTGCCTTCTTTCTGCCATTTCATGGTTCAGTGAGGCTTCTACCTGAATCCTGAAGCTATGTCATCCTTCCCTTTTGATATTTGGTTACCAGATCTAACTTAAATTTCAGCTGACAGCATGAGCTTGGGTTTTAATGTCGCTGACAGATATTATGTACCAGTGTAATGAATGGCTGAATTATAGACTCCGTTATCTGACATAATCAAGAAATAGGTGTTCTGGTTATCCAATATTTTGCTAACAGATTAGTGTCACATATGCCATCAATGGATCACCTATATTCAAAGAACAGAAATAGAATTTACTTAATGATAATGATATATTATACTATGAAATAATATTATTGACTTGCTAGTCCATTTTCTCTCTCCTCCAAGTAGACAGAAGCCCTGGCCCAGAGAGCAGAAGCCCTGTCAATCTTCTTCACTGCTATAGCCAGACCTGACACACAGGAGATTCTCATTAAGTATTTGCTGAATAAATGAATAGTGGAATAAACGTAAGTCAATTTTCTTTACTCGGAAGGTAATTTAGAATTCCACAATTTCTTAGGATTATCATGTACTGTATATGCACAAGTGTGCCCATTAATAAAGTTCTGATTCACACAGGTTGCTAGATAATTCTTTACTCAGAAGGTAATTTAGAATTCCACAATTTCTTAGGATTATCATGTACTGTATATGCACAAGTGTGCCCATTAATAAAGTTATGATTCACACAGGTTGCTAGATAATGGAGTTCCTCGCATTCGCACTTTAGCCAGTTAAAACGTTGATGGAGCACCTAATTTGTACTCTGTGCTTGGTTGCATGAACAGGTAAATAAAAATGAAATATCTTACTAAAATCTCTTGCTCACTATGAGGTTCCAAACCCGAACCTGTAAAATAAGAGGTCAGTCTAAAAACTCTCTCCATCCTTTTCAGCTCACTTAAGTCACTGACAGGGAAGACCAGAATCATGCTCTGAGGTTACAGATGAGGGGTTGGACCCACGGAGCTACAAAATCATGTGGCAAGGTTTGGGATACTAAGGACCACCTTCAACATCCATAGCCCCATCTAATAATTTTCCTCTAAGGAAAATCTCTGTGAAAAACAGCCCTAAAATATACTCAGATACAATCCAACCAAGGGATCAAACAAATCAAACCAATGCATCACTTATAGTGAGGCATCCAGACGTTAAGAGCATCCTAATGTACTCAGTGTCACCTTTGACTTCTTGCCAGAAGTGTCTGACTTGATCTAATCAAACATTTAAGCTCTAACTTCCGTTTACAGGAAACCCTGGGCTAGGGGTACAAAAAAAGATACCATGAGAAAATGATCAGACAAACCTTGAATTTGGGAGAAACTGACCTGGCCTTTTTAACAAGTCAATGTCACAGAGAAAGAGAGACACAGAGAGAGGGCAGGGGGGGAGGGGGAGAGAGAGTGACTTAGACATAACAATCACATGTTAACACATGGTTCTTTATTTGAGCCTGGTTTGAAATAAAACAGATATAAAAATACTTATGGAATAAATGTATTTATTTCTGGGTATTTATGGGGAAATTTGAACTGTGGACTGGATATAGATGACATTAGTATACTATCTTTAGTTTTGTAGGTGAAATAATGGTATTATGGGTATGTAGCAGGATATTCTGATTTTTTGGAGAAATATGCTAATATATAGGATGAAATGTTGTGATGTCTGTCATTTACATTAAAGTGGTTCAGCAAAAACAGATGAAGCAAATATGGCTATATGTTAACAACTGCTGAACTAGGTGAGAGTGTATAGTCGTTCATTGTATTTTCCTTTTTGATTTTCCAAACGTCTGAAAATTTCTTAAATAAATTTTTTTTGTGGCCATGCCACATGGCATGCGGGATCTTAGTTCCCTGACCAGGGATCGAACCATGCCCCCTGCAGTGGAAGCACAGAGTCTTAACCACTGGACAGCCAGGGAAGTCCCGAAATTTTTTATAATAAATTTTAAAAAATGTTCACAGGTAGCAACTTCTCAGGAACTTTCTTCACAGCACTGAGGCCTCCTAATTAAATTTTTAAATATTGCCACAAACCATCCTCCACCAGCAACTTGAATAAGTCATCACAGACAAAAGCAGTTATAATGACATACATCACAAGTAGGAGTCATTTTTGTTCTTAAACCAGTCTTCCGAATTTTCTTTTTGGAAAAGACTTTTCAGTTCACCTTTTAAATGAAAGATCCAAAAAGCGGCTTATTTGCCTCAAGCTTGGTCCCTTTTAATTGACAGAAAACCTCTCCGCACACACCTCATGCAAACCTACTTTGGCTCTGCCTTCCTAAAACTCGCTTTTGTCTCTGAACTTTACAGAGCAGTTGGAGCTCTTTAATATTTTCTAAGAGGAACATTTCAAACAAGTAACCCTGCAATTTATTCACTACTGCCAAGAATAAAAGTAACAGGTTTCACCACCAAGGCCTTCCAAGGCTTTGCAGGACTTTCAAGGCAAAGCATCACTCATTCACCTACAGGTTTGCTCCCTTAATGCAACTGTCATTTGTTTGGCTCTGGAGGAAACTATTTGATTACACAAAATTCTTTTTAGATCAAGTTTAAAATCTTAGCCACACTGGGACAAGTGGCGAAGCCTGCCAGCTCGATGGGTTAACGCCTGGACATACTGAGCCGAGGACAAAGATAAGGAACAGCCACAGGTAAAAATCAGAAGCTTGTAGAACTGAAGAGGAATGAGCGTAAAGGATGCAAGGGCCTTTCTAAGCACTCCATTTACCATGACTGCACGTAAGATGATTTCTTGCCCCATCCTTCTTGTAAATGAGCGTGGTACCCTAAAGGGCGCTGGTAAGCAGCGGGAAACGCACAAGCCGCCAGGACCGGCTGCCTCCATCCACTGCTGTGCTACCCGTGCGTTTTGAAGTTGGCAAGTAACCAGCCATCTTTATGTCCCTCGTTTCCCATACCTTATTACAGGGTACATCATTTTTAAAAGCATTTAAATGAAGCAGATGTTAATCCCATTCATTCCACTTTCCCAGGGAACATGTCCATGACGATTTTTAAAATGCCAAAGAAAATGTCAAAGTATTTTGTTCCCTGGTTAAGAATACATCTGTGGAATAGGAGGGGGGAAATACATAAAACACTCTATGGTCATTCAAGAAATAATTATAATGTATGTCAAACCACAGAAAACTGAGCAAGCACTACATTAAAAAAAAAAAAAAAAAAAAAGGAAAGACGTCTTGTGTCAAAATGGCTTTTTCACTCACTCATTTCAAAAACAAGTTTTGCAAATTAAATTCCCATCCACCGGCTCAGAACAGAGCACATTAAGGCTTGACTATAATGCCATTATCCATGTGGCAGCTCTCTTTCTTTTCTGCAACCACGTGAATTGACAAAGCAGCCTTGGGGCTCACCTCCCATAGTGCCTTGAAGTCCTTCTGCCCGATGCGGAGAAGTTCACTGCTTTCCCTTGTAACAATTGTCGCATGGCGGGGTGTGTTGTCCAGAATGGACTCTCCAAAGGCTGTCCCAATCCCCAGAGTGCAGATGGTCACTGCATCCTGAGAATCCAAAAAAACTGGTCATTAGAAAAGCAAACATTTTACCAGTGGATGAGTTGTCTTTTCTTTGAAGTCTATAGTTGACCCTTGAACAACGGGGGAGTTAGGGGTGCTAACCCCCAGCCCTGCACACACACAGTAGAAAATCTGAGTATACTGTGGTTCTTGCACATCAGCAGATTCAACCGGCCACAGGTCATGTCGTACCGTAGTATTTACTATTGAAAAAACTCCATGAGTGGACCCGCACAGTCCAAACCCGTCCTGTTCAAGGGTCAACTAATTTCTATACAGTAAAACACTCAATTCACTTGCACAGTTCAACAAGTTTTGACAAATATATACACCGTGTAATCACCACCCAAGGCAAGACAGAGCATTTCCATCACCCCTGAAAGTTCCCTCATGCCCCTTTCCAGTCAGGACCCTCCTTTCAGAGGCAACTGATGCTCTGATTTCTATCACCGTAAAGGAATTTTGCCAGTTTTAGAACTTCACGTAAAAGGAATCAGACAATATGCCCTCTTTGGTGTCTGGCTTCTTTTCCTTAACATAACGTCTGTTAAGATTCATCCATGTTGTTGCGTGGACCAGTAGTTTTTTCCTTTCACTGACGAATAGTTTTCCATTGCAAGGGTATGTGCCCCGATGTGCTTATCCATTCTCCTATCCGTGGACATTTGGGTTGTTTCTGGTTTGGGGATATTATGAATAAGGCTGCCAGCAATCTTGTGCACGTCTTTTTGCAGACATGGTTATCTTTTTATATGACTACTCGCTCTAAGAAAACAGGGGAAATCGTTTGAAGATGAACTCAGCTTTTTTAGTGAGAGAGTACAGTTACGATATTTAAATAAGGAACCGGAACGGGGATACTGTTATGTCAGTCTGTCTTAAAGAGATGAGGAAACTGAGGGTCAGAATGGCAGATTCACGAGGCCAGAGTTCACACAGATAGTAAGTAACACAGCCAGGTTCCAATTGTGACTGTCTGACTACAGACTCCCAGCTTCTGGTATCACGCTGCCCCCCTCAGCCACAACAGAGTAAAAGCAGCACCCAGTGCAGTGCGGTGTGGCTAGCTGATAAAATGTCCTGAATCAGTGATTTAAAAGTGTAAGGTGTACTAAAAAAGTAATTTCCTTTCTGCATGCAACATGGGCGATGATACTTGGATTTAATCCTAACTAGTTTCAAGTAATGCAGTCACTCAAGATCACCTGGACATTAATTTTGCAAAAGGTATTATCAACTAAGGGAGATACACAAGGGTAATCCTGAGTTAGAAAGCACAGTTTTCCTTTCATGCACCTAACACACAATAATAGGCAAATGTTATTAAGATCAAGTTAGTGACTTTGTAATCATATTACTAAGACAAATGCCCATAAGAATCCAGTTCCTTGAACCACAGCAAATTGCTTCTGCACAGATATTACCATTTAAAATTGTGTTCAGGAAAATAAAATCAATAATATCTCAGAAGAGAATGAAAGATCAAGGGGAAACATAAAAATGGCCTGTTAATAAATTTTCCAGAAAGGCAGCTGCAAACAAACTCAGTCAGAAAAATATCCCCAGGGCTGAAATATCAATACCCAGCTAGTCAGATACTTCTGAGTAATTTTCAAGTTCTAGTAAAAACACAAGATGGATTATGATAAATCACATACTTTCACAAATTCTTTAGACTACAGGTTCGCTTAAAGATCCACTAGCCTACTTCATTTTTTTTTTTTTTTAATCATCTGGACCCTTCAGAAAGAATCCTCTTAGCCTATTTTATACTTTCCAGTGTAAATTTCTATTTTAAAACCTGACACAGATGAACCATACGTATTACTACTGCCACTGTCCATGTAGCTTAATTATCTACAATTAGCTACAAAGTATAATGCACAAGAACTATGCAGATCTGTTATTCGTGAGCTTGCTGTAGACTTTTACGGAATAAGTTGTCTTCTCCATTTCTCATCTCCTATCCCCGACACATGTCACCATGTGTCACCAAAAGGTATACAAAGACACAGCCTGTGAAAGTCAGTCGCATGAGCCCATCTTCTTGCTAGTGAGCAGCTCTTGTAATAATGACAAAAGACTGAAATTATTCTTGGATTTCCCCTAGAGAGTTTAACACGCCACCTGCCTGCGTACACGTAACAACATTTAGTCATGTTAGTACTGCCAAGTGCCCTTCTCAGTGTAGCTCCGTGCGTCAGGACCTCTGTGCAGAGGGGCACAAGCCCCCGTCATTCCGTCCAGCACCTGGGCTCATTCCCAGTATCCCACGCTCTCCCACCAGAGCTGAGTGTGGGATCTGACCTGCCTTCATCTCCTCCTTCATACTCCATCCTCTCAAAAGTAAGGACAGGGAATCACAAATACAAGATATGGTTTTGAAAGCAGGACTATAAAACCTCATCTGAAAGAAGTGTTACTTGCAACTTCAAACTTGACTTTCAGCAGACTCAGTATTTTTAGGACAAATTTACTTAGAAATCTGAATGGATTTGGGAAGTGTGGATTGGGCAACTGGGATAATTGGGTACCGGGAAGAAGAAAGTCCTAAGAAGAACATCTTCACCCTAAAGATGAATCACTACCTTTACAGTCCCTAGGGGCAAGGTCTTGTTTACATTTGAATTCCAGGCGGGGACTTGCAATGTGCTTAGAAAATAATTACCAAATAAAGACATTTACACTCAAATGTTCTCTCAGGTAGCAGAACCAATATGCGTTGCTCAGTATGTATCAATAAGTTGAAAGGCAGGACAAATGTGAGCCACAGGAATGTAAGTCAGAGTAGCAGAGGCACTCTTATTTTAGTGCACACTCCCATCTCACCAGATCCCTGCAGGTCAGAGTTCCAAGCCTGAAACCCTGTGGAAATGCTTAAATGCATGCCTTTGCCTGCAGCTGCAAGTGCCCATTTCTGAAGGTAACACTACTATTCCTTTAAACTCACACATCCTCCAGAGATCTGCTCATGTCTCAATACTTATTAGATAGGGACTATTCAGACATTTATTTTCTGCTCATTTGCAGATTAATGTTCAGAAAGGTTACCTGAAAGGAAATATTTACAGTGAGAGAGACTGAAGAAAGCAATTGGCAAGGACTATGAAACATCAACAGTGAAGGAATGTCCCATTTTACATTAAGATGGCAATTTATTTGGGGGGGCTTTCAAATATGAAATGACGATTTAAAAATCTGAGTGTCTTCAAGTATGAAGGTGGGTTTAGCAGATGCTGCTGGAGTCCTGCCAGATTCCCCCACCCCTTTCTCCCACCCTAGCCCTACCCTCGAAGGCAATTGTAGGTTTCTGGACAGTTCCCACACATACTCGAGGTTTCCCCTTTCATCTGCATTGCTCCACTCGAGGGCAGAGTGCTGGGCAATTAATGCCTGTAAGGTACATCTTCCAAAGAGGCATGAGAGTAGCAAGATAAATACGCCGGCTTCCTACCCTACCCAGTTTCTTAGAGGGTCCCCCGGAAGGAGTGAGCCCAGGTGCCCATAGCTGAACTCCTTATCTACACATTTTTATAGGCATTTCTCATTCCTCCTGTCAATTCCCCACTCCCTTACAACACTTCCTGGGGTTTCCTCCATAAAAACCCTGTCTCCAGGTTAGCTTCTGGGGAGACATGAGACTGGGTTAGCTAAACGTGGCTCTGAGTCCCAAGTTACACTAAGACCTCTGGGGAGGTACTGGGCCTAACCAGTGTTCCCAGAGAGAGTCTATAATAGCAACAGAGACCAGCTTACCACTGACTGCTCTGCATCAGACACATCCGAAGTGCAATATCCCTTGGGTGACACCTGGGAAGACTTCATTGTGTTAGTAAAGCATCCTGGGTCTCCAAGGCCAATTCCACTATATAACTAGCAGTGATGGGCTCTCAAAAAAAGAATTACCTGTGACACATTACTGATATGATACCTGGTTTCTTCCTACACTCTGACCCAGCTCTCTCTCATCTGTGCGCCCACTTGATCACTCCTCCTACCTTCTAAAAACTGAATTACCGAGTCACCCTTAACAGTACTCATCCTCCTGTGCATCGGTATTCACGAGGATCTCCACGTGTGTGAGTGGAGTACTATATGCCATGCACTGGCCCAGGTGCCTTGACTATGATGTCTCATTAATTCTTCACAACAGTTAAAGGAGATAATGTATTTAAGTGCTTTGCACCATGCCTGACTCAAGAGAAATGCTTAATAAAGATACTCTTACTGGTGGTAGTATTAAAGCAATCCTGCAACCCTGGGATTATTGTTATTTTATAGGTTGAGGAAAATCAGGCTCAAAGATGTTCAGTAATTTGTGCAGTGCGGCTAACAGGTAGAAGAGTGGAGACTAGAAACTAGTCAATCTAATTACCTCCCATATACTTCCTAAATTATTATATGAAATTTAAGAACCTCTTTCTAAGGTTCAGTAGGAAAACTAATTATTAATTTAATCCATACAGGTTCTTTTTTTCAATCAGCCAATTCACAGATCAAATACCTAATAATTCCAAATCACCAGGAAAATACCAAACATTTGGCACTGCTCCCCCTCCAAACCTCTAATCCCAATACTGGGGCCCACTTGACCCTCACCTAGAGGATCAAATCCATTCCAGGCTGGGGCTCCGATCCTCTTAGGAGAAATGCAAGCAACCAAAGCCAGAAACTAAGAATCGCATCTGCATTTTTGCTTTGCCCACTCTGATCCTGTGCCCCGTTCTAATAACGGAGCTCCTACATCAGTTGGAGAAACCGGGTTTCTATCTTTCTGCGTCTCTGTCCCGATAACCTGCCGGTATCCTAATTCTTCTCAAAGTGGTAGCCTGCCTCGTTGCGACAGCACTCCCCAGGCCCTGGTTCCTCTCTGGCACCCTTCCAATACCGGGCCTCGTCGTCAGCCCGGCCACCCACCTCCATCACTGAGCCTGCTTCCTGCCTCCCTGCCCATCTCCAAGCCCTACCCATCAGGTTAGACCTGCCTCAGCCCTTCACCTGCTCACCTGGGGGCTGTGCTGCTCCCACATCCTGCCTCCTCCCCCACCTCCTGCCCAGCAGCACCTGCACATGCCCTCTAGAAGGTGCCCACCTCCACCGTGGGCAGCCCCCAGCTTCTCCTCCTGCCCAGGTGGGCCCCAACTGAAGACAGGAGCAATATCTTGGTATGGTATGTGTTTCAGCAGAATAGGTGGGGTCTGGTTATTTCTGCTCCTAAAAGTTGGTATTAGGTAAGTTAACAAAGATGTCAACAATCTGGCCCTGCTGGAAGGCAGGGAGCATCAGGCAAAGCACACACACCTGGAGGTACCACGGCACACTGAGAGGGAAATCCCCTGGAGGCAGCATAGGGAGAAGAGGACGCGCCTTGTAGACCTAGATTCAAAGCTCATTTCTGCCAATTACGAATCCTGGGCTTTGGGTAGAATGCTCCCAGGAGCCTCAGTATCCTCAGTTGCGAAATGGGCACAATCTTTCTCGCTAGATTATTAGCAGAATTCGGTATACATGATAGATAGTCCTATACGGTTCCTGGCACACAGGTGCTCCATAAAAAATGGAAAATATTATTTCTGACTTAACCTATACATGTATATAAATATGGTTATCTACATTGCTAAAAAGCAAAGTATATTTTTCTACTATTTAAGTAACAGAGAAATCTCTTATTCATTTTGCGTTAATCTCCAATTAACGATGGCTTTTTCAACACTTAAATTCCAAGTTTCCCTGTCCCCCAGTCTGGATGTCAAGTGGTTTGAATGATCTGCAAAACACTTCAGCTCTCTGGGGGAGCATGTATTCAAAGGAACCCTTCTGAAGAATCCTGCTGTAAATCAAAGAATCCTTCTGTACTGCAACTAATCACCCCTTAATTTATCTGCTTTGTATGTCTGGATTACAGTATACTGGGTTTTCTTAAAGTAGGCATTCTCATATGAGGCATTTTATTTGTTTGCTTCGTTATAAACATTACTACAGTATGGACATGGGAATGGTGTTAAGAAAGTCCATGGTTATGTGTCACTGATATCCAAGCTAATAAACATGGACCTTGCACATGAGGTCTATGAGCAGCAGCTGAAATCTAATTTACACAAGTTAGACATTCTGATGAAATTTAAAACAATAAATTAGAAGAATTCTGTGTTAAGTACATCAATTTTTTGATTGTCCTGTAACTGAGGGGTATCCTATTTTTAATCATGCATATTTAACTCACTTCCTTATTAGTAGCTCAAGAAGTTAATTGTCTCACCATATATTTATTGTTTTGGATACATGTTGGGTTAACATCAAGGAACAAACTGGTCCTTTAAGTGTGTACACCCTGAAACAAATTTTTACAAAGCAAATATCTTTACAATTTTTATTTTAGGCCTATAGGCAATACTTGCCATTAAGTTTGGTAATGCCTGGGTTTATTTCATAAGCTGGAATGTAGTCTTGGAATTTATGGAGTGCTCCAAGTCCTTTTAGAAAGTAAAAGTTTAATGGAACCTAATCTCTGAATTTGTCAAGACATTAGGGCGTATGTGCAGCCTAAAGGATTTACTACCAAGCAGGAAGGCAAAATACTAAGACAGATGTGTTTTGCTTCCTAACAAACAGCAAAGACAAGCTCTGTTACTTTGAGAGCACTTCCCTGGAATCAGTGTTGGACACAGCACAAGATCAGGCAAGCTGGCTTCGGGAAGGTTCAGTGAGAATGGACTCGCATTAGCATCTGATAACTAAATCCGGGAGGCCAGCCCTGTTTCCGCAGAGAGCCAGTGTGTACTACACCGTGGCTCAGTGTTGCCTCCGCCCAAACCCAGAATTACATGCAACAAAACTAAATACAGTACATCCTGCCCCAGGCAGGATGCTAAACAAACTCTGATCAGATCCTAACAAAGAGTGTGACCTAAGCATAGACAAGTAGTAAGAGATTACAAACAACCACTCTGGACTTGGCACCTTTCAGGTTTTATTGGCTTGATAAATGGGTTCAGAAAATGTTTCCAAATGACAGCAAGGTCTGAAAATAATGGGGTGAAATGAGAATGAACCAAGGAATCAGACAGACAAAAACAAAGACGGGGAAAGATAAAGCAACGTGACAGAGAAACATGCCTGTCCTCCAAATTTTACAAACAAATATGCAACGCTTAAAAACATCTTTGTTGTATAGACAGAGGGTTTAAAAAAAAAAAAAAAAGCACATTTTACTTTGGGGAGAGAACCAGTAAGAGACCATTTTCCAAAAATTTGGCTAAAAATCGCCAGACAACTTTATAGAGACTGATGAAAAGATGAATAAAGTGATGACCAAGGCCAAGCTCAGCCCCATTCTCTGATCCCATGAAATGGCTGAACAACAGTGTTAAACTTGCCATTTCGAATACCAAGTGCATTTCCTGCTTTTTCTATTCTAGCACTGCCCTCTTGTGGTGAAATGACAACATTGCAACCAACAGCATTCCACTTTAGGCAACCAACTTTTCTTTCAAAGTAGTAATAAAAAAGCACGGAAGCCCTGCTCTTTGCCAAGCTTCGTACTAAGTGCTTTATATACATTAACTCATTTAAGGCAGGACCTAGTATCTCTAACACGTGCTCTAACTTGCTTACGGTCACTCAGCAATTAAGTGGCTCTGAGGATTTTGAAAGAGGTCTGATTTAAACCATTGTGCATTGCATTAAGTAAATATTAACACTTTAAGTAAGCTTCTGTTATAGAAATATAAAAGTTTTAATGAATTAATAAAGCATCCCATTCCCTATTTTGCAGTATGAACTTCTATTTGCTCTGCAACCATCAGAAATTCTTCTTTCATATGACTGGGGAACCGTTATACTTTTTTGGTGTAAAGATTAGTTTAAAACTTTATTTTTAGGATTTAAATAGTTACCATGCCAAAGAGGCTCCTCACTTACAAAATCTGCCGAGAAAAGCAGGACCCTGTCTCTCCGGCCCCTCCCCACACGCAAGCACAGTTGGGTATTGTCTGAGTGCGGTTTATAAAAACTATTTATTGTTTTTAAGCTTAATACTTGTTTTATAACTTGTTCCAATGCTCACTCCTAACCTGATATCCACTTAAAGAGAAAAAGTCCACCCATAGTATTGATATTATTCGTTCTAGTGGGAATGTAAAATCTCTGGCTTTTAGCCCGTTAAGTTAAATAGGCACCGGAGACAGGCAGGTTCCTGAGCACACGAGTTCAGCTGTGGGCATCTGAAGGCGGGCGGGTCCTGCTTAGGCTTAGGTAAGAAAACGAGGGTGGGACAGGCCTCGCTGGGAACTAGAGGATATATCCCCAGAAGAGTCTGTGCTGCCGAGTGGAAATCTACACGAGCACGTGAGCCAGGCTGGGACACTCGGGGATGGTGAGGTGGTCCGTGGGCAGGGCCCCTTGCTGGGCATTCTCAGTTTCAGGGGGTAAGACAACGCACGGCCAGGCAGGAAAATGGCTGGGAAGCTGGGAGAGGGGCCTCTGACAGCCGCTGCACAGGGACACAGGGGCAGGAGTACTTCCCAAGCAGGTTTTGTTTTACGGAGCAATGGGATCAATATAAATTATAGGAAGGCATTTCCAAGGACGGTCTCTAAAAGTTCACCGTAGTGACAGGAATGGACTAATCCACGTACTTCCCAGAGTTCTTAGCACACACGTGGTTTCAAGGCCAGAACGCAAGAAACGAAAGCACCGTGGCACCAGCTCCTCGGGGAGGGTCTCGGGCAGGTACGGCCCGGCCCTCTCCTCATCCAGAGGCTTTTGTCTCTCCCCTCCCGCGGTCCGCGCTCGAGACCTTGGACTGGGGAGACTCAGGTGAAGAGAAGGCGGGGAAGCAGAGCGCAGGCCTAACTGCGTGAGAGGCAGAGAAGCTGGTCCCAGCCAGCGCGCGGCAGGCTTCTGTACCCCAGGGTGCCGGTCCCGAGCCAGGAGCGCACACTGGGCGAGGCAGCAACAGCGCGCCAGGTCGTGCCTCCCCGGCTGGCAGACGTGTGTTTCTACACTGACTGGGTGGGCTGACCCCAAACAAAATCAGGAGGCGAGCCATCTCGCTCCCCGCAGCCCCATGGCTTTTCCCCTCCGCCCTCCCCTGCCAGGAAAGGGCCTGAAGATTATATTAACTACTCACCGGCGTGTTTCTGTTTTCCTCCTTCTCGCAAATGCGGAATCAAGGGCTTTCTTGGTTATAATGTTGGGCATCGGCGTGATCCCAGGGGATGAAGAAGGCGCCACACACCCCCGTGACCACCATGCGTACGTACCGGCAGCGCCTGGGAGCAAGCGCCCTTTGTACCCCTAGCCTCCTCCCCAGGCAGATGGTCCCTCGTGCGGCGAACCTCAGCGTGGCACGGGCAGCACACTGGATTGGGGAAGGAAGTCACGTGACTTCCAGCTCTATGGGCTACCACTGTGTCCTCCTGAGTGGGCAACTCATTCACCTGTGACCTAAGCAAGATGCAACACAGCTGGGTCGACCTAACAGAGCGGCTCAAACAAAAGAGTGCAAGTGAAATGCTTTGCACGTGATGAGATTTAATACTACTCTGCTCGTAGTGTATGGCCAATGAGAAATCAGTGTGACCCGCCACGGGAGGTCCAAAGAATTCAAGAAGAGCCTGCCAAACCAATCATACAGAGAGCAAGAAGTGCGTTTTCTTACTCTGGTGAGCAGAAAAGTATAGAGGAATGATGGGAAGGGAGAAAAAGTAATACATTGAAACAGGCAGGAAAGTAACATGAATTTATGAGGCAAATAAAATATTTCTGCTCTGTGTATTCTTAAAGTTATATATAGTTATGTCTTCCTATCATACAGAAGAAATAGGGTGATTTTTTTCAGAAAAAATTCCCAAAAATCAATAGTACCTAATAAATGTATGCCATAAAAATACTGTACCAGAATCTGTGAAGGGTTTTCTTCCTCATGTGTTTCTTATTTCAATCAGTGGCATCACCACCCACCTTATCACCCAAGTCAGGCTCCTCCTTTTCTCTCAACCCCCTACACATCCCATCAACACCTACCCCACCCTCTAACCTAGAAACCCTTTGAAGGGATGGGCTGCGCTCATTTCACTGTGCGAGTCCAGGTCTGAAAGGTGGTGCAGGAGGGCCCACATGCCAGGGGCAGCCCAGCAGAGGGTGAGAAGCGGGCCTTCCCCAGCAGCACGCCTGGGGGGGCAAATACTTGCAAGGGGGGTTTGGAGGTGAGGCGTGGAGCTCTGAGTTCTGAGCCGGAATCGGAAATGCAGGCGGGTGGCTGCAGGAGCTGCAGGGGAAAAAGCTGCTTCTCTGCACACTCGTCATTCCTAAACTGCTCAGCCCTCACTTTATCCCTTCCCCTTCCCACCCTCCGGATGGCACCTGTACAACCCTGAGGGTCAAGAACTTGAGCCCTAGAATCACAAAGAACTGGCTCTGACACCTAATGGCTGTGTAACCTGTAAAGTGAGACTAATAATATAGCACTGAATGGGGAAGGCAATGTAGGGAGGAGCCAGTGAAATAAGACTTGTAAAGTGCTTTGCACAAAGCTGCCTCTAGTGGGCGCCCTGTTACCATTAGCCATTCCTGCCCTTATCTCACCGTTCTGGCTCAGCTAAAACCCCACTGGGGAGCCAAAACTCAGAGATAAGTTTGGCAGTTTATCACCACCATCTCCCCTGACTTCTGACTCTCAGATGAGACGAGAGGCATGCAGGGCAGGGTGAGACTTGAGGAAAGAAAATGGAGGGGCAGGCTAGCAAGAAACTGCCCTAACCACTTTTGAAGATTTGACTCTTTGCTGTTACCTCATTTCTTTCCTTAATTCTCTCTTAGTCTCTTTTAACTTTTCTTCTTTTTCTTTTACTGTCCCCTGCCCACCTTTTTTCGTGTGTGACCAGCAGGAAGAACATGAAATTTGGAGTGTGTCAGACGTGAATTCAATTCTTTTTTTTTTTTCTTGCCTGCATTTTAGAAAACTAAAATGAGTTTATTTTGCTAAGTCAAGCAGTAAAAAGAAGGAAATACTTCTCTTTTATAGCCATGTACCTCTAAAGCCACTGTCCAGGAATTTTCCAGCAGGAACATTTTTGGTCTGCAGAGACCAAAAATATGCAGATAAAGTTAGTCCCAGCAAAGATTCCACAATGTAACCAAACTTTCTTTACATACACAGGGGAAAAACAAACCCACAGATTTAATACAAATTTCAAAAAACGTGGCCTCGTAAAAATATCATTCAGAGGTCAGTAAGGACTCTGCTTTATCTACTTAGTGGCGGACATTAACAAATCCTCTGGGCAGACAACGGTCAACGTAGTAATTAGCCAGAAAACTGTGACGACTTGCAGTAGGTTCTTTTTCCTACGAAAATATTAATACTGCTGCATGAGGTTTCATATGATGCATGGCGACTTACTAAGTGAAAGAAATTGGAAAAAAACTTGAAATCAGGAAGTACAACAAAATTAGAGAGTTGCTCACATTCCAATAGGTATTTGTTAAGCATCTAGGAGGTATCCAAAATTTTTCTGTAAGCCACAGAAATTTACCTTCCTTTACCAAACACAGAATTGTTGTAAAACCCAGTAAGCTTCATTTTGAAATGTCAAGTGAATTCAATTCTTAATTTAGCCACGTACATTTGTGTGGCCCCAGGAAAGTTATACCTAAGGTCTCTGAGCCTTGTTTTCAAGGCCCTGTAAAATAGGACATGAATAACTAAATATGAAGTCAGTTAATATCCACGGAACCCCTAGCACAGTGTGACACATGAAGGCACTTAGCAATGCTGTTGCTGGTCTCTAGGAATTCTAGGTCTTTTCTTGCTTCTCCTCCCATGGCGCATTGCCCAATCTCATTTTGCTCCCCATGATAGGGGTATAGGATGGTTAATTTTGTGTGTCAACTTGGCTAAACTATGGTAATCAGTTGTTCAGTCAAACAGTCTATATTTTGCTATAAAAGTATTTTTTAGATGTGATTAACATTTACAATCAGTAGACTTTAAGTAAAGCAGATTACCTGCCATAATGTGGGTGGGCCTCATCTAATCAGTTGAAGGCCTTAAGAGCACATAGGTCTCCCTTGAGGTTTCCCAAAGAAGGAATTCTGCTTCCACAACACAACATAGAAATTCTGCCGGAGTTTCCAGCTTTTAGACTCGAGACTGCAGCATCAACTTTCACCTGAATCTCCAGCCTGCCATTTGCCCCGAAGATTTCAAACTTGGCAGTCCCCACAATCACATAAACCAATTCCTTAAAAGAAATATCTGTCTGTCTATCTATCTATCTATCTATCTGTCTTTCTGTCTATCTATCTTCCTATCTATCTTCCTATCTCTTTCTGTCTATCTATCTATCTATCCATCTTCCTATCTTTCTATCTTTCTATCTTCCTATCTATCTATCTTTCTATCTTCCTATCTATCTATCTATCTTTCTATCTATCTATCCATCTATCTATCTATCTTCCTATCTATCTTTCTATCTATCTATCTTTCTGTCTATCTACCTATCTCCTGTTGGCATTGCTTTTCTGGCAAACCCTGACTTACACAAGATATTACTCTGACTGGCTAACCCATAGACCTGATATGGCCACATCACTAGTGGGCAGAGACCAGAGTCCATTACAAGACTAGAACAGCTAGAAATGTTTTTTTTTTGTTTCTCCCCTTTGAGCAACTTGCCACGAGAGAAGATTCAGCCATCTCACTCATTCTCCTTAGCTTCTTCCCCCCATGTGGCTGGAACCCTGTCTTGCCCATCAGAGCTGGCTAGAAGGCTAGGATCACTGTCTGTCTCAGGCTACACTTGGGAGGGTTGGAGGATGTAGAGGTCAATGTGTTTTCCTTGTTTCTTAGTGACTCTCCAAATCAATTCAGAAAACTCTGGTTGGACATTATGGTTGGACTCTGTGAAGTACACAGAGGAGGCAATAAGCCAGCTTTGGTATAAAACTAATTCCTAACAAAGTAAGAGAAGAGCAAGCCCAGCTCAGGAAAGTTCTCTGCATTGGGGCTGAGGTCAAAACCACAGCTAAAATCTAAAGTTAAAAGTTCACTAAAATTTTTTTAACACCCACAGCTAATAACAAAGTGTTGCTCAGCTATTCTTGGCTGGCACCCCACGGTGAGAGATAATTGGTCCAGGGTAACACTCCAGCAGCCCCTGGCCAAATACTATTCTAATACCATCAAAATCTCATGCCAGCTTTTAACATCTGAGGTGTCAGCATATCACTGCTGATGTTATTTACCATCCCTCAGGAACATCTGCTCTGCTTTTTAAAATTCTTTCCTCATCTCTCTTGCTTATATTTCTTGCCTTCTCACCTTTCTCTTCCTTAATTTGTATCTTCCTTCCCTTTCCTCTCTTTCCTCACTTTTCTCTTTTCAACTTTCCACCCACACCATCATTACTCATTCAGGACCATGCAGAGGAGGAAGGAAAATCATCCTCTTCTAGGCCCTGCCCCCTCTGCACAACCATGGAGGTGGACCGGGTGAAGGTAAGTTATCAGGAGCAGCTCTGAGCAAAGGGGGCCGGAGGGGACCCACCAGGACAGCAGTCTGCAGGTAAAAGGTGTGCAGAAATGCAGGACATGGGGTGATCTGAAAGGATGAGAAGTAGCCGAGAGAGGGAAATTACATGCTTCATCATGTTTCTTCTGAGTCAAATAGTACAGAGTGTTGGCTGAGAGCATATGTTCAGGTGCCTAAGTCCTTCGGTTTTAATCTTGGTTCCCCTAATTTCTACATACATTACTTGGAGCAAGTTAGTTAATCCCTTGAGGGCTTAGTTTCCTCATCTGTAAAACGAAACAGTAATGTGACCTACCTCATAGGGTTATTGTGAGGATTAAAAGGAGTAAACACCTATTAAGTGCTTAGAACACTGCCTAGCACATAACAAACATCCAAGAATTGCTAGCTGTCCTCAGTCCCACTGGGAAACGGAGGCAGCTTACAAGAATCAAAACCCACCTCCCCCGTTGGGCTGCTCTGAAATCCAAGAGGAAACTGGCCCTGTGAGAGAGGGGAGAGGGACAGTACCATTGAGGCTAGCGGGCACAGATTCCAGGCAGTTTCTCATGGAACTTTTGATGCACTGGTGCATAGAAAAGGTACATTATTGGTTAAGTAGAACTTGGGCACTGGCCTGAGACCCTAAGCCTCCATAACAATGGGTGGAACGCAGGCACCTATACTCCAAACTCCAAATGTCCACTTACCAACCATCCGCTTGTTAGATGGTAACTGCCCACAACTCCAACACACACACAAGTGCCTACAAAATTTAAACCTCAAGTTGAGTACGTCATGAACGTTTCTCACATTCAAAGTGTGCCACATCTGGAGAAGGCTCAGAAGCACTGTCTTAAACATGGTACTTGGCTGGAGACTATTTGTCCCTTTAACTGATTCTTTGATGTTTCTTGATATTTCTTTCTGATTTTGTAGTTAGCCAATCCTCTTCCTTCAGTTTTTATCTGAATCCTGAATATGTGAATATAAACTTGGAACGTTCTCATATGAAGCTTGACGGTAGCCCCTAGAGGGGTGTCCTTTTGAGATGAGAGGTTCTTGGCTCTCAATAGGAAAAGGTTCTGTACATTTAGGCCACATGGAATAATGACGGAGCAAAAGTCACTGCAGATAGGAAAGGAGACTCTGGGTCCAATTTTAAATTCACAAATATTATGGGGTGGAGGGCAAGTAGAATATGAGTTTTATCTACTAGGATGCCAAGCTCCTCAGAGGTGACTAATTAAGATAAAGGAAGCCAGTGCTGCACTTTAGAAAAAAAAAGTATTATTGGCCCTCCCACATTTGACAAGTTGAGGTAGAGAAAAAGTGAGGGATATTTGGGGGACTGCATCGACCACGTTTCCCCTGCATTGCTGGAGCTCTTAAAAGGCTGACAAGGGGATCACTTCTAGGATGGAGAAAAGTCAGGAAACCAGATGGAAGAGGATCTAAGGACAAACCTCGGAAGACTTGCTTCTCCTTCCCCTTTGCTCACATTTCACCTTACGTAACTGAAGTTTCTCACTGCAGTGGGCTTGTTTGCATTTTCCAAATAGACAGCAAGCTCCTGGAGAACAGCCCATGTGCTCCTGCATTTCATGTTCCCACACCTGGCGCCATACCCAAATCATGGAAGACATTCACTATATATGTTTCTTGAGGAACTTAATAAAGGAATCCAACACATACTTGCTGAACTCCTTACTGTGGGAAAGAGGAAGTGGCTTGGAAAACGTAATTTTGATGGCATACAAGACAGAGGGATAATGTATCGTTTAAAGGTAATAACTCTTACTTTAAGACAAAAAAAGAATAAGGTATCTTACCTGGTGACTGCTGGTCTCAGAAACTTTAACATCCAAAGACCCTGCCAGGACAGCATACCAGTTGGTTCCGATATCACCCTGGCGAAATACTGGAAAAGAAACAACCATGTAAGTAGACCAAATATAAGTTGGTTTTACCACTGATAGTTTCTCACTGGTTATTGTGAGCCTAACTTGGACCTAGATGAGCTTACCAACTTTCCTCTATCTGTTCCCACCAGAACATGCCATAATTTTCTTTCCCTCTTCTATCAACAAAGCTATATCCTATTTATTCAACGTTCCATGAAGTAGAACTCTATTAAACAGAACTCTTTCATATTTACAGAGCAGCAATAAGGGATGATAAGCCTAAATGCTGTAAGATCCTTTGAATGTAAGAAGAACTGACTGGTATTCTCTGTAATTTATCTTAAATATACTTCACTGTATTGTGATTCTTGGAAAATTATTACTCTAGATGGGGTACATGTTAATAAGACTATGGGACTCAACAAAACTAGCTCACCACCCCCATTTCCCAAATCTATTTATATTAAAAGCAACATGCTTTCTAGAATAGAATGTCTCCTTTTAAGCTAACCAATGGCTAAGAAAAATAAAATCTGTTTTAAAATTTTTAACTACTGTACTTGCATTGTCCATTTTCTTGTTTATTTTATAAATTCACTGCTTTTAGGCATTATGAGTTAACTACTCTTTGGAAATGATTCTCATCAGAAATTTCTGAACTTAATTTTGCTTTACTTTTGTCATCTCAGAGAGAAAACATTTAGTTATTTAAAGAGAACCTTAGTTCTCCTATCCATGTTAAGACCAGTAGTTTGGAAAGTCATTCTGAAACACTGGTTCAAAAATCTCATACAAACCCAACTATCCTTTTAAATATCCTAGCTAAATAACTAGATGGAATGATCTGATATTTTAAAATTCTTTTCACAGAGTCAGAAGTCAAGTGGCTCAATGAAAAATCACATGACAACTCAGTGGGACAGTTAAGTTCTGGCAAGGCTAGTGCTCACTGCATAAGAGGAAGCTTCTGGGAGCCATAATTAATGATGACAAGCTGTTCTAAACTCTCTGACTGAGACATGCTGTGGAAAGGCAAGAACAACAATAGCATCCTACCAAGTGCAATGATAAGCTTAAGATGGGGGATTGCTGAGTTTATAGCTGGCCTCTCGAGTAACTCTGCTATCCCTAGCCTTTGTAAGGGATTTATTTTAGAGTTAGGGCTTTGACTTTCATGAACTTCTTGGCCCCCAAAGACATTATCATTTGCCAATCAAATTCACATTACACATCATAGAAGATTCATTTTGAAAATGGCCTTAAGAAATAGAAAACAGGGTCTCATCTCTAAAAGAATGAAGTTCCCGCTATCAGTAAGAATAAAAATATTGGATTGAAAACAATATGTATGGATGATTTTTTAAATAGAAGTATGACTATGTTTTTGCATGTGTGCATGTGGGAAAACATCTTGAAGAACATACACAAAGTGTGAATATCAATCTCTGGATTTGGGGATTGTAGGTGATTTTTATTGTGTCTTCTAAATTTTCTACAATGATGTTGTGACAGATCCTGATAGGTTACCACTCAGAATCATGCCCTCCCTTCCTCCTATTTAACTGAACATGGATTTTATACAAGTTCCCACCCTACTCTAAAGGGCCAAATTCTAAGAACGTATTTCTTCCTTAGCTCTACTGGGATAACCATGATTGGTCTAAATCAGCCATGGTGATTCCATGATCTCTGCCAGTGATTGGTTTAAAGATGGGCACATGATGCAATTCTGGCCAATGAAACAATACAGGAAGTCTGCTGGGGGATTCTGAAAAAGAGACAAGAAATAGTCCTTCAGCAGGAATGTTTTGTATCAGCACACGATGCCTCCAACTGCCGTAGTTAGTTGTATTAGAACCATTTGGGACAAATCTGAGTACAAATGCCAACACCTGAGGATGCATAGCAAAAACAAATAAACCAACAAAAAAGATGGGAGGAACCTGAGACCTTAATAATGTCATTGAGCCACTAAATCAACCAACCCTGAAGCCATCCTACCTCAGGACTGCTTATACATGAGTAATTGATTTTCCCTCCTTGTGTGAGTTATTATTCAAGCCAGCTGGATGGGAGTTTTCTGTTACTGCAGTATAAAGTATCCCAACAGATGGAATAGCACTACTTTTTTAATGAGAAAATACTTGTTTTTTTTTTTTAATGCAGCTGTCACCCTATCATTTTACTTTCCCTACCCCTTTGGTCACATCTGGAATAGACATTATCACTGAGGTTAATTCGAAACATTACTATTGTAAAATCAGCTATGCTTTAATTTTTAAAATTACTATTATCATTAGTTAAGAGACCTTTTATCTTATTTAATATCCTGCTGGCTCTCATATTTCTTGGGTTACAGAAAATAATTATATATTAGAATTTCTAAGGAGACTGCTGAATGTATAAATCAGTACATCCTTCCAGCTCCATCTGGAAAGTAGGCTGCCCTGGAAGAACCATTTACATGCTGTGGATGAAGGAGTTAAGGAAATGCCTACATGGAACCGAATAAATAAAGGAGAGGGAAATGTCAACCTCATATCTTTGACTGAAGCTCAAATATCTGGCACATAGATACCCCATTTGCTATCCATCCCCACAGGGTAACCACAAATGAGCACAAACTTATACATGAAAACACACCACTGGAGTTGCATTTCTTACATGTTATTCCTTTTTCCAGATTCTCATAATAACCACATAAACAAATCTGATGAAGGAGATTTGGGTGAAATTTCTCAAAAGCTTTAACTTCTTTCAGCCGTGTGAAGATTATATCCACATCTTCACTGGATCGTTCTAATGGTCTATAAAGGGGAGAAAAGGCACAAGGCTATATCAGAAAGAACTTACTTGAGTCAACATGCATTATTCTAACTATATTCAAATTTTTGCAAATATACCAATTGCAAGTATTTTACTGCAAATATTTATCCCCCTATAACAATTATAAATATTTCCAGGCCTTTGTCAACTGTTCACCTTAAATCACAAATACTGCAGATGGTGTGATATTGTGATTTACAATAAAAAATATAAAATAGTAAGAAATAAGAAATTGTTCACTGTTCCTTGCACAGAGCTCCTAAAACTCTTGTAATTTCTTATATGAGAGCCACAGGGGCCTCTTCAGTTATAATATTTGGCCTCTTGTCCTCAGTTCCTGAAATGCTTAAGAGCCATAAAGGTGAAATGGGTGTCAAGCCCCTTTCCACCACAACCAAGTTTATGTTAATGAGGGGACTTCTGGAAAACTCCTAGGTAACCTAAGGATGGAGACTGGCTGCCTGGAGAACCACTCATGTGATTAGAGGGTTGGAACTTTCAGCCGCACCCCTTGACGTGGGGGTGAAGGGGCTGGAAATTGAGTTCAGTCACCAATGGCCAATCAATTTCATCAAGCATGCCTAAGTAATGAAGACTCCATAAAAATCTCTGAACAACGGGGTTCAGAGAGCTTCTGGGTTGGTGAACACTTGGAAATGTGGGGACAGTGGCACTGGGAGGGGGCGTAGAAGCTCCATGCCCCTTCCCATACTTTGCCTGTACACCTCTTCCATCTGGCTGTTCCCAAGCTATACCCTTTCATAGTAAATCTAGCAAGTAATTGTTTTCCTGAGTTCCATGAACTGCTCTAGCAAATTCATCGAACTCAAAGAGGGGTTTGTGGAAACCTCCAATTTATAGCCAGTCAGTCGGAAGCACAGATAACAACTTGGACTTGCAGCTGACATCTGAAGTTGCATGTGTGTGTGGGCGGGGAGCAGTTTTGTGGGACCGAGCCCTTAACCTGTGGGATCTGATGTCATCTCCAGGTAGACAGTGTCAGAATTGAGTTGAATTTTAGGACAGCCACCTGGTGTCACAGAATTGCGTAATGTGTGGAAAACCCACACACCTGGTATCAGAAGTGTAGGGAGTATGGTAGTAGCATGAGGGTAAAGGAAACACAGGAGGAGTTTTCCTTTACAGATGGCTACACTTACTCAAAATTGAGGTCCCAAACACAAATGCCTGCCGGGGCCTATTAGGTAAAGTAAATGATTGTACAAAGAGCCAAATATAAGGAAAAAAATCTCTCCTATAAAAAAACAGTGGTAAAAGCAAAGACAAATTGCAAACTGCAGAGGTGGGACTGTCTACAGGGAGGAGGCCTTATTGGCTATTTTCCTTATCACTGGTTTTCTGTGGAAACACGGGGCCAGACGCCACGTATTTCAGTTGTTCAGGGAAAGATATCTAGAAGTTTGTTCACATTTCTTAAACATTGTGTGGGCCACACACAAAACATCTATGGACTAGATCCAACTTGTTGACCATCGTTTTGTATTCTCTGGATTAAGACGAACCAGAGAACTAAACAAAAATGGGATAGTTTTACAGATTATATAAACTATTTTCTTTCTTTTCTTGGAGTCGTTTTCCAGGTCTATTTGTTCTTTGATAGATATGTCACGTTATACAGAAAATATTCACCTCCTAAGTGCCCCAGAACATTCTGGGATCAGAGGAAATGAGGAGGGCCAGGATGTGCCTGAGACAGGTAATTCTCACCAGATTCCCACGTGTTCCCTGACATTTACCAGCTTCCTTTGTAGCTATGTTGGAGCCATGTTCTGGCCAGTGGACTGTGGACAAACCTAGCACGCATCACTTCTGAGGTGAAACTGTTAAGAGCCAGGGGTGTCTCCCATCTCTCTCTTCCTCAGCCACAACTCTGCAGTGTGTGATGGGTTATTGTGTCCCTCTCCCAAAATATGCTAAAGCCCTAATACCCGGTACCCATGAGTGTGACCTTTTTTGGAAATAGGGTCTTCGCAGATGTAATCAAATTAGGATGAAGTCACACTGGATTAGAGTGGGCCATAATCCAAGGACTGGTGTCCTTACAAAAAGGAGGAAATTTGGAAACAGACACAGGGAAGATGGCCAGGTGAAGGCGGAGGCAGAGGCAGGAGTGACGCATCTCTAAGCCAAGAAACACCAAGGATTGATGGCAGCCACCAGAAGCTGGAAGGAGACAAGGAAGGATACTCCTGAGAGCCTTCACGGGGGCTTGGCCCTGACGACACCTTGATTTTGGACTTCTAGCCTCCAGAATCATAAGAGAACACATTTCTGTTGTTTTATCCCACCTAGTTTGTGGTCTCTTGTTTCAGTAGCCCTAGGAAACTGATGAGAAGGCAGGTGCTTCAGATGCTACAGCCGCAAGGTGGAGACTTTGTCTAAGTGACAAATAAACCGCCACTGTGTGAAGCCCCAAAATTTTGGTTGGGGGAGGGGGAGTGTTGTTAATACAGCATCACCTAGACTAACATAGAGGTCAGGACTACATGTGCCAGAGTCCAAGGAACTTGGGACATTATCAGAGGAAGACAGATCCCACCATGAGAGATGCACATTTTTGGAGGACATGAGCAGGTGACCTGTCACTAAGGGGAAGACCTAAGACAGCTTTCATGAGTTTAATTGAGAGGCTCTTCCCCCACCCCCGTCACACTTTCAGGCCCAAGATAACTAGATTCGAAGAATCTGCTTACAACCTCGGCGAGCCTCCCAATTAACCTCTACTCAAAGGGCCTGAGTTCTGCTTCCCAGGGAAGAGGGAGGAAAATCCTGATGCATTAGTGCCAGTTTATGAGATGACCAAGTGTCCGGAAGAGCTGAGAGCTTTGCAGGCTTACCAGGGAAGGTACGGCACACTGGGCACAGGGCCTCTTTCCACCTCTTGTCCCTTTGGAAGGGCCTTATCAACTCCCTACCAGAAGCCATGTTCTCAAAAGTCAAGGGGCTCTGAAACAGGTGCTAGAATTTCAGCAGTTAATAAAGGGGTGCAGACAACTTTCAATGAGAGTCTTTGAGGGTCCGGTGGGAAAGCATTTCCCAAGCAGTGAAGGTGCAGTGGCTGGCAGAGCTACCCTTGAAAGCTCTAGCCAGCAGAGCGCACTTCATGGGAAGCAGTGTTGGCACGAGCAGGGGTAACACCCAGCCACAGCAAGCAGCCGTGTGAACCCCATGGGGCTCCGCTACAGAAGCGCTGGCGCTAGCCTGCAGGCCCAAAGCAATGGCAACATTTAAGTCAACCAGAGGGGGGATCACAAGGACCAGATGAGCTGGAAATTGGCTGAACATTGATATGGTGGATTCTACTTAGTTACACAGGAAAAGAGATAGAGATTAGAATCCATCTTCCATCAGGAAGGAAAGCAGCATCCCATCTTGTTTATTCTCCCCAGAGCATGTTCCATATTAGGAAGGCAGACCAGGGCGGCCTAAAAACATTTTTGGCCCAACACTCTCCAGAAGAAACTGAAAGCAGCAGAAAAAAAGAACACTTACATACTTCCATACAGACCAAAACAAGCACAAAAGTACTTCAAGATTCATAACCAGATTGTGTGAGGCCAAGTGACGAAAGACAGAGTTAATTTGAGATAACCAGGACAAGCATGAAACCTCTCTTCCTGAGATTTTCTGTGGGCACCCCAAAATTAGGTCCTAATAATTGTCTCCCCCATTGTTTAAACATTTAGGCCACAGAAACTATGAAAAGCAATGTTTTCTCTGTCATTCATGGAGTGGGGAAAATTCCATTCAGCTATTAATGGACATCTTTACCAACCCACCTCTGTAACCTACCACAGGTGATAATCCTTCTGTTGCCCCACTTCTCTTGGGAATCTATAATCTCCTAATGCCACATACATTCTCCTCTCTGCAGAGGTCATGCCTGGTACTTCCTTCATAGATCCCATGGTACTCAGTAGAGGGCCAAGCACACAAGAAGTCCTTGGATGCGACGTTCTACAGCGACCTCAAACTGGACTCACCTTCTCTCCGACATCTGCCACTGCACCTGCACTCCTCATTGCCATGCATGGAGCAGGCTCGTCCTCTCTCACCATGTCCAGGTAATTCTACCAACTCAGTGTCTCTCAAATCCATCGCCACTTCTTAACCCCTCCAGCCATGGCCTCATTTGAGTGTGAATGAAGGGCACGTGAAACATGTACTGGGCTAGCAAGCTGAATGGCATGGCAGCCCTTGCCTAGGAAGCTGGAGAACTTGGGTTCCATCTAATAGTCAGCAGAAGTATTTGAAGCAGGGCAGTGGCATGATTGGATGTACATTTTGGAAAGATCACCTTGACTGCAAGTAAAGGCAGGTGGGAGAGAGTAAAGACCAACAGCTAAGAGACCAGTCAGGAAGCTCTTGCAGTATTTCAAAATGATGATGCAGGTTTCTCTAATTATAGCTCACTCTAGGCTCCTTTCCTTAATAACTGCTTACATCTGGTCCCCTAAGTAAAAGTTCCAAGTTCAGAGAAGTTATTTTCCTTAGCCAGGGCCTATGTTTTAAATCACTTTTTCTAAAAACTTCACATTTAAAACATGTTCAAACAGCAGGAGAAAGAATCATTTACAAAAGAAGACACTGTGGTAGGCAGGATCCTAGGGTGATCCCAATGACCCACATCCTATATAATCCCCTTAAGGGTAGGCAGAAGCTCTAATTTACTTTTACTCAATAGAATATGGCAAAAGTGTAGAGATATCACTCCCATGATATGTTACAATATAAAGCAAAGTTAAAGAGTTTTGCAGATATAATTAAGGTCCCTAACCAATTGACTTTAAGTTAATCACAAGGAAGATTTTTCCCAAGTGGGCCTGACCTAATCAAGCAAGTCCTTTAAAAGAGGGTAGAAGAAGTAGGAGATTCTTTCTTTTTTTTTCAATTTAAAAAAAAATTATTTATTTATTTTTGGTTGCATTGGGTCTTCGCTGCTGCATGCAGGCTTTCTCTAGTTGCATTGAGTAGGGGCTACTCTTCATTGTGGTGCGCGGTCTTCTCATCGCGGTGGCTTCTCTTGTTGCGGAGCACAGGCTCTAGGCATGCGGGCTTCAGTAGTTGTGGCATGCAGGCTCAGTAGTTGTGGCTCGAGGGCTCTAGAGAGCAGGCTCAGTAGTTGTGGCACACGGGCTTAGTTGCTCCGTGGCATGTGGGATCTTCCCAGACCAGGGAATCGAACCCATGTCCCCTGCATTGGCAGGCGGATTCTTAACCACTGCGCCACCAAGGAAGTCCCAAAGTAGGAGATTCTTTTGCTGGCCTTGAAGAAGGAAGCTGCCATGTAGCAAAAGGGCTACGTGGCAAGGAATATAAGAGGTCCCTGGCTGACAGCCAGCAAGAAAACAGGGACCTCAGTCCTACAACTGCAAGGAACTGAATTCTACCAACAACCAAGTGAGCTCAAAAGAGGTCCCCAAGTCCAGATAGGGACACAGCCCAGTCAGCACCTTGATTTCAGCAGAGAATGCAGACAAGCATGCCTAGGCTCCTGCCCCACAGATTTGATGAGGTAATAAAGGTGTGATGTTCTGGGTCACTAGGTTGTGGTGATTTGTTACACAGCAATAGAAAACTAATACAGATACAACGTCTTTTCTCACCCTGACTCAGTTCCTTATGACCAGCTTAGGGTTCACTTCCTTCACAGAGCTTTTCCTTACAACGTTCTCATCCTTCTCTGAAGTCCAATTGATATCATTTCTTTTTGGAATCTTATCACATTATTTTACTCCTTCACACGTCATGCATGCAACTTCTGTCTTCTTGGAGATACCATCATTCTTCTATCCATTCATTTGGTGAATACTATTTGGATCTTATTTTTTATTAACTACTGAATCACTGTTTTCCTGCTTTGTTTTGTTTTTTCTTCTCATGGTTCTTTAGCTCTTCAGGATGAATTTTACTGTCCGTCATTGAAAACTGTCTAAATCAGACAGCAAGGTCAGACAGAGGTTAACCCATCTAAGTTAAAAAGGCACAAACTAAAAACATTGTCGATAAAATAAAATCCTTTTAAGTACTATATAAATTGTAATAGTAAATAATGCCTATTAGCATTACAAAAAAGATAATTTTATTAGAATGTGTTTATGATTTTGAAAGGAGTGGTTTTAACAACTTATTTATAACTTTATCACATCTACCTTTCAAATTAATGGCACTCAAATAAACAAGACAACTTTGCAATATGAATTATCAAAATCTATGGAATTTTAAATAACTCTCTACCAAACACATCCTTTCATGAATACACATTCATTTTCTTTATCCATTCAGTAAACTATTGCTTTCCTACCTTACATTAAATACCTTTCCCTGGAAGAACAGAGGTGAGCAACACGCCAACCCTACCCACCGGGAGCTCACAATCCAGTGGGGAAGGGAGCCACATAACCAAAATTAGAATACTGTATGGTAAGTACTGTAACATGGGTACCCACAATGTTCTGGGCTGCACCTTGTTTTACTACAAAGAAGGCAAACATGGAAACTACCAAAGTCAGGTGTACGAGGGATAGCAAAGGTTCTGGATTCCAGGTGCTGCCCACATGTATTATGAAATGTGAAAATTTAATGTGCTCTTAAATCTTAATTCAGTCAACTCGGGATTATCTAGGGACTAATTAACCAGTTTCTGGATTAGTCAGAGCACGAAATAATAACACATAGGCATCTGTGGGGAAAAATGTACAATAACCATAAAATCAGCAAAACATCTCTTCTTAGATGACTTCTGTTGTTTGACTATATGATAATCTATATGCAAATCCTCTGCCGTGAGGTGGGCCCCGCCCTCACCAATCTGCTGAGTAAGCCCCCCCTCCTCCCCTCACCTCCCACAGAATCTCTGGGGGATCTTTCAGGACAGTGGATCCCAACACCCAGCAGTCAGACCTGGGGGAGGCATGCAGGAAGTAGATGAAGAGGGAAAGGAAAGGAGGGAAGGGAGGCAAAGTGCTCTCTGCCCAGCTGCCTTCCCATAGTCGTGAACAGAAGGCTCATCCAAGAAATGGACAATTACAGGCTGTAACCGTACCGTCATCTTGTGGGAATGTACATAATGCTTAATTTCCTCAACTACTTCACTTGTATTTTTTCTAAATTTCCAGATGTCTTCTGAAGATCAGTAAATGTATTTCAGAACACTGGGTGTAAGGCTAAATGAATACATTTGCATTAAAATGACTTTTTGGTTTGTTTTGTCTCCTTGTGCTTTAACAGTAACTTAGGGTTATAAAGAGCTAGTCCCCACTCCTAATAAACTGTTAAGTCCGAGAAAATACATGGGAGCTTTATAAATTATAAAGGGCTACAGAAGCTATTCTTGTTATGAGTACCATCAGCTTCATCATCATCGTTAGCCACAAAGACCTTTTAAAAGAAGTATCTGATGAAAGCAATGAATAAAGTGCTTAAAAACATATATTAGAATTCTCTTGTATTTTTGGAAGGGTTTATAGATAGGTGTGCATGTATATTTTTCTCTCTCTATTATAACAACAGTAAGATCTCAAACAATACGTACTTGATAATCTCGTCCTTTTCATAACACTATTAACTTTTTTAAAGGCTTTGAAATGTTCATCACACAGCCCTGTTAAATGAAGCAGGTATTCTGAACCCTATTTTTCCAGCAAAAACATTTTACACAGAGGCTAGGTAAGTATTAGTGTGCTAAAATCATGTGTGTATAATGCCAATGATGACATGGATATATCAAAAGTCTTTGAAACTCAAGATGTTTACCACTTATCATGTTATTTTAATTATATGATTATTAACCACTTAGAATACTGAAATGTTGACTCTTTACTAATTACAAATTTTCCCAACAACGTCAACAAAATTCAGAAAGAAGGTGTTGAAAATGCATTCATTCAATCTGCATGTCTGTATGAGAGAAGAAAGCACTCGGGTGATACAAAGAGCATGGTTCCTGCACTGAGGAAGTTCAAACTGAGTTAGGGAGAATTGTACACATACAGCAATTATCAAGGTGAAATGTAGTAAGAAGTGCAATTAAAATAGGAAAGAAGGAAATATGAATTCAGAAGAAAAACAGATATCGCTGATGGATGCAAGTTCTACAAAGACTTCATGAAGGCACTAATGTAAATTCTTCCTAAAATCAGTTCTTTCTTGTTTCTCTTTTTACGTCTATAGTACCACCATTGTTGCGTCATTTATTCCTAAAAAATGTGGTGTGTCAGTAGGGCTCCTCTCCCTAGAGACCTGTTCTATTGACTTTTCTCCCTGTGAGTTTCTTACCCACCAACCTCCTAACACACACACACACAGATACACACATGCATATCCATATGTACAGAGATGTATACACACAGATGCATACACACGTATGTACAAACACATATACAAACACACACATACACACGCATAAAGATTTTTTGTTGACCAAACTGTAGTCAGACTCCTGAACCTTTTCCTAGACCCATCTGTGTACTTCTTTGTAAAATGCAGTTTTAGCAAGAACCTTGCTAAAAAGTCAGTTTAACCAGAACCTCCCCCGCTCCCAATATCTGACCACCCTCCATATCCGATTGGGTTTCTCATCCTCCGCCATCCCCCAGACGATATCGGATCACCCTTGTCTTCAGCAAGAATCCCGTCGGGCCAATTTAGCCAGAATCCTCCTTACCCTTGATGTTTCCTCTCAGTAATTTTCTAGCCACTGACTTCCTCCCACCCCCACACCTTGCTCCTTGGCTGTAAATTGCCACTTGCCCATGCTGTGTTCGGAGTTGAGCCCAATCTCTCTCCCCTCCTGTAAACTCCTATGGCGGTGGTCCCTATGCCTGACTCAATGGCCCTGAATAAAGTCTGCTTACTACGTTTAACAAGGCTGAGTGTCTTTTTTTTTTTTTAATATAAATTTATTTATTTATTTTTGGCTGCGTTGGGTCTCCGTTGCTGCTCGGGGTCTTGCTCTAGTTGCAGCGAGCGGGGGTTACTGTTCATTGCGGTGCGTGGGCTTCTCATTGCAGTGGTTTCTCTTGTTGCAGAGCACGGGCTCTAGGCATGCAGGATTCAGTAGCTGCAGCACACAGTCTCAGTAGTTGTGGTGGCACGTGGGCTCCGTAGTTGTGGCTCGTGGGCTCTAGAGTGCAGGCTCAGTAGTTGTGGTGCACGGGCTTAGTTGCTCCGCGGCATGTGGGATCTTCCTGGACCAGGGCTCGAACCCGTGTCCCCTGCACTGGAAGGCGGATTCCCAACCACAGCATCAGCGTCTTTTCCTTTAACGTCACACACACACCCAGCCACCCCCACACGCACAGAAGCGCACCCCTCAACTCAACCAACTGCCAAAATTCTATCTCGTCTATTGATTCTGCCCATGTTCAGGGTGACTCTCAGAAAAAAAATCCCCTTGATGGACCCCAGGTGCAACTGCAGCTTTGTATCCTCACAGCTGAGACTGTCACAAGGCACACCGTGACCTCTGTGACCCTTGCAAAATATGGCCTGCATGTCAGCCACCAGGGAGCAGAACGTGTTAAGTCTGCACATTCCTGGCCTTATGTCTCCCTATTTAGAAATCATGCCCACTTGCTTTTATGTCTCTATAAAAGAGTGAAGAGAAAACGGCCCCCCAGGGTCCCAAATGAGATAAGAGAGTTGTGACTGGAGGTCACCAGGGGCCACCATTTTGGCCCTGAGCAGAGCAACAGGAGGAGTCAGAATACTTCCACCTCTCTTTTGCAGGTGACCAGTGTGTCATCTGTCCTACCAAGAGAGCTATGCCAGCTCTGGGGCCCAGGGCTCTTTGGACCGTTGAAAAAGCCTGTCTTCAGGCCGAGGTCAGGACCAGCCTTGCTAATATCTAAATAAGGCTGATCCTGGGGCTTCCCTGATGGTGCAGTGGTTATGAATCTGCCTGACAATGCAGGGACACAGGTTCGAGCCCTGGTCCGGCAAGATCCCACATGCCGTGGAGCAACTAAGGCCGTGCGCCACAACTACTGAGCCTGAGCTCTAGAGCCTGTGAGCCACAACTACTGAGCCTGTGCATCACAACTGCTGAAGCCTGCGTGCCTGGAGCCTGTGCTCCGCAACAAAAGAAGCCACCGCAACGAGACGCCCATGCACCACAATGAAGAGTAGCCCCTGCTCGCTGCAACTAGAGAAAGCACGCGTGCAGCAATGAAGACCCAGTGCAGCCAAAAATAAATAAATGAAATTTATTAAAAAAAAAAAAAAAGGCTGATCCTGCATTTATTAGTGAAAAGAGAGAGGGAAACCTTTTGACCAGACTCAGGGTGCTGTAATTTGTCTTATTACAAATACAAAATCAAACTACGGCCTTGCCCAGTTTTAGCAGACCCTTTTCAAAAATCTTCTCTGATTGTACATGAGTGTCTAAACTCAGCACAGTATCATCAGGCTGGGCACACATCTCTCCACCACACACTGTAGTCAGAGGTCCCCAAAGCCCAGCCAAACTGGATGCTTACTGGACCCCAAGCAGCACATAAAGAAGAGCGCTATCATAATTTTCCCTAGGTAATACACTTGCCCGATTAGCATTAAGTTAAAAATAATTTCTTTTGGCTCCTTAAACTTTTAGAATGGCTTCTGGGATGACAGATAACTGATGCTTCTTTAAAAATGTTTTGTTGATAAATTTGAAATGATGGCTTTTTTTCCCCATGTAATTTTCACCATAGCATGCAGATGCTCTTGAAAATCATTCCACACTACTTAGTGCTACATTCAAATTTGAGATAACTCTGTTCAAAAAATTGCCATTGCGGATGTGACAGGGTAAGAGAGTGTCATGGACATATATACACTACCAAATGTAAAATAGATAGCTAGTGGGAAGCAGCCGCATAGCACAGGGAGATCAGCTCGGTGCTTTGTGACCACCTAGAGGGGTGGGATGGGGAGGGTGGGAGGGAGGGAGATGCAGGAGGGAAGAGAAATGGGAACATATTGTATATGTATAACAGATTCACTTTGTTATAAAGCAGATGCTAACACACTATTGTAAGGCAATTATACTTCAATAAAGATGTTTGAAAAAAAAAAATCAAAAAAAAAAAAAAATTGCCATTGCTACAACTAAACATTTGAAAGGCCCTAAGACCCTTAGGTTGTGAGGATTAGAGAACAGGAAATGGGAATCTCTTGAGTCAGATCTTTCTGATAACCATTTCTTAGCACTCTCTATTCCTGGGCAACAAGAAGGAGACCCTTGAAGGTGAAACAAAGTGAGGAAAAGGAAGGCTGAGGATGGGGGAGAGCAGGGGAGGACATTATTCTCAATCTTTTACCCATTCCAACCCATGAGCAGCAGCAGAGGGCAGCACATTTTGAGCAGGGAGTTTGAAAATGCCTTCACCTCCCTGGATCAGCTGGTTGAAAATCTCTGGCTCTAAAAGGGAAGCGGGCATGCTACGATGATGGTGGATAATCTGGTCCCCATGCCTCACCCCAGTCACCTATTTCCTTTGGAACCTCCTCATCTATTCTCTTCTTACTCGCTCTTATCCAGACACACAGGTGTCTCTGCTGTCCCTTGAAGGCCTCTGCCCCACCTGAGAGCTTTGCAATAGCTATTCCTCCTGCCAGGGATGCTCTTTCCCAGATATCTGCAAGACTCCCTCCCTCACCTACTGCAAGTTTGAGCACAAATTCTCTTCTCGGCGAAGCTGATCCTGACACCTATTTAAAATCCCAGTCCTCTCAGCAGCACCCAACCTATTTTTATCCAGAATTCTTTTTTTCCATAGCACTTAATACTTCCTAACATCATATTTATAATAACACATAAGTTATTTATTTTGTTGATTGCCTCCACTAGAATGTAAGCTCCATGAAGGCAGGGACTTTCTGTCTGTTTGGATTCTGCTATATTTCCAGTACCCTGAACAGTGCCTAGCATATAGCAGATGCCCAATGAACACTGTTGAAAGAATAAATATACTTTTGTGCCTTTTGTATTTGTACACGTGAATGTATTGTTATTATTAAAGGTGAATAACATTTCAAGGAAAATTATATTACTTTTTGCTTAAGAAGCTATCTGTCTATAAACTTTTTGCTCTTCGTGACCACACTTACCAAATTAGAGTAATAATAAATCCTCAGATTTCCAGTGTTCTCAGTGAAAGAATGCACTAAGAATCATTTCATTTAATGAAAATGAATCAGCTAAATTATTCACCAAGATTTCTTATAGGATCCACTTACATTTTTTTCATGTGAGCCCATGATAATTTTCATGACTAATTTAGTAAACCTAAATATGGAAAAATGTGACATTACTCAGCCTTTTCTGAAGGTAAAAACCATATGGGAAATGGAAATAATGTAGTTCTAAAGCTGTATCCCAGAAACAAAGACGACCAGTAAAATTTTTGAAGATATGCACTCAAATAAATCCATTAAACTAGGCACAAATTGAAAGTGGTTCTAAACTAGAATATATAATATAGGACCAAAAACTACAAGGGAGTTTATCATTCCTGTGTGGAGATAATTAGGCTGTTCTTGTGGCAACTAATCTGTCCTGCCCCACAATACTTGTAATGGATATAAGTATATTTAAAGTGGAGAAGGTAGGCCTAAATTTTACCTTATGTGATAAATAACAGATAGGAGTAGAAAATTTGGTATGTAGACACACTGGGTGAAGACACGTCTCTAGATTGATGATGAGTTATGGAAGCTTGAGTGTTCAAGCCTCATAAAGAACTAGAACTCAGGCAGTAGGACTAAATAACAAGAATTCCAGCACTTTCAGCAAGGAACCCAAGAGAGGACAGAAAAAAGAACTTAATGTGTCAAGGTGGGCATCATTTTGACCTAGAACCAAAGGTTTTCAACCAGAATTAATTTCATCAACTCATCAACATGTTACTGAAGTACACATATTAGCCAACAGTCAAAGAAAGCCTTATAGGTGTCTTTAGTTCACTAACAAAACCATCTCTATAACTGATGCTGCAGATTAATCACTTAAGCAATATGTAGAATGGCAATTAATTTTTTTAAATATAAGGAATTTTCTATTTATTAAAAAAATCTATTGTTTCAATACAAAAAGAAGAGAACTTCTACTCCTGCTATGATGGAATAACTAGTGCCACAGTAAACAATTTAAAAGTTGAACAAAATACAGGAAGCAACTGCTCTCAGACATTAGATAACAGGTAATGCAGGACTATGATCCTAGGAAGAATAGAAACACAAGAGGTGATCCACACAATAACCTTGATGCCTTGCCTGGAGATACTTTCTGGAACACAGGCAGAGAGGGAGAGCCCAAGTAGAGCATGGCAATCTCATGGGGCTAGTGGGGCAGTAATTAGAATTCAGGAATGCTGAAGTAGATGAAATCTGCAGTGAAGTGAACCAGAGAGAGGGAAGCTGTTCATAGAAAGGGCTCCAAAATTTAGCAGAGGGGTCTTCTTGACTCATTAGCTGCAAATGTGCAGACCAATACTCATGGAGAAGCCTGGGAGGCAATGGCTCCTGGGGAGTACAAGCTGAATGGAGATTCTGGAAGTCACACAGGGCTGAGAGATATAGCAGCCCTGACCAGCCAGAGTAGACAGACCCCACCCATCAACCTGGACATTCAACTGAGGCTCAAAAAAGATCATTCTAGCCTCAAACCTAGAACTACCCTAGCAAGGCTTAAAAATAAGTCTCAATAGAAACAAGCCTCAATAGAAACTTACTGATTGGTCAATAAGTTACCTGCCTATGAAAACAGAAGGTGACATGCTTTAAAGAAAGTAACAAACTCCAGACTCTCAATATGAGAGGATCATAATGTCTAGCATACAATCAGAAATTACCATGTATGTGAGGGAACAGGGAAATGTGACTCATAATCAGGAAAAAGTCAATAGAAACAGACGCAGAGATGATAGGGATGGTGAAAATACCAAACAAAGACTTTAAAACAGCTATCATAAATATGTTTAAGGACTTAAAAGATTAGCATAAGGAGTGAAGAGATAGGGAATATCAGTAGAGAAACAGATACTCTGAAAAAAGAAGCAAATGAAGATTCTAAAACTGAAAAATACAAAATATGAAAAGAAAAAATATTCATTGGATGGGATTAAGAGTAGATTGGGAGGGTGGAGTCAAGATGGCATACTAGGAGGACGTGGAATTCGCATCTCCTCACAACTAGGGCACATACCAGGCACCGGTGGGGGACTAACAGACACCTAAGGGGACGGGAGGAAACCCCAGCTACCGGGTAGGACGTGGGGTGTGGGGGAGTGAAGGGGGAGGAGAAGTGGAGGCAGGACGGGACTGGCGCCCCCAAGGGGTGGCTGGGGGAGGGGAAGGGATCCCACGCCCGAAGGGGAAAATTGGGGAACCACTGGGTGGGCAGAGGATCAAAAGTGAGCGTGGCCAGGTTTCCCCTGCCCACTTGGGGTCCCAGGAACCTGCTGAGATCCTGGCCCTGATCCTCTGCCCACCTAGGCCCCCTCCAGCTGTGTGGGTCATGAGGGAGTGGGAGGGAGGGAAGGGGGAGCAAAAGTAAAGCATAGACCACTGGGATGGCACCCCTGAGGGGGGCTGGGGGAGGGGAGGAGTTCCTACACCCAGTGGGACCCACCCACAGTTAGGAGTCCAGTGGTGACGGGGGAGATCCTGGGGAAGACAGTGGGGGAGGGGTGTGGAGGAACGGAAGGGAAGGGCCAGTGCTTTCCCTGTACACTTAGGCCAGGGCAGACTGTTGGGCTCCTGGGCCTAATCCTCTGCCCTCGGAGCCTCCCTCCAGCCAAGCAGAGCCCAAGCCCCACCCCTACACCCCCACCCAGGGCCACACCTCTACACTCGGAGACCCCCTCGGAGACCCCCTCCAACGCACTGGGCCTAAACCCCACCCACACACCCTCACTCAGGGCCCTACACCCAAACTCCAGAACTCCACACTCCAGAGGCCCTCATTTCCACATGCTGCCTCTCCCCTTCTGTGCAGGTCCTAAGCAGAGGCCCCGCCCCATGCTCAAACATCACCACCCCACCCGCCTAGGTCTTGCCCCACCCTAAACCCTGCCGTTGCCTAAACTCCGCCCCCACAGCCAAGGCTTTATTATTTTTTTTTCTTTTTTCCTCTTTTAGATTGGGGTTCTGTTTTACCTTGTTGATTCATTGTTGTTGATTCTTTTATATTTTTATTTTTCCTAATAAATCTTTTATTTTTCTAATTTTACTTTATTCTTTATACTTTGTTATTATTCCCTCCTTTTGGCTTGTTCCCCCCCCCATGCCCTTTTTTTTCCTTTCTTTTCTCTGTTGTGGTTTTATTTCACCTTGTTGCAGTTGTTTAAATTATAGTTTTATTTTTCCTAATATGTTTTTTTATCCTTCTAATTTAATTTTGAGTTTTATTCTTTGATACTGCACTGCTCCTTTTTATCTTTCTTTCTCTCTTTCTTTTTTATTTTTTTAACTGGGCCACAAAGCTTGTGGGATCTTGTTTCCCAGGCTGGAGGTCGGGCCCCAGCTCCTGTGGTGGGAGCTCCAAGTCCAAACCTCTGGACTAACAGAGAACCTCAGACCCCAGGGAATATCAATCAGAGTGCAGCCTCCTGGAGGTCCTCATCTCAGCACCAAGATCCGGATCTATCCAACTGCCTGCAAACTCCAGTGCTGGACGTATCAGGGCAAACAACCAGTAAGACAGGAATACAGCACCACCCATCAAAAAAAAAAAAATGAAACAACAAAAAATATGTTATAGACGAAGGAGCAAGGTAAAAACCTACAAGACCAAATAAATGAAGATGAAATAGGCAACCTACCTGAAAAAGAGTTAAGAATAATGATAGTAAAGATGATCCAAAATCTCACAAACAGAATGGAGAAAATACAAGAAACATTTAACAAGGATCTAGAAGAAATAAAGAGCAAACAAACAGTAATGAACAACACACTTACTGAAATTAAAAATACTCTAGAAGGAATCAATAGCAGAATAACTGAGGCAGAAGAACAGGTAAGTGAGCTGGAAGATAAAATGGTGGAAATCACTGCCAGGGAGCAGAATAAAGGAAAAAGAATGAAAAGAATTGAGGACAGTCTCAGAGACCTCTGGGACAACATTAAACGCACCAACATTCGAATTATAGGGGTCCCAGAAGAAGAAGAGAAAAAGAAAGAGTCTGTGAAAATATTTGCAGAGATTATAGTTGAAAACTTCCCTAACATGGTAAAGGAAATAGTCAATCAAGTCCAGGAAGCACAGAGAGTACCAAAGGGAATAAACTCAAAGAGAAACACGCCAAAACACATATTAATCAAACTATAAAAAATTAAATACAAACAAAAAATGTTAAAAGCAGCAAGGGAACAGCAACAAATAAAATACAAGGGAATCCCCATAAGGTTAACAGCTGATCTTTCAGCAGAAACTCTGCAAGCCAGAAGGGAGTGGCAGGACATATTTAAAGTGATGAAAGGGAAAACCTACAACCAAGATTACTCTACCCAGCAAGGATCTCATTCAGATTTGATGGAGAAATTAAAACCTTTACAGATAAGCAAAGGTTAAGAGAATTCAGCACCACCAAACCAGCGTTACAACAAATGCTAAAGGAACTCCTCTAGGCAGGAAACACAAGAGAAGGAAAAGACCTACAAAAACAAACCCAAAACAATTAAGAAAATGGTAATAGGAACATATGCATCGATAATTACCTTAAATGTAAATGGATTAAATGCTCCAACCAAAAGACGTAGACTGGCTGAATGGATACAAAAACAAGACCCATATGTATGCTGTCTACAAGAGACCCACTTCAGACCTAGGGACACATACAGACTGAAAGTGAGGGCATGGAAAAAGATATTCCGTGCAAATGGAGATCAAAAGAAAGCTGGAGTAGCAATTCTCATATCAGACAAAATAGACTTTAAAATAAAGACTATTACAAGAGACAAAGAAGGACACTACATAATGATCAAGGGATCAATCCAAGAAGAAGATATAACAATTGTAAATATTTATGCACCCAGCATAGGAGCACCTCAATACATAAGGCAAATACTAACAGCCATAAATGGGGAAATCAACAGTAACACAATAATAGTAGGGGACTTTAACACACCACTTTCACCAATGGACAGATGATCCAAAATGAAAATAAATAAGGAAACACAAGCTTTAAATGACACATTAAACAAGATGGACTTAATTGATATTTATAGGACATTCCATCTAAAAAAAACAGAATACACTTTCTTCTCAAGTGTTCACGGAACATTCTCCAGGATAGACCATATCTTGGGTCACAAATCAAGCCGTGGTAAATTTAAGAAAATTGAAATCATATCAAGTATCTTTTCCGACCACAACACTATGAAAGTAGATATCAATTACAGGAAAAAAACTGTAAAAAATACAAACACATGGAGGCTAAACAATACGTTACTAAATAACCAAGAGATCACTGAAGAAATCAAAGAGGAAATCAAAAAATACCTAGGGTTCATTGCAGCTCTATTTACAATAGCCAGGACATGGAAGCAACCTAAGTGTCCATCATCGGATGAATGGATAAAGAAGATGTGGCACATATACACAATGGAATATTACTCAGCCATAAAAAGAAATGAAATGGAGGTATTTGTAATGAGGTGGATGGAGTTAGATCTGTCATACAGAGTGAAGTAAGTCAGAAAGAGAAAAACAAATACAGTATGCTAACACATATATATGGAATCTAAGAAAAAAAAAAAAGGTCATGAAGAACCTAGTGGCAAGATGGGAATAAAGACACAGACCTACTAAAGAATGGACTTGAGGATATGGGGAGGGGGAGGGGTGAAATGTGACAGGGTGAGAGAGTGTCATGGACATATATACACTACCAAATGTAAAATAGATAGCTAGTGGGAAGCAGCCGCATAGCACAGGGAGATCAGCTCAGTGCTTTGTGACCACCTGGGGGGGTGGGATGGGGAGGGTGGGAGGGAGGGAGATGCAGGAGGGAGGAGATATGGGAACGTGTGTATATGTGTAGCTGATTCACTTTGTTATAAAGCAGAAACTAACACACCATTGTGAGGCAATTATACTTCAATAAAGATGTTTAAAAAAAAAAAAAAACCTAGAAACAAATGACAATGAAAACACAACGGCCCAAAACCTATGGGATGCAGCAAAAGCAGTTCTAAGAGGGAAGTTTACAGCAATACAACCTACCTCAAGAAACAAGAAACATTTGAAATAAACAACCTAACCTCACACCTAAAGCAATTAGAGAAAGGAGAACAAAAAAAACCCCAAAGTTAGCAGAAGGAAATCATAAAGATCAGATCGGAAATAAATGAAAAAGAGATGAAGGAAATGATAGCAAAGATCAATAAAGCTAAAAGGTGGTTCTTTGAGAAGATAAACAAAATTGATAAACCATTAGCCAGACTCGTCAAGAAAAAAAGGGAGAAGACTAAAATCAACAGAATTAGAAATGAAAAAGGAGAAGTAACAACTGACACTGCAGAAATATAAAGGATCATGAGAGATTACTACAAGCAACTATATGCCAATAAAATGGACAACCTGGAAGAAATGGACAAATTCTTAGAAAAGCACAACCTTCTGAGACTGAACCAGGAAGAAACAGAAAATATAAACAGACCAATCACAAGCACTGAAATTGAGACTGTGATTAAAAATATTCCAAGAAACAAAAGCCCAGGACCAGCTGGCTTCACAGAAGAATTCTATCAAACATTTAGAGAAGAGCTAACACCTATCCTTGTCAAACTCTTCCAAAATATAGCAGAGGGAGGAACACACCCAAACTCATTCTACAAGGTCACCATCACCCTGATACCAAAATCAAAGATACTACAAAAAAAGAAAATTACAGGCGAATATCTCTGATGAACATCGATGCAAAAATCCTCAACAAAATACTAGCAAACCAAATCCAAGAGCATATTGAAAGGATCATACAACATGATCAAGTGACGTTTATCTCAGGAATGCAAGGATTCTTCAATATATGCAAATCAATCAATGTGATACACCATATTAACAAACTGAAGGATAAAAACCATATGATAATCTCAATAGATGCAAAAAAAGCTTTTGACAAAATTCAACACCCATTTATAATAAAAACTCTCCAGAAAGTAGGCATAGAGGGAACCTACTTCAACATAATAAATTCAGCACCACCAAACCAGCCTTACAACAAATGCTAAAGGAACTCCTCTAGGCAGGAAACACAAGGCCATATGTGATAAACCCACAGCCAACATCATTCTCAATGTTGAAAAACTGAAACTATTTCCTCTAAGATCAGGAACTAGACAAGGTTGCCCACTCTCACCACTTATTCAACATAGTTTTAGAAGTTTTAGCCACAGCAATCAGAGAAGAAAAAGAAATAAAAGGAATCCAAATTGGAAAAGGAGAAGTAAAACTGTCACTGTTCACATGATACTATACATAGAGAATCCTAAAGATGTTACCAGAAAACTACTAGAGATAGTCAATGAATTTGGTAGAGTAGCAGGATACAAAATTAATGCACAGAAATCTCTTGAATTCCTATACACTAATGATGAAAAATCTGAAGGAGAATTTAAGGAAACACTGCCATTTACCACTGCAACAAAAAGAATAAAATAACTAGGGATAAACCTACCTAAGGAGACAAAAGACCTGTATGCAGAAACCTATAAGACACTGATGAAAGAAATTAAAGATGACACAAACAGATGGAGAGATATACCATGTTCTTGGATTGGAAGAATCAACACTGTGAAAGTGACTATACTACCCAAAGCAATCTACGGATTCAATGCAATTCCTATCAAACTACCAATGGCATGTTTCACAGAACTAGTACAAAAAATTTCACAATTTGTATGGAAGCAGAGAAGACCCCGAATAGCCAAAGCAATCTTGAGAGAGAAAAATGGAGCTGGAGGAATCAGGCTCCCAGACTTCAGACTATACTAAAAGCTACTGTAATCAAGACAGTATGGTACTGGCACAAAAACAGAAACATAGATCAATGGAACAGGATAGAAAGCCCAGAGATAAACCCATGCACATATGGTCACCTTATCTTTGATAAAGGGGGCAAGGATATACAGTGGAGAAAAGACAGCCTCTTCAATAAGTGGTGCTGGGAAAATTGGACAGCTACATGTAAAAGAATGAAAATAGAACATTCCCTAACACCATACACAAAAATAAACTCAAAATGGATTAAAGACCTAAATGTAAGACCAGACACTATAAAACTCGTAGAGGAAAACATAGGCAAAACACTGTATGACATACATCACAGCAAGATCCTTTTTGACCCACCTCCTAGAGAAGTGGAAATAAAAACAAAAGTAAACAACTGGGACCTAATGAAACTTAAAAGCTTTTGCACAGCAAAGGAAAACATAAACAAGACGAAAAGACAACCTTCAGAATGAGAGAAAGTATTTTCAAACGAAGCAACTGACAAAGGATTAATCTCCAAAATATACAAGCAGCCCATACAGCTCAATATCAAAAAAACAAACAACTGAATCCAAAAATGGGCAGAAGACCTAAATAGACATTTCTCCAAAGAAGATATACGGATTGCCAACAAACACATGAAAAGATGCTCAACATCACTAATCATTAGAGAAATGCAAATCAAAACTACAATGAGGTATCACCTCACACCAGTCAGAATGGCCATCATCAAAAAATCTACAAAAAATAAATGCTGGAGAGGGTGTGGAGAAGAGGGAACCCTCTTGCACTGTTGGTGGGAATGTAAATTGATACAGCCACTATGGAGAACAGTGTGGAGGTTCCTTAAAAAACTAAAAATAGAACTACCATCTGACCCAGTAATCCCACTATTGGGCATATACCCTGAGAAAACCATAATTCAAAAAGAGACATGTCTCACAATGTTCATCACACCACTATTTACAATAGCCAGGACATGGAAGCAACCTAAGTGTCCATCGACAGATGAATGGATAATGAAGATGTGGCACATATATACAATGGAATATTACTCAGCCATAAAAGAAACAAAATTGAGTTATTTGTAGTGAGGTAGATGGACCTAGAGTCTGTCATACAGAGTGAAATAAGTCAGAAAGAGAAAAACAAATATCGTATGCTAACACATATATATGGAACCTAAAAAATAAAAATGGTTCTGATGAACCTAGGCGCAGGACAGGAATAAAGATGCAGACGTAGAGAATGGACTTGAGGACATGGAGGGGGGAAGGGTAAGCTAGGACGAAGTAAGAGAGTAACATTGACATGTATACACTACCAAATGTAAAATAGATAGCTAATGGGAAGCAGCTGCATAGCACAGGGAGATCAGCTCAGTGCTCTGCGACCACCTAGAAGGGTGGGATAAGGAGGGCCGGAGGGAGATGCAAGAGGGAGGGGATATGGGGATATACGTATGCATATAGCTGATTCACTTTGTTATACAGCAGAAACTAACACAGCATTATAAAGCAATCATACTCCAATAAAGATGTTAAAAAAAAAAAAAAAGAGTAGATTGGGCTCTGTGGAAAAACAAATCAGTGAACCTTAAGGCAAAGAGTAGAAATTATCCAAAACTGAAACATGGAGAGAAAAAAAGGATTAAAAAAAAATGAACAGAGACTTGATGAGCTATTGGATAATAACAAGAGTTTAATATATATGTAATTGAAGTCTCAGAAGATAAAAAGAGAAAAAATACGAAAAAAATATATTTGAGGAAAGAATAGCTAAAAATTTTCCAATTAAAATGGCAGTAATTACCTCCAGAGAGTCTAAAATGTTACAAAAGAAAATTTCTACTTTATGAGTATGGTGTATTAAAGATAGCCACAAATGCTTTGTCATTATCTCCATCAAGAAGTGAGACTTATTTCCCCTCCTCATGAATCTAGGCTGACCCTGTGACCAGTAGAATGTGGTAGAAGTGATACTATGTCACTTAACATTATCACTACCACTAACAAGCTGTACTACCTTGAGCAAGTTGCTTAACCTCCCTGGGCCTTGGATTCCTCATATCCAAAAGGGAGCTGTGGACCTAAATTATCTCTCAGATTCTGTTCATCTTTAGAAAAGCCTTGGTTCTAAGAGGAGTTATTTACTGAGCTAATAAATAAATACTAAGTAAAAATAAATCAGGGTACTATGTCAAGTGCTGCCCTATAATTACTTTGCCGCTCAGAATCTACATATCTCAACCAAAATGAGACTGGGCCTTCCAGATCTGTTGCTAAGGCAAAATGCACTCAGGAATTTGGTTGGAATGATGTTCTCTGTATGGTTTAGCTGGCCATGGCCTATAAACTAAAGATTATATAGTATAGGGTCCCATCAGCTAAAGTTATTAGTAAACCGAACACTTCTTAATGCATGGTAGGATGCAGTTCTTACAGATGTAGTCAAACTTTCCTTTCACAGTGCTCAGGCTTTAATAGTGAGTAGGCTGTTAAATAAGTCTAGAGTTGGATAGCAGAGAAAATATTGAATATAATTTCTTGACAAATTTTTGTTAGACTAAAACCTTTTGTCATACCCACCAAGTCTAAGACACCTCATTTCCATAGTTTCAACACTACAAATGCCAGGGAAAACAGATGCCTTGAATTTCATTCGTCTGGGAAACTGCTTCTGGTACCCCTTCAGAGTGTAAAATGGCAAGAGCAGTCCTCACCAACGCAAATTTCCAGCACGCCTCACTGCAGAGAATGAAACGCCCCAGGCAGCAACATGATTTGTGCCAAGGACATATGGCAGGGATTATGATTAGTTAGGGATGAAGATTCAATTTGACAGTTTTTCTTTTTGCTGTTAGTCATTTTGGTTTTCAAAGTGATCAGAATTAATAGTCCAGGCCAGGTAGCCTGGTATCTAGAATGCTGACGTAATAAAAAGAAAGCCGGCCTTGCATATAATTTCAGGCAAGATTTGAATTACTGCATCCAGCAGTTATGACTACTCAGGCAATAAGATGCCTAGAGAATGAGTTCCCAAAGGACAAGTAGCTGGCCAACACCAATATCAGAAAGGGGTCTTATTATAGTCATGTATGGTCCATTTAGTAATAGGATATTGTGACTCCCCGTCTACACCAAAGACACAAGCTCTAGCTTGAGAGGTCATAACAGACTTCCCAAATGCCAGATGCTGGTCCACCTCCTATAGCCCTCCTGTGAGGAACAGGGAGCCAGTCCTCAGGGCCAGCAAGAATCAGATGTTCACACCCATCCCATCCCCAAGTCTCTGAGCAAGCAAAACAGGAAGTACCTTTGTCCTACAGTTTTTCTTCACCCAAGCAGAGATAAAGGGCAACAGAATTCTGAATTTCAGGCTCTAATCTCTTTCATTCAACAAGTCTGCTGCATGTCAACCAAGTGCAAAGTACAATGTAAAGTTTTCTGAGAAATACAGGAAGAATAAGACTTTGATTCTACCCTGAAACAACTTCTGATCTCTAAGAGGATCTAAGACCTCTATCTAAGTGATGAAAATGCAAGGATGAATGCAGTCATATGGGTCCACATAGAGGTACACAGAGGTCTATATAGAGACTCCTAGGGGTTCAGAGCTAGATGAGAAAGAGTGAGTAGATAAGGCTTCACAGAGAACTTTTTTCTTCCAGTTGTCAGCTTCCCACAGCATTTTAGCTGAAATTTGAGCTGGGTCATGGAGAATGGGCAGAAATTGTATAAGCAGAAACAGAGGGTAGAAGGTTTCCAAGCAACAGGATGCTAAAGCATGAGCAAAGGCATGGAGGTAAGAAATTATAGGCCAAGAGTAGCCAGTAGATCCAATGGTTTGAAGTTCCAATGGCTTCTCAAAGAGTAAAACTAAGAAATAAGATTGGACCCCTATTAAGGGCAGGGCTGGAATGCCAGCCAGTGAGAGTACAGACTTTATTCTGCTAACCATGGGGGACCAGCAGAGATTTTAAGGAGACTGAAAAAATCAGAGTCATCATTTTGGAAAATTAGTCTGCTAGCAGGGAATGAACTAGAGGAGAAGGGAATAAAAGGTAGGGAGACAAATTAAATAGAACTTTAGGGCTCCACTTGTCATGTTCATTCAGGTGTGACAACAGCCATAACTCTCTTCCCCTTCTCCCTGCAATGCCCACTTAGAAGTAAGGTGACACTAAGTCCAGTTTTTCCTGGGACTTATAAGTCATGGCTTATACCTACAGTCCCCATGAAACTGTTAATAGTGTCCCTATTCACTCTCAAAAGTATCCTGGTTTGGACAATACATTATACACATCCCTTACTTGGACAGCCTTCCTCATTCTACCTTTCTGCAGGTGCCCTCCTAGATATCAGGGATGCAAAGCCGATTCCTATAGTCACTGAACACTGATTATGTGATCAGTTTGTCTCCCTCCCCATGTCACTAGGTAATCCCCATTCTTCTGGCTTTAGAGCTTCTGCAGCCTGGTTCCCCAGCTCCAGGACAGCAGGACCAGAGCAGGACACAGCTCTGATTGAAAAGGTGTTGGTGTTGGAGTGTGGGCGTTGGGATGGCAGGGGAGGCACAGGAAGAGGACACAGGGACCCTCAAGGCTGGAGCAGGGAGAGATGGAGAACAAAGGCCCTCCAGCTGTTGATGAGTAAGGTTCCGGACTGTCTTTTCTCATCTGCAAGCGTCAGTGGGTGTGCAAAGATGATGAAAGGGTACATTGAATAAGGAAAACTAAAAATGTGGCTTGACTGCATGAAAGTAATCCTAATTATAGTCATTTATTTGAACATCATATGAACCACTTGTCCCTAATTACAATGCTGTTCAAGAACAAATATGTAAATCATGAAAGGTGCCAGATCATTTTTATTGCAGCTTTATTTAATTAAAATAGTAAGTTCTCTATATGTGTTTATAATTATGGTTTGTTATCATGTGGCATGATCACTTGCTTACAATATTGATTCCTTCTAATACTAATATACCATCTTATACAGTAAAAGATCTGGATTTTTCAGATACCTGTGAACTTCTATGGGAAAGAAAGTGCCAAGCCAACAGGAATGATCTTTAAAACCAATGTACCATTTCCCACATCCATTTCAGAGTGCTCTCCCAGGTCCACTGTGCGCCTGAACCATCACAGCTCAGATGACAGAAACACAGAAAAGGAAGGCTCCAAACCATACATCTGTCCTGTTTGTCGTAAGGGTTTCTGCAAACCAAACCTTCTATCCAAATATAAGGTGATTTACCCACAGGACAAGCCATACAAGTGACAAGAATATGGTATGGACTTTGTCCAGCTGGTCTGGTTCAAAAGACACCGACAAACACACTGTGGAGGGCACCCCTTCTACTGTGTTGAACGTGGAGGGACCTTCACCCGGCTGGGATCCCTGCAAGGCCATCAGGGCAGCCATACTGGAGAGAAACCACACTCCTGTGCTTCCTGTGGTCGTTGTTTCACTGAGTCAGGCGCTCTGAGGAGGCACGATGGACTCATAGAGCAGAGAAACCCTAGTGGCTGGGACTGTTAAGTTTATTTTCACCTTTTGGTTTTGTCTCCATTAAGATCTAATATTGCAGGCTTTCTGATATAGCCATTAACTTGCCCAGGTTTTTTTTCCCCCAGATCCTACCTCCTCATGGATGGCTTAAAATAAATCTAAGAATGTGTTTTTTCCCCCTTAGAAATGTTATGGTCATTTCTAGCAGGAGTAAAGGAAGTATTTACAGGTGCAGATAACACTGTTATTAATGACAGAATTAAATGAATTTTTCGGTTGGCAGACTCCTTATCAGGAAGCCTCTGGCTCTTTTAATAATTTGGTGCCCTGCTTGGTCCTTTAAGGACGAGTCTTGATTGGAGTGTTCCACAGTTGTAACCCTTGTGCAGGTTCGCATGCAGTTCAGGATGCAAATGTAGCCTCTTTCCTAGAGTATGTTAGTAATTTGACTTATCCTTGTCATTAATTGTTGCATTTTTTCAAAAGAAATATTTGTTTTTCTTAAAAGTTGTGACAGTACTTTACTTAGATGAATTGTACCTTTTTTAAACTATATATACTATTTTATATATTACAAGAATAATTGTTACCTTTATAAGAGAGAACATGGCTAATTATTGAAACTGTGTATAAGCCCCTGTGCCCTTGTATTTTGAAGTTAAAGGCTGACTCAACAAGAGAAGCCACCTCAGTGAGAAGCCCGAGCACCACAATGAAGAGTAGCCCCCGCTCGCCACAACTAGAGAAAGCCTGCACACAGCAATGAAGACCCAACGTGGCCAAAGATAAAATGAATAAAATAAATAATTTTTTTAAAAAAACAGTTAATGATTAGGAAATATGAAGATGTAGAAACAAAGAATAGCTGTTGGGCCGAGAAATTGGTAACAATTTAGGCTATAAATCCGCCACATAGCAGAATCACCAAACTCCCAGTTCCCTGAAAGGTATGGACAAAGGCCTGACACACATTCCTAAGCTGTTTTTACAGGAAGCAGACCTCCACCAGATGAAAACTGCTGACCACAAGAACATAGACCCTGGACTGGTTGAAACCAGAAGGTTGGTGACGCTTGAAACTTCACCTTGATGCCAACCAATCTGAGAACTGTGCATGAGCTGATCACGCACCCTGAAGCTCCCTCCCTCACACTGCCTTTAAAACCCCTTCCCTGAGAGCCATCAGGGAGTTCAGGTCTTTTGAGCATGAGGTGCCTGTTCTCCTTGCTTGGCGCCCTGAAATAAATGCTGTACTTTCCTTCACCACAACCAGTGTCAGTAGATTGGCTTTACTGCACAAGCAAGTGGACCCAAGTTTGGTTCGGTAACATTATCATATCAGTAATAAATTCATTTCACACTTGAAAAACAAACCAATGTAAATGTGCAAAAAGTGGCACTGCATTTCTGGGTGGGCCAAGATTACTGAATGAAAGGGAGAACAATCCAGCCATTCCGATGGAAGTCAACCTAATGAGTTTAATCCAAGAAAGAGATCAAAGAGTGGTTATTGACATTTCCTGGAAGACCTGGGTGCTGAGCAGATTTAGAAAGAAGGTCCTTGCAATTCACTACAAGTAATCCTACAACCAGTACAAGTGAATACAGAACACAAAATGTTAAGGAAACAAAGTTGACTCTTCCCCCAGACCCTGGGCAACTTTAGCATAGGACCACATATGACTAGTGCAGTGCCTGACACATAGTAGGTGCTTGGTTATTCATTTATTCATTCAACAAACATATTAAATATTTAATGAATTATTGATTCATTAAATTCATTTTGTAATGAATTTTAAAATAAACTTTTATTCTATTTTAAACGTTTATTTTTATTCTCTGAACTCAAAAAATCTCTTTGCATTAGTGTCTGAGTTTCAACAATTATTACTTTCTACTGGATGAACAGCTTTTTATTTTTCCTTGAGAAAGAGACATTTTTCTTCATGAACTAAATGTGTAAAATTACTTAACCCCCACTGAAGGCTGCTCTGTTGTTTACAATATAACAACTGTATCTACCTTACATCATCGTTAGGCCTTTCCATTTACTTAACCTGTAGGTGCATGTAAATGAATATTTTTTAAAATGTTTTTAAAATAACATTTATGAGGGTTTATCCTCTCTTAATTACTGAAATGCATTTGGAGAAAACATTAGGGGAAAAAATCACCCACAGTTATAACCTCCCCAAACAACCTCAATCCACTGTATATCTTTCCAATCTTTATCTAGCACGCTAGCTAGCTAAAATATAAAACTGTTTTATTTTTTAAAAATTGGACCAAACTACATGTATTATTTTGTAACAACTGAATGTTCTATAGCCTAGAACAGTGCCTCCCAACCTTTTTTAAATTCATGGCCCTCACAGAAAATTACTGGGATAAACTGATACATGGCCCCAAGCCATCTGCTGAAGTCCAGGCCTCCCCAAAGGCTGAGGGAATCAGTCTCTGAGACATAAAAAGACTGTAACTTCTTAGGAAGTTCTGGCCTAGAGAACTGGTTCTGTAAGTATAACTGCTAAGGAACCAATGGGAGGGGAGGGATGTTATTTCCTAAATCCACGGGGACAATAGATGTCAACTTTCTTCAACTTAACATTCACCCAGTGCCCACTGCATGTCACCATGTCATTATGCTGTGGACACACATGAACAGAACATATTCCCTCTCCTCAAACTGTGAACATTCAAATAAGAAAGACCCTTTGGTAAACAACTATAATATAACCTTGCATACACACTGTGTTTTGGGAAATAGCAGTAAAAATAGCAACTGGCATTTATTGTGCTCTTATTAGGGTCCAATCAATGTACTTGCTTTATATATATTAACTCATGTAATCCTCCCATTAGCCTTATAAGGTAGGTATTATTATCTTGCAGGTGGGGAAAACTGAGCTTGGAAGTATTCAGTAACTTCCCCCAAATCTCAGCTGGTGGGGGTAGCCCAGAACTGGAACCCGGTCTATTGACTGCACTCTTCACCACCATGTTTTCAATCAGGGCCATCCAGAGACGTGTGACTGCCCCAGGCTGGCTGATAATTGGGAGACACTACACACTTTCTCCGACTATTGGTTCACTGTTTACTTAGCAGAGAGGCTGAGCACAGCTTCAAGGAAGGCAGAGGAGGAGGACAAGCCAGTGGCAGCCCTCAAGCAGCTCAGCCATGGCCTCTGTTCCCTCAAGCAGCTCAGCCATGGCCCAGATTTGTTGAGATATCCTGCTCAACAAATAAAAGTGGCTGTGCATACACACACCACCAAGAACAGCGCCAACAAAACTAAACTTACATTCAATTGGTGCCACCCTCTTTAGAAAGAAGTTAAACTATCTGTGGTCAGTCATGAGCAGTTTATTAATCCACTCTCCGAGCACCTTGTTGAAGTGGATCTCCCACCCCTAAACAGCATCCTTTGTGTGAAGAGTGTGGTAAGTCTAGAGTTGCCAGATTCTGCAAATACAAATACAGGACACCCCACTTATAGTTGAATTTCAAATAAACAATGAATACGTTTTTCGTATACATACTGATATGTCCTATTGCAATAATCAAGACATACTTAATTTTAAAATGTGCTGTCCTTTATCTGAAATTCAAATTTAACTGGGTGTCTTGTATTTTATCAGGAAAACCTTGTGACTTGTGGTTGCCAAGGGGAGGGAAGGATTGGGAGTTTGGGATTAGCAGATGCAAACTATTACATATGGTATGGATAAACAATGAGGTCCTGCTTTATAGGACACAGAACTATATTCAATATCCTGTGATAAACCATAACGGAAAAGAATATGAAAAAGAATACAGATATATGTATGTCTGTATAACTGAATCACTTTGCTGAATAGCAGAAATTAACACAACATTGTAAATCAACTATACTTCAATAAAATTTTTTTAAAAAGATTTGTTCTACATTTACATACAGGAAATGGAAATGGTGATCCCAAGCCTGTGTCCCTTACTGCTATGTCTGTGCTTCTCCGGGCAGCGTTCATCGTCCCGGGTGGCATTCAGTGCTGTGTGAGGAGGCACAGAGAGCTGCAGGATAAAGAAGATGCTTCTACCCTAAGCATCAATTTTACCGAAAGATTTCCGAGAAGAAAAGTTTTGCGTTTTTGAATTTTTAAAAGGATTTATCACATGAATATGTAGTAGATTTCTGGCTTTCCATATTGGCCAATGTCACATTTTCTCATGAAAACCAGGAGGCCATAAATATTTTTATGTGCAGCAAAACTACTGCACATTTGGTACTTTAGAGTTAGACGGGAATCCCCAGCAGCAGCACTGCGGTGCAGGAACAGTGAGCTACGTCTTTGGCGAGAACTGATTATGCTAACGTCACCAGCTCGTACAGCTGGCACTCTTCCGCCCGAGTGTTCATGCCGGCAAGTGTGATTTCTTGATGAATCCATAGAAGCATTTTTCCCCCCTTTTGGCTGCAGAAAAACCTACTGGCTCCCACAAATTAGTGCAACTTCCTACCGGAATTGCTCAAAAATGTGGTAAGTCAAATATTTTGTTTATAAACACAAAACTAAAAGTAGCTCCATTTTCTGTTTAGAGAGTATCCCGATAACATAACTCCAATCAAAACTAAGAGTTTTTTAAATGATAGATGTATTATTTTCTTTACATTTTAAAATGGATTCAATGTGTTTTTTGGTAGGAATGACTGCCTGCTGGTGCATTCATTCTTTCAATGACCCTGAGCTCCCTGACTTTAATAGCTCCCAAGATTTCACGGGGTAGAGAATTGGACCTGTCTATGCACACACAGTGCGTACATTTTGTCCTAGCCCATAAAAAAAAAACATGCATCAAAACATCATGAATCACTGAAGACCGTGGCACCTCATGTCACCCTGTAAGCTTTCCACGATGCACTCAGCAGTGAAGATGCTGGCAGATCCAGACCACAGTCATTTCGTGCTACACACAAAAGTAGGTCCAAAAAACATAGGATGTATTTATATGTTTATTTCAGAGAGAGGTTTTATCTTTGTGGAGATACAAATGAGCCCAAACCTTTTTATATCTTGGGTGGGAAAATCGTGAGCTATAACTACACAAAACTACGACTCTTATAACAACATCCAAAAGCCAATTATTCACACTTTGAAGGAAAGTTGCCAGAATTTTTGCAGCTCAAGACAGCAGACTTGGCTAAAAGCAGGACAATCAAAAACTAAACCAAACAAGAAAATGCAGAAATTTGCTTGTAGCTTTCCTTGTGGATTGTTTCAGAATTATCTTGGAAGGTGAAACTCACAGGATAGAAGAAAATGTGGTAAAAAACAAAACAAAACAAAACATTGCCCAACAGCTAGGTTCAAATCTCTTTTTGGCCAAAAAAGAGGCAGACAAGCTGAAAAGATGTTCCTATCAAACAATTCCATCAAGAAACAGATAGTACTGTGCTCAAAAAGCATGGCTGAACTGGCTGAAAAACAGAGGTTAATGTGATTAAGCAGCTCTACAAAAGTAGGAATGTAAGTGATTTCCCACAAATCCTTATAATGGTATAGACTAAACATATATTCACATGGACGCTGACTGAGGGTTAAAAACAAACACATGAACAAACAAATAAAACTTGGTTATGAATTTTCAACAGCAAGAGACAACAGAACTATCAGGAAGCCTGAAGTCAGCAGAGCTGGGCTAGAGATTCAGACTTGGGAGTCATCAGCAGACACATGTCAGGCAAATCCATGAGGGAAACAAGATTGTTCAGAGAGAGAAAACTGCCTAATAAGAAAAACAAGCTGAAAATGGAACCCCATGGAACACTTTTTTATTTTTTTGCTTTCTCAGAAAACAAAGACAAGTGATCATGTTGCCAACTTCCTTTTTAAAAAATTTTCAACACCTTAGAAATAAGTGTCCATAGACATGAAAGGTGCAAGAATTTAAAAAATTTTATCTCTAAGTCAGCTATCAATGAATTTCAAACACAAACTGGGAAAAGGAGAAAGAGAAAACAATAATCAGTAACAAGAAGTTTGAAACACTAAAGAAGAAAATGACAAAAAAAAAAAAGGAACACACACATGTTGGTGCTATAACAAAGACAGGGAATGAGTTAGTATTGGCTAGGGAAGAGTTAGATCAAACAAAGTGATGGAAGCTGAGGGTGGAGGAGTCGGCAGGAGGGGATGGTCAAGAAGTCTTATGCTACAGAAGTAATATAACATAAGGACCTAAAAATGTTACCTGGTTTTAGCAATAACTAGCTCACAGGGAACCTTTGCAGAACAGCTTCTCTGGAAAAAGGGGAATAGTATGGGTTCTTTGGTGTACATATTTTATTTTTACACTTCTCTATGGTAAGTTGTCTGTTATATTTTTTTAGATGAATATTCATAGTAGTTTCATTTGTATCAGCCCCCAAACTGGAAATAATCCAAATGTCCATCAACAGATGTTTGGAGAACTAATTCTGTATATCCATGCAATGGAGTACTACTCAGAAATGAAAAGATATGAGCTGTTGATACATAACAGCAACATTGGTAAATCTCAAAACAATTATGCTGAGTGAAAAGAGCCACCCACAAAAGACTACTTATTGAATGATTCCACTTATATATATCTCTAGAAAATGCAAACTAATCTCTAGTGACAAAAGCAAATCAGTTGTTGCTTGGGGATGAGAGGGGGTGGGGAGGGGCTGAAGGCAGAGAATATTAGGGGCATGGGAGAATTTAGGGTGGTGAGTTTGTTCACTATCTTTTTTTTTTTTTTTTTTAATTTTTTTTTTATAGCTTACTTTATTTATTTATTTATTTATTTTTTGGCTGTGTTGGGTCTTCAGTTCTTGCGAGGGCTTTCTCTAGTTACGGCAAGCGGGGGCCACTCTTCATCGCGGTGCATGGACCGCTCTTCATCGCGGTGCGCGGGCCTCTCACTATCGCGGCCCCTCCCGTTGCGGGGCACAGGCTCCAGACGCGCAGGCTCAGTAGTTGTGGCTCACGGGCCCAGATGCTCCGCGGCATGCGGGATCTTCCCAGACCAGGGCTCGAACCCGTGTCCCCTGCATTAGCAGGCAGATTCTCAACCACTGCGCCACCAGGGAAGCCCTTGTTCACTATCTTGATTGTGGTGATGGTTTCATAAATGTATACATAAGCCACAACATACCAAATTGTATATAATTTAGATATGTGTACTTTATCGTATGACCTTCTATCTCAATAAAGCTGTTTTTGATAAACATATAAATAAAAGTGAAAATGCAGTTCCTCAACTGAACTAAAAATATTCTAGCATATAACAGATTTGTAAAATATCTTGTTTAATCAGAAATGATAAGCCCACTGCAAAAGGACAAGAACTCTAATTCACATGGGGCACTGAAAAAACAAAACAGCTTTCAGATCTCAGTCCAGGAAAATACCCACCTTCTGCAAGTCTGGCTACACCCAGGGTTCAGAACCGACAGCCACTTCATGTCCTCCCCTTCAGCTCACAACCCAGAACCCAAGGTCTGAAGATACAGGGAAAGTTCCTTAACAATACGTAGATTCCCTGCAGACACCCACAACCCATTCAGCTGTCTCTCCCACCTCTACCTCCTAACAGTGGCAGCCAGAAGAGAAGGGAACCCGGTCCACAAGCGGTAGAGATGAATATCTCCGGGTTCTCTGGTCAACTCTGCTGGACATACCCACATCTGATGTTCCTCATATCATTAGAAGATATGAGGAAGTCATTGGCCATGGCTGGACCCAGAGTCATATACACACAGAACTTCAGCACTGCATACTCAACATGGGCTAAACATTTTCATCCCACTACCAGCCTCCCCGGGGCCATGTTGATCTGTTGATCTGGATCCTCTGTATCTGAGAGATGGCAAGGCACTGGGCACAAAAAGATCACCTTGGTTCTCTCTCTCCTTATGCAAGTGAAACAGAAGTTAGGTTTATAGAATATCAAACAGATGTCTTCAAAATAGTTCAGGCAAATGGAACAGGTCACTTCTTTCCTGAGTTTTTCTATCACTGTCTATACCAGGTTGAAGAGTGTTTCTCAAAAATTCACATCCACCAGAACTCAGACTGTGACTTTTTTTGGAAATAGTATCTTTGGAGATGGAATTAGTTAAGATGAGGTCATACTGAACTAGGGTGGGCCCTAAATCCAATGTTATTGGTGTCCTTATAAGAAGAGGAAAGGATGCACAGAGACAGACTCAGAGAAAAGAAGACCATGTTCTGATGGAGGCAGAGGACTGCTGGCAACCATTAGAAAGAAGCAAGGAAGGAACATCCCCCAGCGCCTTTAGAGGGAGCGTGGCCATGCTGACACCTGATTTTGGACTACTAACCTTCAGAATTGTAAGACGATACATGTCTACTGTTTCAAGCCACCCAGTTTGTTTTAATTTGCTACAGCAGCTGAAGGAAATGAACACATGGTCACATAGAAATTCCCCATTAGGGCAAATTCACAGGCCATCGTCCAGTGCCAGCTCCAACTCTTTGCCTGGTGCCAATTTGCTTCTTCCACCAAACTAAAAACACTCTAGACAGATAGTAAGCCTTTTGTTGGCCTCCATGACCAAGGAGGAGGCGCCTTAGACAGATCCCGTGTCCACGCATCATAGAGCGTGACTCTCCAAAAGAGTCCCCACAAAAAGGGCAGGTCAATACTTTCCTACGTTGAGCCACGGATGCTTTTAAATTAGGGTCCTTTCCGCAGGCATCCAAAGTGAAGACTTCCAGCTCTATCTCACAGAATCTGCACTCACTCTTGCCCTTTTATTGGACAGATAAGATCACGTCTACTATTTGACTGAATTTCCACTGAAAAACGAAACAAGATAAAAGCAGGGAATTCACCAACCTATGTAGGAATGTAGGATTTTTGGAATGTACTTCTGCAGGTTCCATGTTTATTCAACCACCAAATAAAATTTTACTTGGCACAAGTAAAATTTTGTGGAGTAAGTATGTAAGGAGAGAAAGTGTGCTTAAGGGTGAATAAGAAAGACTTGAACCATGTAATGGTAGTTACTATTGCTTTTTACAAGTTGAGTGGTATTTCCATTAATTTGCGTACAGAGTTTCTTTCTTAGCATGATCAAAAAACACCAAAAAACAAAGGACATGAATGTATACACTTAAAATTTTGTAACATATACCAACAAAAAAATAGGTTTAAAAAAAAGGAAAACTAGATAATATTTTCATTACATAAAACTGGGATAGTCAACATTAATTATTTATTACAAATTCCTTTAAAAGATCTGCCTGTGTTATCTAGCCATAGAAATTTATGGGTCATTTTTTCCTAATCCATATGTCACTGAGTCAAAATAATCAATTCACAATTTATGTATTCCTGGATAAATGGGGGCTTCTCAAGAGCAGGGAATGCATCACCTGGATGAGATGATACTCAAATGTATTGAATACATATGACCCTCTGCTGTTCTCTCATCTACTCCTGCTTCTGTTTACTACTTTCATGCCACCTACTCTGGGGAAATCTGATCTGATTTCCCAGACTCAGGACCCCTGTTTATGTTCTCAGAGCCTGATGTAGCCCTTCATACCACGTATGAAAATATGCTAAACACTTCTCTGACTACTCGTTCCGTGTCTGGGTCCCAAGCATGTTCTCTGTTCCCTTTGCAAGAATGAACCCCAGGCATTAGGGTCACACATAGTGCATTACTCGACATAAGGTTAATGGATTCGTATGCATAGCACAAAGGTTTTACAAACAACCCTTTCAAAAAATTATTTTCTTTCTCTCCTCTGGGAGATCTTGGTTTCAAAAAAATAAGATAAAGCCTTTCCTTCTTTACTAACTAGAAGGAAACACTGACATTCAGCACACTGGCCTCCGTGGTCTCACAGGCACACTGTTATCTCGCTGTGTATCCCTCAGTCACTCAGAGCAGAGGCCTACCAGGTACAGAGCCAAGGTTCTGTCACTGGTCCACTTGTCCTTTCTCTATCTACACATCAACTAAGACAGTGGACCAATGCACAGGCAAAGATGTCCACTGCCCAATTTACATCAAGAGATTCCCATCTATGATCTTGTGTTAGATGGTGATATGGTCCAAATACAAGGTAGGGATGTTGGAAGCCTGAAGCCAGGGGGAGACGGAGTTGTCGCTCACCAGCTGGGAGTGTCCATTATTGGCCACCTCTTCTTCTGTCCACTGTTTCTAATGGGGGACAAGTGGAGCCCCCGTCCCAGAGAGAAGGTCTCTTTCTACAGATAAATTCAGCCTCTGGAATTCCAAAAATCCCAGTTCGTTAATAATTAATAATTATCAGCTGAAGTGACAGAGTGAGAATGAGGGCTGAGTGGAAGGCAGGTCCCTTGACCAAAGAACATTTCTTAACCACTTTCGGGACTCCGTAAAGAGTGTAGTCGTCAGTGATTAAGGTACCGCTCACCCCACAGTATGGAAGAAGAAACAGGGGAAGCCAAGGTGAGAGTAGTCTATACCTCAGTAGGTGAGTCTGCATGTGGGGTGGCTGAAAAAGGAGGAGTCCTACTCCTCCCTTATATTCCTGCTGGATATAAGACAGGAAACAGAAGAGACCATCCACACTCATCATTTAACATCACTCATATACCCTAAGTGGGTAGTGCAAGAGCATCTTTGGATGGCTTCTTTAAAAGATGAGATTCCGGTACCTAGGTAAAAGCAGCATGTTTTGTATAGACAGTGGAAACAGGAGGGCACTTGCATTGAGAGTTACCATCCTAGTATCCGCTGATCTCCTCGTGCATTTCTGTTTTCAGGTTATGCAGCTTTAACTCAATCACTTTTCTCCTGGGCCTCATATTTTTACTCTTTCCATTGTTCCTTCTTCCTTCCTGATATTCCAAGATTCCTTTTTTCTCATCTTCCTTTAGCCATATTTTTAGAGTAGGTTTGCTGTTGACAATCCTCCTAGTTTTCCTTTATCTGAGAATGTCTTGATTTCCCCTTCATTCCTGAAGGTTATTTTCACTGAGTATAGAATCTGTATAGTATAGTATAGAAAAGTATAGTTCTTTTCTTCCAGCACTTGAAAAATGTTGTTCCACTTCATTCTGGGCTCCATGAGAAATCCATTGTCATTCTGACTGTTTTCCCCCTATAGGTAAGGTATTCTTTCCCTCTTGCTGCTTCTAAGTTTTGGGTTTTTTTCTTTGTCTTTAGTTTTCACAAGTTTGATTAACTTGGCATGGATTTCTTTGGGTTTACCCTGGTTGGGGTTCACTCAGCTTCTTGAATTGGTAGGTTTATTTCTTTTGCCAAATTTGGTAAATATTCAGCCATTATTTCTTCTAGCAATTTTTCAGCACCATTCTCTTTCTACTCTCCTTCCAATAGTCTAAGGGACATGAATGTTAGATCTTCTGTTACACTGCCACAGACGCCTGAGTCTCTGTTCTTTTTTTCAGTCTATTTTCTCCCTGTTGTTCAGATTGGGTAATTTATATTGTTCTATCTCTGAGTTCACTAATTCTTTCCTCTGTCTTACCCACTCTGTTGTTGAGCCATCTATTGAGTTTTTAATTTCAGTTACTATATTTTTCAGTTCTCAGATTTCCATTTGGGTCTTCTTTATTTCTTATATTTCTCTGCTAAGGCTTTCTATTTCTTTGCTTAGATATTCTGTTTTTTCCAGTATGTTCATAATTGCTCATTGAAGCATTTTTATGATAACTACTTTAAAATCTAGGTGGGAAGAGCTGCTTCATCACAGTCAGGCAAGAGTGAAAGTGTAGACTCCATGCTTGATCTTTGCTGATAGGAGTGGGACTAAGCCCGCAGTATTTTCTGTGGTGTTTGTTTAAAGTAGAGCAGTGGGCTTCCCTGGTGGCGCAGTGGTTGAGAATCTGCCTGCTAATGCAGGGGACACGGGTTCGCGCCCTGGTCTGGGAAGATCCCACATGCCACGGAGCAACTGGGCCCGTGAGCCACAACTACTGAGCCTGCGCATCTGGAGCCTGTGCTCCGCAGCAAGAGAGGCCACAATAGTGAGAGGCCCGTGCACCGTGATGAACAGTGGCCCCCGCTTGCCGCAACTAGAGAAAGCCCTAGCACAGAAACGAAGACCCAACACAGCAATCAATCAATCAATCAATCAATAAAAAAATAAATAAATCTTTATAAAGTAGAGCAGTTATTATCTAAAAGTTTTCTGTCTTACTGAACTACCCCTTTTCTTATCCTGGAGACAGCAGGCTTTTCTTGCGGCATAATTTTTGTCTGTGTTGACTGGCATTTCTGGAACACTGTCTCCTCCAGCACCCAGTCTGGGATACATGAGGCAAAAAGAAAACTCAAGGAACTCACCACTATGTGATTCTTCAGATGGAGAGATCCCAAGCCAGTCTGCCTTCTCTCCACCATGCAGAGTCTTTTCCTGTTCATTTTTTATATAATGTCCAGGGTTTATAGTTGCACTTAGTGGGAGGAATAAGGAGAATTGAGTCCATTTGTCCAGAACCAGAACTTTATAGCTGTCTTTTTAGCAGCATTTGTAACGGGGTAGTTACAATTTCACAACTGCCATATGTATCAAAAGCAAATGTTCACCAACCAGAAACTCATTTACAGAGGCACACTATCTCCAGAGAGGACATGTTTCCAGGGACATGGCAACCAATGTGCCATGTGTTGTTTATTTGTTAATCACTTCCCAACTCTGGCTTTATTGATAACATCACTTCTGAGTTTCACAGCAGCCCGCATGCCTCAGCTGTGATAGGTTGCTCCCTTGCTGTTCAGTATTTATCATGGTGATGTTGACTCCCTGCCCTTTTCTCCAACTGTTACGGAAAAATAACACTCTATGTTTTCATAATTGCGTTCATGTTATCCTACCACTTGTCCTCCGCACCTCTATACCATGATTTTTCAGCTTTCCTTACCTGGACTTTGCCATTCGCCTACATTTTAGGTGGATGATCTCAGTCTAGTTTAAGCCACAGGCTATGCATTTGCCCTGCACCTTGTGTGTGAGATATCTTATTTTTGTTTTCAGTCCTGCTGTCTTCCTCACAACAACATTCCAAGAACTGGCACAGAGTGTGCGACTCACCCAACTGCTAACCAGGCTGGAAAAGTAGACCTATTAGCCGTGTCATCTATAAAATATAAAACTTCAAATGCAAACCCAGATTGTGGTCTTTCTTTTTCCCAATGTTTTGTCATGATCTACATGAATATTTGGAAACGTCTCCACTTGCCTTTCAAGACACATTCCACGTTCCCTTGTTTTCCTCCTACCTCATTAGTCACTCCTACACAGCTTCTTTTGACGGCCCCTCCCCTTGAACTCTTGTTGGAAGATGGCAGGACTTAACTGTTGGTCCTCTTCTCTTTAACAGTCACTTCCTTGATGTTCTCCAATCTCACGGCTTTAAGTACCATCTATGTATTAATGATTCCCAAATTTCTATCTCCAGCTCAGACCTCTCTTCCAAACTCCAGAGTCACATATCCAATTTCCTACTCAACATCTCCAACTGAATGTCTAATAGACTTCTCAAACTCCAAATGTCCAAAATTGCACTCCTCTTTCCCTTCAAACTTGCCCTACCTATAGCCTTCCCCATCACAACAGATGGCCCCACCATCCTTCCAATTGCCCAAACCTTAGATTTATCCCTGACTCCTCTTTCTCGCACATTCCCACATTCAATTCATGAGCAAGTTCTATTGGTTCTACCTCCAAAATGTATCCTGCCTCTTCTCATCATTTCCACTGCTGTCACTCTAATTCAAACCACCATCATCTTTCACCTGGATTACTGCAAGAGCTTCCTAGTAAAAGTCTCCCTTCTTCTATCATTGCCCCATCCCCCAGAGCATCTTCTTAACATTGCTATCACAGTGATCTTGTGAAAATGCAAATAGGGTTATGTCATTCCTCTGCTCTAAACCCTTCAGTGGCTCCCTATTTGATTCAGAGTAAAAGCCAAGCCCTTTATAATAGCTGTCGAGTCCCTACATGATCTACCCTCATTCTCTGACTTCCTCCCCTACTCTTTCCCTGGCTCACTTCATTTTACCCACAATAGCCTCCTTACTGTTCTTGGAGCAATCCACACATGCACCCACACCAGGACCTTTGCACTGGCTGCTCCCATTGCTGGGATGTTCTTACCCTAAACATATGCTTGGTTAACTCCCTTACCTCTTTGCTAAAATCACACTTTTCCAGTAAACCATATTCTAACCAACCTATGTACTACTACAATCTACACCACCCCCACTAGCACACTTGATCTCTCACTGGGCTCTATCTGTTTTTTGCTGTTATTGTTTTTTGCCATAACATATTACCTCCAAACATAACATATAATTTATTTCATGTTTACAGTATTTTTTTTTACCTATTTCCACTGTTAGAATATAAGCTATTTGAGAGCGGGGCTCTTCTGTTTTGCTCATTGAAGAATCCTAGGCACCTAGAAAGTGTTTCCTAAGGATTCAATAAATATGTTTTGATTAAAGGAATTACCTCATTACTTTAATTCCTCAACTATTCAGAGGATATTTATCTGGAAATCTCAGTTTAAAAAGAAATCATAGAAGTGAGATCATGTAGCACCTAAGTTTAAAAGGCTTTGTATAACCAAAATTGAGGCCTAAAAATACTAAAACTCTGAAATTTGTACACTTTACTCAGAAGAGAAATCCTTGGGAGCAAAATGCATGCACTCATATTATACATACAGCTCCAATAAACTTGGTTAACCTGGATTCTAAGTCCAAAGGATCAGAAGCAGGATACTATGTTTGTGCAAGGGAAGGAGATGGGACAGACACCTAGAGGGCAGCAAGCAAGGAGTGACGGCTTCTGGGCGGTAGGGGAGAGTCAGGCAAGTAAAACAAAAAAAGGCAGAACTTTAAAAAAAAACAACAAAGCAACACTGCGGCATTTGGTATTGAAGCAAAATCCACGTACTTCAAAATCGCCATATTATAATACAGGATGCTAACGTGTTCAATACATTGAGCCTCAATCATTAAGTAAAAGGAAAATGATACTCAGCATACTTTAGAAAAGGAGTTATATTAAATACCACTTATAAATACCATTAAATACCATTTCCACCAGAATTACTAAATTACACCAAGTTTGGAGGATTAATTGGGATAAACTTGAGATTTATTCCAATTAAACTTGAAATTAACTTCTCTATGATGCTGAATAACTGAAGACTCACTGTAAATAACTATCCTGTTTGGCTTTCAGCCATTTGTTTATTGTTGTATATCCAGAAATTAATCTTGTGTTCTAAAACAGAGCAGTCTGATCAACTTTGTTTCAGCAGGTTTTCAGAACTCTGGGTAATTTGAGGTTATTATAATTTAGAAAACATGTAATTGGCCAAAATATTTGGGAAATGGTATGCCCTGAGGAAGTGTGCTGGGATTAGGGCTCAGTTAGAAGACACAAATACACAGGGAGATCAGGTCGGTGCTTTGTGACCACTTAGAGGGGTGGGAGAGGGAGGGTGGGAGGGAGATGCAAGAGGGAGGGGATATGGGGATATATGTATACATATGGCTGATTCACTTTGTTGTACAGTAGAAACTAACACAACATTGTAAAGCAATTATACTCCAATAAAGATGGTAAAAAAAAAAAAAAGACACAAATAACATTTCCCACATTTTCTTTCATGAGCCTTTTTTTTTCCTTGCGCTGTCTATAAACACTACAAGGAACATACTTGAAACACCATTATAGTGGAAAGGCAATGGGGTTTCATCCCAACTTGGTCCCTGGCACTTACCAGCCTTGTGACCCTGGACGGATAATTTAACTTTTCTAAACCTCAGTTTCCTTATTTGTAAAATACAGATAATAGCAGCTATCTTACTGTCTTCATGAAAAGTAATTTGAAGATATGTATCAAAGCTCTTAAACCTCTTCACACACATTAACTAATTTTAGTTCTATGGATATCTCTATCCTAAGGAAGTAATCTAAAACAAAGGAAAAACTGAATATAAAAGGTGATGGCATCACTGATAACAGCAACAATCATTTTTATATGTCTTAATAGTCCAACAACAAGAAAAAACGTATGCCATATGATCCATATGATTTCAGCCAATAAAAATTATATTTACAAAGAATTTTTAATAATCTAGGAAAATGATCATCCTATAAGGTTAATTTTAAGAGGCATGAAATCTTAAAGTATGAGTTCAAACAGGTTAAAAAATACTCATACCAAAAACACTGTAGGGAAAACACACTAAAATTTTATGACCATTTATTCCTGGTGATAGGGTTTGTAGAAATAAATTAATAATTATAAGCCAGAAATGCTTTGATTTGCCCCCAATTAAAATGTACTTCAAATCACAGTTCATTACCTTTCATAAGCTCCTGTCATTCCCTCTGGGAAGGAGAAAGACGTGTCAATACGTGTCAACTTGTAACACTCTCAAAAAGAAGCAGGGTGTGTGTGCCTACTGTCAGCTCTCAGCTGCAAGTCAGCAACTGCTCTCACAAACCAAAGGAGAGAAAAGGACGTGGTGAGAGCAACTGCTCACGTGTCACACCAAGGAGTCGTGCTGCTGTCTCCGATGCCTGCTTTAGCATCTAAACAACAGTGGGACTTTTTCATGTTTTTCTTCTCTCCTATAATTTCCTTTATTACTCACCCTTCACTTTTTAAAATCTCTTTTAATTCATTCAATAGAAGTCCTACAAGATAAAACTCCTGTCGATGAAGTTTCTGCTATATAATTGTAAGTAGAGGTCAGCGCATAAAATCAATTTTATGCCTGTGCTGCTTGTCCTGATTCAAAAGAAAGAAATTCAAATGCTATTCTATTTGTAGAGGCATTCTTCAGTGGCAGAATTTGGCTGCAAAATTCTTTACAGGCAGGTAAAAATCAATAGTAAGTAAATAAATAAAAGAAAACCAAGGTTAGCCAGACTAAAATGGAAAGAAGAGATGCTCCCTTTAGATAATTTTCCAGCATTTAAAAAATCATTCCATCCTATTGTTTTACTTTATTACTGTTCACTCTCACTTCTCCCTAATACCTATACTCTTTCCCTAAAAGTGATGAATAAGATATACAAATTTTTTAATTATTTCGATTTTGCAATTTGACTACTTTATGATTCTCTTTCAGGTAACCCCAAACAATATCAGGCTTAAGTAATGTCCACTTTTGATTTCTGTAAGCTTCTCTGAGGGGCAGTGTCATTGTTTGTTTCTCCTGTGGCTATTTTGGGTTAGGACTTCTAATGATAGAGGCCAAAAACATACTAACCACCTAAATACAAAGGGTGTTTTTTAAATGAACTTTAATATCCATAATCTGTTGAATGTTGAATTCTAAAATGAGCCTCTAAAGCTGTTAAGATAAATATCCCATGAAGTGCTGAAAAGGTATGAAGCAAAACAATAGAGATAGTGGAAAATTCAACTGAGGAAAAGATAAGGTGCATTCACAAGCTGATAATGTACAGAAGATGAAAGAGCACAATAAAACTGTCTTCTATTCCCAGTCAACCAGGCAGCCTCTAAGTCTGGCCATGCTTCGGAGATCTGCCCTATAGATGAAGCCGCCTTATTATATGGTCCCGTCAGTATTCTCTGTAATTGCACATTTTTGTATTAATAGGGGGCTTCCCATTTATGCTCTGATGACCTGGATAATTAAATAGGAATTCCTGGTCTAAGTATTTAAATTATTTTCTGTAAATAAAATGTAAAACTTGGTTACTGATTAGAAAGCTCTAACTCTCACAAATCAGATCTTCAAGTACCACAAAGGAAGATTTTACAATGAGTCTGCTGCATGCAACTACCTTAACATCAACACAGACACTTAACTACTCTCAAGCTATCTTCAGTTTTTGACATGAAAAAATTTACAAGTATATTGCCATATCATCTAATTAGTTGATAAGGAAAATATAAGAATTCAATACAAAACAGTATCAAAAGGCAGATGGTAGAATAATGATAGAAAAGTTGTTTAAGAGAGTGAACAGGGGCTTCCCTGGTGGTGCAGTGGTTGAGAATCTGCCTGCCAATGCAGGGGACACAGGTTCGAGCCCTGGTCTGGGAAGATCCCACATGCCGCGGAGCAACTAGGCCCGTGAGCCACAACTACTGAGCTTGCGCGTCTGGAGCCTGTGCTCCGCAAGAAGAGAGGCCACGACAGTGAGAGGCCCGCGCACAGCGATGAAGAGTGGCCCCCGCTTGCCGCAACTAGAGAAAGCCCTAGCACAGAAACGAAGACCCAACACAGCCAAAAATAAATAAATAAATAAATAAATAAATAAATAAATAAATAAAATAAAGTACCAAACACTTTAAAAAAAAAAAAAAGAGAGAGTGAACAAATCCTTAACATGAAAAATTGCTAGAGTTTAGTTTCAGGACCATTTTCTTGCTCTGGTGTATTTGTCTGAGAGGCTTGTCTTCAGAGAACACTGACCCCACAGAGGTACCAGACAAATTCATCACTGATAAAACTAAACTGGCTAACTATGAAACCAAAAAGTCCATCAGTTGGATGGGGATGTTGATACCACTATCAGTCAGCCGTCAGCATCCATGGTCAAAACCATATACACAGTATCTTTCGAAACTCATTTAAATTATAGCACATTTCCTGATCTGTATGGCGCTCATCAATTCTCTAGGGATAGCTTTCTTTTTTCTCAAAAATTAGTATAATGAAGACCTAAATGAACAGCATTTTAAATATCTTTAAGTAACAATATTTGAAGGATAAACCAAAATTTCAGAATTTATCCTTTTCACCGTTTTCTGAAATTACCTTTGTCTAATACATCCACAAAAGCAATAATATGCTCTAGTTACTATAAATGAAAAACTCAGCTTTCTTCCTTCTTCCCTACCATGTTTCTCTCCTCTGAGTCTCCTTTACTACTCACACAGAACGCTTCACTTCTGACACTTCTGGTCACCAAACATGGTAGGGGAGTCCACCAAAACAGCAAGCAAGTCTCTGATACCAGCTGGGTGTTCTACAATTTAACTCAGTTCTGACACTATCTACCCGGAGATGGCATCAGATCTCACAGGTAAAGGGCTCAGTCCCCCAAGGCTGCACACCCCCCACCACGATTCCAGATTCCAGTGGCAAACTCAGGTTATCACTTGTGTTTTTAACCAATCAAGCTATAGATCAGAGGTTCCAACTACCCTCTCCTCAGGTTCGATTAGTTAGCTAAAGGAACTCACAGAACTCAGGGAAATACTTACTTACATTTACCAGTTTATTAAAGAATATGATAAAGGATATAGATGAACAGCCAGATGAAGAGATACATAGGGTGAGGTCTGGAAGGTCCCAAGTACAGAAGCTTCTGTCCCTATGGAGTTGGGGTGTGTCATGCTCCCAGGTGTGGATGTGTTCACCAACTTGGAAGCTCTTTGAACCCCCTACTATTGGGATTTTATGGAGGCTTCCTAACATAGCCATGATCAATTATTAAATCCATTTCCAGCCCCTCTCCCCTCCCTGGAGGATGGAGGGGGTAGGGCTGAAAATTCTAAGTTTCTAATCATGGCTTGGTCTTTCTGGTGACCAGACCCCATCCAGGAGCCATCCAGGAGTCCACCCAGAGTTGCATCAGTAGAACAAAAGACGCTCTTAGTACTTTGATCACTTAGAAATTTACAAGTGTTTCAGGAGCCCTGCATCAGGAACAGGATCAGAGACAAACATGAGGACAACAGATGCTCCTGGTGTTTTTATCACTTAGGAAATGACAAGAGTTTCAGGAGCTCAGTGCCAGGAACAGGGGACAGAAATCAATATATATATATATATTTTTTTTCTATTATCTTACAGGTATTTTCTCAAAATAAGGCCCTATAACCAAACACAAGGGCACTACCACACGTATTCAGCCTCTGTCCTCATCACAGGCACTACCTGACCCATGTTCTCTAAAATACCTCAACCACCTATTTAGTAAAGCATGGATTACACTGATTTAAATTCATACTAGATGGTCTCTCAGCTCATTCAAGGTCTTTGATCATATTTGACTTCTGCAGAAACCTGCCTACCCTCCCTAAAACACCACCACCCCTCAGTTTCTTCCCCTGTTCTCTACTTTGTTTTCCTTCATTAGTCTTATCACTATCTGACACTGTAGTATAGATGAGTCTGTTCCCTGACTCCATCACTCCATATCCTCTTACCTTTGGCCTCATAGCCTTTTTTACCACCTAACTTTTCCTGTTTTGTTCACCACTGTATTCCTTATCACCTGGAACAGTAACCAGCACACAGTAGGTACTCAACAAATAGTTTTTTGAAGGACTGACTGAATTAATTAATGTCTTTCCAACTAATATGTAAATTCATGAGGTCAGGATCCATGTCAATTTTTCTGAATAACCTATCCCCAGCAAGAATGTCTGGCACATGGAAAGTGGAGAGTAAAATCTCTGAATGAATGAATGAACAGTAGGAAAGGAGAGGACTAAGATCATATCCATTTCTTACAGCACATTTGGGTTGAGGAAGGAGGAAAGGAGTGTGACACAGGGAGAAAGAGAAAGGTAGAGGAGTGACAAAAGTAGTGGCAAGGGACCCGAGAGATAGAACTTTTTTATATCTCAGGTTTGTTTAAAGAGTTTATAAAGAAAACATAAGATTTAAGAACTCAACATTTTCTGTAACATGTTCAATAAGTAGCCAATCAGTAAGTAGAAGAATAAGGCTGTCAGAGCCTGAACACCAGGCAAGACATTAATACCTTCATCTGAGGTTTAACCAGAATTGAAATATCATATACAATATCAAGAATCAAATTATCAAGTTCCAAGCGATGTCTACTTCCCATCAAAGGTCTTTTCTATTTGTTTTCAACATCTCTAACAATTAAGCCTTTTCTAAGGGCCTTTAAAAAGTACTTCCCCATTTAATTAAATAAAAGAGAGGTTCTTGAACTTTCAACCAATTTATAGGTGATAATCCTATTGAGCAAGTCATTCTATTTAATATGCTTACATCTTACAATTTTATTCCATAAAAGGGTTTTCAGAAAATTATATTACTCATTTTAAGAATGCTTCAGTATAATTAACACATGTTCCTTAGTTTCTATGGCAACAATTATAGGGGCCAGGCTCTTGTCCACCATTTGTGTGTTAGAGAGGCACCAACATTCCTCCTTGAGAATACACCTTTGCCCCCACAATTTCACAGAGAAGGGCTGGACCACCATTAAGACATATAGTTTTGTTTGGCTATCAAATGAGGATGTCATTTTCCTCCATGTTTGGCTAAGTCCAAAGTCATATAACTACTAGTCATCTACCCAACAATACAGAACAGTAGCACTCCAAGTATCTATTGAAAAATATTACTTCAAGTCATTGCTACCCAATTTTATTAATTATCAGCAGCTTAGATGTGAAAAAACAGAATTTATGGAAAATTTTCTGAAAGAGAAGTAATCCATCTGTTTCTAAAACAGCCTAAAATCTATCTCAGGATTAAATTAAACAATGAAAAATCTGTATATTATATTGGCCCCCAGGAGAAATACTCTCTTTCAATGTCCCTTTGGCATTATGCTGTCAAGATATATTGAGAGCCTTATGAAACCCATTGCTGAATTCACTGTTGGGATATTGTGGAGGATATTGTTCATCATGCTGCACAGTATCTTCTCCATGAGGTTGAAGAAGTCAACAGGTCCCAGTATCATCCTATTTAATATGCTAATTTAGCATATTAATAGCTTGATTAATTGTTCTTCTCTGGCAGAAATAACTTTTGTTTGTAAATACTGAATAATGAAATAACTGTGCTTCCTTTTTTGAGCTGACCATGAGAAATCATAGCTTTAATGCTCATGTTAGAAAAGAAGAAAAGTTTAAAATTAATTATCTAAGTTTCCTTTTTAAGAAGCCAGAAAAAGAGAGCAAGTTAAACCCAAAGCTAGTAGGATAAATGGGGTAAAAAAGCAGAAATCATTGAATTTCTCAAACAATAGAGAAAGTCAACTAAAAATGGGTACTTTTAAAAGATTAACAAATTGAGAAGCTCCTAGCAAGCCCAGTCAAGAAAAAAGAGAGCAGACAAAAATTACTAATATGAGATATGAAGGAGGAAACATCACTATATATCCTAAGGACATTAAAAGGATAATAAGAGAATACTAGGGACAATCCTATGCCAATAAATTTGATAACTTAGATGAAATGGACAAACTCCTTGAAACAACTTATTAGAACTGACACAGAAGAAACAGAAAACCTGAGTAGTCTTCCATGTATTAAAGAGATTGAATTTGTCACCAAAAAACTTCCCACAAGGACTACTCCTGGTCAGAAGATATCTATAAAACATTATAAGAGGAAATAACACCAATATTACACCACTCTTTTAAAAATAGGGGAACTAGAGAAAAAAGAAATGTTTCCTGGTTCAAGGAAGTCCATTCTCATCCCTTGTGTTCAACTTTGTCCTGGCAATCCTAGCCAAGGCAGTAAAGCAAGAAAAATACATAATACAAGACATAAAGATCAGAAAGAATAAGTAAAACTGCCAGTATTCACAGACAATAAGATTGTCTAGATAAAAAATCCTGAGGAATCTACAAAACAACTACTAAAACTGAATAACTTGGGCTTCCCTGGTGGTGCAGTGGTTGAGAATCTGCCTGCCAATGCAGGGGACATGGGTTTGAGCCCTGGTTTGGGAGGATCCCACATGCCGCGGAGCAACTGGGCCCGTGAGCCACAACTACTGAGCCTGCGCGTCTGGAGCCTGTGCTCCGCAACAAGAGAGGCCACGACAGTGAGAGGCCCGCGCACCGCGATGAAGAGTGGCCCCCGCTTGCCGCAACTAGAGAAGGCCCTCGCACAGAAACGAAGACCCAACACAGCCAAAAAAATAAGTAAATAAAAAACTGAATAACTTTTCCGAAGTTACACCATTAATAAAATCAAAACTGGAATTTGAACCAAAACGGTCTGGCTCCCAAACTCTTAACGCCTACACTATGCTTTCTACTTAGAGAAGAGCATGCAGCTACACTTGTATTAGCCCACAAATCTCAACACAGCCCCTACAGTATGTATTTGTAGTCTCATTTGATGCTTTGGAAACAGAGGTTCAGAAAGATTAATAACTTCACCAAGATCACACGGCCAAAGGGTTGGAAGTGGCAGAATTTGAATCCAGGTCTGGCAGACGCTACAACAAAGTTGATTTGAAAATATCATGCTTTCCAGATTGGATAAGGAAACAATGAAAAGATCCAGATGCAGATGATAAGGTCCTAGAACAAAGCAGTAGAATACAAAGGCCAAGAGGAGAACTGGTGACTGGTTAGGTACAACAAGGGACATAGGAAAGGGAAGACAAAGGTGATGCATAGTTTTGAGAATGAGAGTGGTAGTGTCATTAATAAAACAGGAAAGTAAGGAGGAGGAACTAATGGAAAAGGAAGTTAAGGAAGATGAAGTCAGTTTTAGACAAGCTGAATATCAACTTGTTAGGTTAAGGATAGTTTTGACAGCAAACGATAGAAAACCTAACAAAGCGTGGTTTCTAGAAACAGGGTGTGTTTTTCTTGACAACAAAAAAGCTGAAGGTAGGCAACTATTGATCTATTCAGAAGCTGAACAAAGTCAGAACTGGAGTCTGTATTTCTCCTGGCCCTTCCTTCTGGGATTACAGTATGGTTGCCATAGGCCCAGGCTTTAGGTAGTAATTCCACGCAGAAGGAAGAGAACAAAGGAGTGTCAAATACATCTGTATCTTTCATCAGTAAGGCAAAAACTATCCTAGAAGCCTCTAGCAGACTTTTGCTGTGTCTTATTGGCCAGAAGTGTATCACGTGGGTACCTAGCCTCTAGGGAGGCTGGGAAGATAAGTATTTTGTTTTTCTTACCTCTCTAGCAAAGGCAGATGAAGGAAAACAATGTCTTCCCCAAATACTAATGGAATATTTGACGTGGAAATACCCAATGGAGGGACAAAAATGCATCTGGTCTAGAAAATAAACCAAGGATACTGAGTGTAAGTAATCTGCTCAGCTAAAGCACAGTAAATAGATTGGTACTCCAAGCAAGAATGTGCACAAAGAGAAAAGAGGGTAGTAATAGAGCTTTGTTTTTCTGTTCACGCAGGGGAAGCAAGCAATGCACATGGATGCAGCTGAGTAAACATGGTACCCCGGTGCCTCCACTCCAGCCAGTCAGATTGTTTGCTTTCCTATGTTTGGCTGGGTCTTTCCCTGTCATCCTCCCCACCCAATTAGTTCCATCCTCTTTCTCTTCCCTCAGTCTCTCAGTATTCCCAAGACGGTCTCTCCTCTCCCATTCCCTCAACTGTGAACTGAAGGTACTAGAGGGAAAATTCACTCTTCGTTGCCACTGTCCAAGTGCATAAAAATGGATCTAAATCTGACTAAAGAAAAACTAGCTACCTTGGGGTTGGGGAGGTGGAACAAGATAAGAAGCAGCTACTCTGGAAGGGCTATGAAATCTTATAAACTCATAGGAAATTCAAACTAAAAGGGATCTTCCAATCCTGCCCTCATTGGAGGAGACTGAAGTCCATTTTGGGGAACCCAAACTAAGACAGTGAGGCAGAATTTGCTTTGCTGAGCACCACTCTTCCTCTGATGACTCTTTTGGGTCCCAGGCTGTATCCAGGAGACTAGGCTGCAGGATCAAGAGTGTGACGGACCAAGTACCTTTCTCTCAGGCCCATTGCTCTGCGAGCACACCATCCCCCATGTGCCTCTCATCTGAGGGAGTCCAGCTCTGGCTGAACCTTTCCTTTCCTAAAATCCTAAAAGGACAGGTAGAAGCCGCACCACAGAATGTAACCCTGGTTACGTATTAGGGTGTGTTGTCCTCCAACTGTTCCACACATATGTCGTGCTCCCAAGTTTTGGAGCTACAGTGAGATGTCCCTCAAGAAGTTGTAGATAAGATAGTGGCCCAGTATTAAAGTTTAAAAGCAGTATATTGCTAACATCACAAAAAGAGATCACTTGACATTCTGTAACTCATCATGCAAGTAACACTTCTGAGGAGGATTGTTGCCAAAAAATCATATCTAAATCAAATCAAGCTCTAGATCTAAATACCAATTTACAGGAAATACAGGGGACAGGGATTTCCCTGGTGGCACAGTGGTTAAGAATCTGCCTACCAATGCAGGGGACACAGGTTCGAGCCCTGGTCCAGGAAGATCCCACATGCTGCGGAGCAACTAAGCGCATGTGCCGCAACTACTGAGCCTGTGTTCTAGAGCCTGTGAGCTACAACTACTGAGCCCACGTGCCACAACTACTGAAGCCCGTGCACCTAGAGCCCGTGCTCCACAACAAGAGAAGCCACCACAATAAGAAGCTCGGGCACTGCAACAAAGAGTAGCCCCCGCTCACTGCAACTAGAGAAAGCCTGCACCCAGCAATGAAGACCCAACGCAGCCAAAAATAAAAATATATTAAGAAATTAATTTTAAAAAAAGGAAATACAGGGGACAAAGGGACATATTAAAAGACACTAAAATTCAGACAGTAAAAGTATACCTGTTTTGGGACTTCTCTGGTAGCACAGTGTTTAAGAATCCACCTGCCAACGCAGGGGACACGGGTTCAATCCCTGGTCAGGGAAGATCCCACATGTCACAGAGCAACTGAGCCCGTGTGCCACAAGTATTGAGCCTGAGCTCTAGAGCCTGAGAGCCACAACTACTGAGCCGGTGTGCCACAGCTACTGAAGCCTGCGCACCTAGGGCCCGTGCTCCGCAACAAGAGAAGCCACCGCAATGAGAAGCCCGCGCACCGCAATGAGGAGTAGGCCCCGCTCGCCGCAACTAGAGAAAGCCCGCGCAGCAACAAAGACCCAACGCAACCAAAAAAAAAAAAAGCCGGTTTCGTCAACAAATTTATTAGAAGGAAGAAAAAGAGAGAGCTAGAGGGAGAATCCAGAGATTAAAAAAAGACCTAGAGGGCTTCCCTGGTGGCGCAGTGGTTGGGAGTCTGCCTGCTAATGCAGGGGACGCGGGTTCGAGCCCTGGTCTGGGAAGATCCCACATGCCGCGGAGCGGCTGGGCCCGTGAGCCACAATTACTGAGCCTGCGCGTCTGGAGCTGTGCTCCGCAACAGGAGGGGCCGCGATGGTGAGAGGCCCGCGCACCGTGATGAGGAGTGGCCCCCGCTTGCCACAACTAGAGAAGGCCCTAGCACAGAAACGAAGACCCAACATAGCAATCAATCAATTAATCAATAAAAAAATAAATCTTTAAAAAAAAAAAAAAAAAAAAAGACCTAGAGATATATCAACCAAATACAACTTATTTGGATCCTAATACAAACAGACTGCAAAAAAAAAAAAGAAAAGGTTATGAGATAAATGGGGAAATTTGAACTCTGGATATTTGATTATATTAGGGAATTAATGTCAAATTTTTAAAATGTATGACAATGGTATTTTTTATTGAGTCCTAGCTTTTAGAGATATATATGGAAATATTTATAGATAAAATAATACTAAGGGACTTGCAACAAAATAATCCTGGGAGTGGTGGGGGACAAGTGGGGGTATGAATAAAACAAGATTGGATGTGAGCTGATGACTCTTGGAGGGGGAGGGGGTGGGACAAGAGAATTATTATACTCTTCTCTCTTCTTTTTGTGTATTTTGAAATTTTCCATAATAAACTTTTAAAAATAAAAATTAGAATAGAGCTATGCCATGTCGTTTTTTAAAAAGTATTCACATCAGCCAAGAAAACGGACAAGGAACAGCAGAGGCAGATGCTGGTGCCCACTCAAGCCCTTTCCAAGGCAAAGGGGGCCAGTGCGAGGACTTGCCCTCATGGTGGCAGACGCTACTCCATCCTTGAGGAGGAAGATGCCTCTGGCCATCTCACCCTGATCCTATAAGCACTTTCTACAATCAGGGAGCTGCACTGAAGCTGGAGGTAAAATGATGACTACAATACAACACAGCAATACATCAAGTGACACACAAAAAGGAGTCAATAGGCAATTGTGATGAAGTCTGACTTGTGCTATTACATTGTTGGACAAAGCGTGCTATGAGAGCACATAGAATGGTCCTCTAACTGGAAGAGGTGACGGCCAAACTGTTCTGAAGGATTCCCTGAATTATCTTCTGATTACAATTCAGTTCCCAGGCTCTGACGCTCTAGGTAGAGAATGAGCTGGCCAGAAGTTATAAGTGTCCTGATCTCCTGGCAGCTTTGCTTCTCATTGTAAACGCACAACATGGCCTTCTAATAACAATTTGATTTCCATACAGCTTGCCCAGAGAAGGAATACATTAGCCAAAGGATGTCAGTATCCACTTCTCTGATGTTATTTTCAAACTAATGAACTGTCTTTCTGGTTTTTACAGGCTCTGAGAGTTTGGTGCCTATGTATCTGTCCCTGAAAAAATGTATTAATTCTTGATGTGCTGACAAGTCATCATTCCAAGATTGTAAGACCAGCCCTGAACCCTGGGTAATGTCAGCCCTTGGGACCTGCCTGGGTAGACATCAGCCTTCCCCAGTGATAGCTTTCTGCTCTGCGTGCTTCTTTGATCTTCTATATTCCTCAAGGCTGGGACCATGTCTGATGCTTCTTTGATATCTGAGTCATCCTCTTTCACCATGTCTGCTATGAAGCATTCTGGTTTTTAACAAATCTGTTCCTTGATTTCTTTCACTCTCATTCAACCCAATCAAAAATAGCTAACTCAGTTTCTATTTGGGGATCAAGTCAGATGCAAAGACACTATGTAAGGGGCATTTTTAGAAACATTAAAAAGTTTTAAATTCCTCAGCTGTTTTTAAAGATGACAACTTTTCTACACATCCATATCATGTTAACTTCATTTTCTGCTCGGGTCTGTGATCACCAGTGGTCCCCAAACAACCCAATCAGCCAAGGACCTCCCTTGACACTATACTTCTAACTGAAGAACAAGGAACCAAACATTGTGAACTCCTTCCCAGACAAAGACAACTTTCATCTCCAGTGGTTTCTCTGTCAATGGCTTAGGTAGATTCTTTCACCTGTAAAAGGGGATGGCAAACTTTTTCTTCAAAGATCCACATAGTAAATACTTTAAACTCTGTGGGCCAGTCTCCTGCCATTGTAGTGTGAAAGCAGCTGTAGACAATACTTAAGCAGATGAACGTGGCTGTGTTCCGATAAAACTTTGCTTATGGACATTGACATTTGAATTTCATATAAATTTCATGGGTCACAAAAGATTAATCTTCTTGTGGTTTATTTCCAACCATTCAGAAATGTAAAAAACATTCTTAGCTCAGGAGACACACAGGCAGCGGCTGGATCTGGCCCACTGGCCATAGTTTGTCAGCTCCTGCCCCATAGTGATGAATACTGGCAACGATTCACTATATGTATTGTGAATATGAGTGGTCCCTTCATAACACTCCCTTACCAACCATGAGAATTATGACCTATAATGGTTCTTAAATTCACAAGTGGCAAAACTTAAAATCTTACGGAAAAAATATTTTCACTAATGTTAAAAAAAAATGGTCAACACGTTTTTTAAAAAGGCATTTTACATCCCAAATAGTGGGGTACTATGTAATACATTTCTAGTTACCATCCCTGCTCAGAAAAATATTGTAAGATCAATGAGGTAGTACTAAGCTTGTTTTGCTTTAACAATATTGTCTGTTGAGACTTTTTTCAATGTATTTTTATCCATCCGAATGTTCAATGTCTCTCTGATTTTATAATTAGTATTCGTACACTCTCACCTTCTGGGTCCCACCATAGTCCAAGAACTTGGATGCTTGATACATAAAAAGCTTTGGGTTTTCTTTCTTCAACCTAATCCACATATCTGCATATTTTTAACCCACCTCCCCACATGCAAGCTCATATAGCATTGCCTGTCTATGACAACTTCCTAGGCACACTTAACGAACATTTCTATGGGATTATTTTCCTTGTTTTTTTAAATTTGTTTCAATGTTCATTACATACTTCTTTACTCCTGCAGACTTTCTACTTTAACTCCCCTTTTTGTTTTCAACCCCTCAGTTGCTCTTTTTCTAGTTGTCCATGCCATTTGCATGATGCAAATATCTAAACTACATTTCCCAGCTGTGGAAAAGGTCCCAGCATCATTTCCCCAAATAGGACATCAAGGATCACTGTACCATTTCCTCTTTGTTTATGTGTGTGCTTGAAAATGTCCATAATCAAGAGTTTTAGAAAAATAGAGTATATGTTCCTATGTTCTTGATTTGGTTACAAGAGGAATTTGTGGTTGAGAAGAAATGAGCATATTTACATGCCACACCTGTGTGTCTTTGTTCACATTGCTCCCAGAATTCTCTGCCTGATAAAGTTCCCCTCGACCTCCACGGGCCAGGCAGGAACCTGTGGGAAGCATCCCTGGCAGAGCTGAAGACTCTCTCCTCTGCATTCCCAAAGCATCTCATACATCTCCATTAAAGCACTTATCATTGCATTGTGGTTAGTTGTTTATGTAGCTGTGCCACCCCTACCCGCCCACCCCCTCAGTCAATAAGCAACGCTCATCTTTCTTTTCCTGCTTCCCCAGTGCCCAACACAGTGCCTGGAACAGAGCATCAAGACTGCATTTCTCAGAAATATTGAGGGCAGTGTCCCAAAAGGAACAACTTCAGGGGCCTTAGCCAGCCAACTTCCACCAGCACCCTTAATCTTCCTCCTCCCCTAAAAAGTTAACAATCTAAGTAAAAATGCAACTTCAAAACAAGTACCTCAAGGCCCTCTTACAATGAGGCTGCCACTCCTAAACTCTCCTTCAAAGGAATTCTAGCATCGACACTGTGGAAAATGCAAGGTTCTCTTAAAACCACAAAATAATATGCTCACACGGCACCTCACAGTTTTCAAATTACTTTCGCGATAATTTTTTTTCATTTGACCCACTAATCCTTGGTAAGACAGATAGTGTTATCCTCATTTTTCAGACACTCAAGGAAATACAAGTGACATGTCCAAGATCAGAGCTTGCGACTGGTGACAGCTCTGGGCCTAAACCCCTTAATTTATTGATCTGTCTACTCTCCTGAACTCCAAGAACGCTAGGTTCAGTATCTATGGAGGATTCCACCCCCGGAGGTTTCTCCCCATTATGAATTATAGTATTAGATTAGATTGTGGCACTATGTTCTAAAAATCCATTCCAAACAAAAACGTTTGGGCAAATACACATTATGAAAAGAAATGTGTTAGTTACCTTGTGTTAGCTTGTGTTAGTACTGCTCTATGATTTTTGCTGTAAGTACTTACTGACTAAAGGGTTGCCTGTGAATTACTAACTGTTCAAAAAAATGGCATGCCATGAATTTCTGCAAATAGAAATATGCAGTCTATTATCTGAAAAATTCACTCATGAGGATAGCATTACTATTTATAAGTACAAGAACTTGATTTTCTCTTCTTTGATAATTCATCTTTCCTAAACTATTAAATTTAGATTACTTATCACATTAGCAGTCTCTTCACTTATTCATGCTCTTAGTTCCTCTACATAATTCTGTATGAGGAATAACATCCTCATAATAACCATCACTTCAATTCTCTTACTATTTATTGCATGCAACTCTTCTAATATTAGCACTATCATCTTAGACGTAAACAGGGCACTGCCTGCCAAAAATCTTGCTACTGTGTGGTAATTGAAAGTAAAAATTACTTCTCAGATATATTAAGTTATTCAAATGAGCCACGTTTAGCTTTTCTCAAATTACTTAATTTTTTTCAACAAAGGCCTATAATAGTAAATTATGTAGAGCAGGTCACGCTTGAGATTTTCAAGTTTGATCTGGTTACGAATCTGCTAATTGTAAAAATTTCAATATGGCAGAGCGTAAAATATTTCACACAAATGCAAATAGAGATGTCATGCAGATAGCTGCAGGACATGAATCACTGCCCTGCTGCATCAGACTCGAAAATCAGAGGCAGTTCACTCTGCAAGATTTCTTACCCAGTTCTTGAAAGTTCAGATGCATCACCTTTTAATCAGGGTAATAAACTATAATTGCTAACATACTGTGTAATGTTTACTGCTAAACCCACAATCTGGACAAACAGAAAATTATGCTGTCAGAGCCTGGAAACAACTGCAGTCCGCTGTTACACACAGCACCCTCCTTAACACAGGGCTGTCGTCGGGAGTTACAACGCTTTATGGTTTTAATTTTTTAGAGTAAGGGTCTCTTCCCGAGAGGCAGGGTATTAAGACGAAAGCAGTCTCCCGCGTGACCTTCCTAACACAGACCTTGGGCAAGCGACTGCGAGGGCAGAAGCTGAGAATTTCAGAAGGCACTTGACAGCTCCACTGGGTCCTTCACACTTGGCTTTCAGGAACAAAAAAAAGAAGCACGTTACTCTGCACCTGCCTTTCCCCCCACCCTCCTTAAAACTTATTTACCCCTGAGGGTCTGAAACAGCCGGAAGAAGGTAGGAATCTATTCGTCTGCCCTGTGATGCCAAGGAAAATAAACCCCGACGCGAGCGCGGAGCCGGGAGTCTCGGGGGGCGAGGAGACCGTGAAGGAGGGGCGGGGGGGGGGGAACTGGCGGGGCTGGGGCTCCCCCCACTGCGCCGCAATTTCTCCACGTGTGAAAATCTCGTGCACGGGGAGCCCCATGAGAGACCGGGATCTGCGTCCCCTGGTCCCGGGTGCGGACCCTCCGCTCCCTCCCGGCTCGGGGACCCTCCTCCCGCGGCCCCGGCGGGCGTCCCTGCGGCCGCCTCCGGGCAGGGGCAGCGCGCACAGCCCGGCCCGGCGGGGGCCCTTCCCCGGCTACCTTTTATCCAGGCAGGCGATCCACTCGGCGGAGGAGGAAGAATGGGCAGCGTGCGCAGCGACCATGATGGGCAGCGGCGCGCGGCGTCCCCCGGCTGCGGCGACCTCCCGCGCTCGCTCTGCCGCCGCCTCGCCTCCGCCTCGCCCGCCGCGCGGACCCGCTCCTCCCGGCCCGCCTCGCGCCCGGCGCGGCGACGACGCGCCAGCCCTCCCAGCGGCCTGCCGGGCGGGGGACCCGAGGGGCGGGACGCGGGGACCGCGCTGCACTGCGGCGCCCGGGGGTGGGGAGTCCCGCGGTCCCGCCCGCTGCGGGGAGGGGGCTGGGGGGCGACCCCGGGTGGCAGGCCACCTGCGACTGGTGGCTGCTGCGTCTCGGGGAGACCTGAGCCCTACCACTCACCTCGGGGCCTCTGAAGCGTGGAGGGGGGAAAGGCGCCGCGGGTGGGGGTGGGGGGACGGGTGTCAGTGTCTATGTATTTTTCATACGGCAAATGCCACTAAAATGGCTGCTGCCTCTCTGTTTCCTTAGAAACCCATTAGTCTCCCTCTGCAGCTGTCAAAACCTGCTGGCGGTTTCTTGCTCACCTTTGCTGTTTCCCCTTTCCAAAGGGATGGAGAGGAGGGCTATCTTGGCTTGGGCCGGGGACGCCCACAGTGGTCTCTGAGTGTGGAATTAGTTTCCCCCTGAAGGGTGAGGGAGAGCCGGGATGGAACGGAGAGGCAGGGCAGGCATGGTTGGAAGCCCAGAGGGGAGGCCAGTGGACCAGAATGGTGACCAGTGGTGACTGAGGGGTTGACAGACCGAAGTCTCTGGCCTTGAACCTTGAACTTGCTTGGGCTCCCATCACCTGCTTGATCAAACACACACACACACACACACACACACACACACAAGAATGGGGAGTAGTGGGACCACAGCAGAACTGAGGTTTGGATTGGGGGCCAAGATCCCACTGCACTTGGCGTGACCTGAATGGCTGGCTCCACGTGCCCTTCTTTCCGTGGCTGGAGTGTGGAATGGGTGGGTGGTCGCTCCACCGGTCCCTGGTAGATGTACAAAACAAATCATATGCCTAGAAGTTCAGTTACGTTCTGCCAAAAATCAAATTACACACCGATGGTTGCTTAGGAATTTGGGGACAAGTTAAATCTTTTAGACTACTACCAAGCAGTGTTTTGATGTTGATGTTCACTTGGGAACAGACAATGGGGAAAGAGACATAGCATTGCTAACCTCACTGTGTTTTTTTTCTCTCCTACCCTCCCCTCACTCCCCTGCTCAGAGGGTGTTCAAGGAGACTGGAGAGAATGAAACAGCAGGTGCATTCTGGCATCTTTTTATCCTAATAAAACTCCTCCAAAGAATCTGCCATTTCCCCTCTGCCATAGCCAGGATCTGGTTTCAGACCTGCCGCCGTTCCCTCAGCAACACCTCCCTGCTCAGTGTTTGTCCCCCAGGTGACCTCCATCCTGTTGATTTCTACTGTGTTTAAGGTAAATAACATTTAAAATGCTATACTATACAAAGATTGCCAAAGGTATTTATGTTGCTTTTTTATGCTAGAGGTATGAAGAAGGAAATGAGTCTCCTATATTTATTAAGATTCATTTATAAAGGTATCAGAGAGCTCTTGAGAACATTTCAAGGTCACCAAATGCTTTCCCAAAAATGCCTTTACTCAGAGAGTGTTTATAGGTAAGGAGCTAGAGGTAATGACGGCATGACCCGTCATTACCAGAGGTTTGGAGTTGTCATAGTTTTTAGCTATGATACTAATAATAGTCGTCATTTATTGAACTTCTGCTGAGTGTCAGATGCTGTGCAGAGTTCTCTACATGTGTTATCTCATTTAATCTTCAGAACATTTTATGAAGCAGAGCCAGAAGGACAGATGTCCAGGGTTACTCCACAAGAAGAGACAAATATTTTTGAAAATGTAATGAACTAGAGAAAATTATGTTTATCAGTACTTCCGGGGAGAGTGTTGATTGGGTTGGAAGGAAGATGCCGATGACCTGCTTGGAGTGGGAGTGAGAGCCCAAGGCCTCTATCGTGCATTTTAAGGATTGTAGGTCTAATGAACTGCGAGGCTTTTGTTTTGCCCTGCGGGGACCCTGTCTTTCCTCCAAATAGAAATTAAAGTATTATTTAAAGAATATCCTTTCGAAGAAGCACCAAGAATCATTGCCTTCCCCAGAGCACACACACGCCCCTATCCAGCCCTGGATGTAGGTTCCAGTAACTCCAATATACTCACTGGGACACTGAACCTCCAGAGAGGTCCATGCCCTCAGCTGCTGGAGCGGGGGACCCTGAACCAGATTCGGGTCTGTCTGATTCCAAAGCCCTTGCACTGAGTGATGGTGTCACTGGTTGTCTATAATATGAGGGTAAAAGGCATGTCAGAAATGACTGCCCACGTGATAAGAGTAAAATGGTTATAAATTGGTTTTTTATCATAATTTTTAAAATAATAAACCTGTCCAGTAGGGGAAAGGAAGAAAGAACATGTACTGATCTTTAGGGGGAAAATAAATAAAAGTGTAGAATAAAAAGTATATATTACCGATAATTCCACCACCTAGAGATAACGCTGCTAATATTTTAGCACATTTCATTCTATATTTTCTATTTTTAAAAGATACAATCACAAATACACCCATAAACACATGCATATACCTTGGTGCTTACATTCAATTATGTATATATGTGTATAGATACATGTATTCATACAGACTTGAAGGCATTAATATTTTATAGGCTACTTTTTCTACTTGGAATGGAAAAATGCTTTGTGTGTTTAAATGAAATCCTCATTAAAAATTTTTACTGGCTACAAAATATTCCAACGTATGGATATAATTTACCTAAACTTTTTAAAAAATTGAGATATAATTGACATAATATTATATTAGTTTCAGGTATACAACATAATGATTCAATATTTGTATTCACTGTAAAATGATCACCACAGTATCTAGTTAACATCCATCACCACTCAGCTAGTTTTTTTTCTTGTGATGAGAACTTTTAAGATCTACTCTCTTAGTAACTTTCAAATATACAATATAGTGTAATTAACTATAGTAAACTTTCTTTTGAGGCCTATTATTTTGATTGGCAAAAACGTTTCTGCTTAATCTCCTTCCTATAGCTTTGCTCTGGGAGACAGCTAAACATCTCCACTGATGATCTCCAATGAGATGAGGACCAAAAATCACAAGACCCAAGTGTGTTAATGCTAATTATTACTAGTTGTAGAACCTTGAATGGGTTTCTTAATGTTAGAGTTCCATTTTGTTCATCTGAGCAGAGGTTCAAAGTTAGGAATTTGAGGACAGACGGCTGAGTTCAAATTCCAGCTTCATCTTCTACTAAGTGTTTGACCTTAAATGAATTGCTTAGCCTAAGACCCTGTTTCATCACCTGTAAAGTGGATAAATTAATGGTATTATACATGAATATGATGCTTACAGGACATTTAGCATAAGTGCCAACCACATGGTATGTGCTCAATAACTCTTAGCTGTTATTGTTGTTATTATTCTCTGTACAATGAAGATAAACAGTATCTGCCCTCTGCATTTCAGAGGGACCTGGTGACAATCATTTGAGAACACTTATACTAAAGGGCCGTGACATTTGTAAATTGCAAGTTTTGACTGTGTAGGATACAAGGGAAACAGAGAAACAGTAAAGATTTCCAAGGACTTTCTCAAAACCTCCTCATTCAGTCTATGCCTGGCTCTGTCATTCTTCATAGGACAGCTACAGGTACATACCATTGGAGAGTTATTGCAATAGGTAGATGAACAGCGCAGTAACAGAAGTAGGATAGGGCCCTACATTTTTCCATTCTGAGAATTCTACTGAAGATTGGGCATTCACTCATATCCAGTGTAAGGGGAGGATCTGATTCACCTGATTCATCTGATTCACCTGATTCACATGAGGTTTTAGGCACCTCATGGAAGGTGGGTTATAAAAACACATGCATCGGGCTTCCCTGGTGGCGCAGTGGTTGAGAGTCTGCCTGCTAATGCAGGGGACGCGGGTTCGAGCCCTGGTCTGGGAGGATCCCACATGCCGCGGAGCGGCTGGGCCCGTGAGCCACAGCTGCTGAGCCTGCGCGTCTGGAGCCTGTGCCCCGCAGCGGGAGGGGCCGCGATGGTGAGAGGCCCGCGCACCGCGATGAAGAGCGGTCCCCGTACCGCGATGAAGAGTGGCCCCCGCTTGCCGTAGCCGGAGAAAGCCCTCGCACGAACTGAAGACCCAACACAGCCAAAAATAAATAAATAAATAAATAAAGTAGCTATAAAAAAATTAAAAAAAAAAAAAAAAACACATGCATCACTCCTGCTGGTGCTATAACCTATTCATTGAAGAAGCAGTACTTCCTGGGTGAAGTTATAACAGCAATTTTAATGTTTTCTCTCACTGTCCCTTTAAACTTGCTCAGTGAGGGTAATTCTACCCCTGCCACTGGATATAGCTTTTTTGGTCACTTATAGGTAATAGAAAGCATTAGTCTTTCTGTTAGAATGTCCAAACCAATATATTACTAAATACTTCAATCTTTATTCAAAGATAAGAATTCTCTCTTCCTCCACCATCTAGAGCTGGTCACAGGCAGGTGTCCAGCTTTTAGGAAAGAGGAGGTGATCAGCTTCTCCTTTCCTTGCTCATCTCTGCCCCTACTTGATACCTGCTGGTTTTTACCCTTCAACAGAGGAGAAAGGAAGGGAGGAGAAAAAAGGAGGGCGGGAACAGTTACTCGGCTGGAACAGTTGTAAGATGGCATCATATTTTCTGGGCCTGGCAAAGGTGTCTTTTAGGTGCTTTCCTGTATTCTTGGGCAGCCTCCCTGCTGACCCTTTCAACATGAGCAGGTGTTGCTCGTTTGGTACCAGCTCCCTATTCAGACCTGGCTTTCCTGAGGGCCTCTCCGAACCACCTCCCTCTGTAGGAGGGTCCCAAGTTATCCTCCACTCACATCCCAGGAGTCTTCTTGAGCAGGGCTCAAAGGGGCTGCAGAACGGTTCTCTCCTGTGTGGCCCACAGCTGGTCCGTAGAAACACTTGTGCCTACTTTGCTCCAATAAACTGAGCACAGATCAGTCCTAATGATAACACTTCTCACTCTTGCCAAAGAAGCTCACCAGTCCCTCTCTCCTGATCTTTAGATTTCCAGGGCTGGAGTCAAGTCAGACATCAGTCCCCTGTCCCCCCCCAACTGTAGGGAACTGTTCTCTGGGTGGTCCATTGAAGCCCTCCCTTCCCTACCCTTGGTGGTGGGAATCACAGCACAGCTCTCAACAAGAAAATACTCCTCATGGAATCCTCCCTCTGTTCCTACTTCCTAGACACTTTTATTTACTCCTTTGGGTGAGGTGTTTTAGACTCATGAAACTGGTCTTCAGTATTTTGATTGAAAGCCTGCATCTTGCCACCTTACTTTGGAATTTCGTATCTGTTCCATTTTGGTGCCTCAGGTGAAATTTGAATTTAGCATCTGTGACAAGCCAGTGAAAACTGAATCAAGTCAAGTTCCTTTTCCATACCTTTGACATTAATGCCTGCTCAACCAAGACAACTGCCTTTTCCAGGCAGGGCCATCCACCTGGGAGTTGTAAGAAATACCACATTCATTAGGAAAGTACTGCTCACTGGTCCCCTAAGCTTTCCAAAGAAGAAATGCGTAACTTAAGATATCTGATCAGTAAAGCCCCAGTTTGTGGGTTATAATAAAAAGCTTTGTGGTTTTGATTTAAAACTTTGAAGATTTGTCAATTTGGGGGGAGTATATTTGGATTAAAATCTTAAAACAGTAATAAGCGGGGATACGAAAGTGACAAAAATTTTGTTTACAGTAACATAAATATTATTTTTAAAAAATTTTATCCATAAGGCAAAGTCACAAATGACCCATAATATTTACATTAGTAAATTATGTATTACTACATTTCTTTGTGAGTTTTGGGGGCACTGGAATTAGAGCAAACAATAAAATATTATGAAATCAAGAAAAAAATAGGTTTGGGATTATCTAGCGACTGCCTTCCAATTTCCAGATTCATAAAGGATTAATGTAAAAGTTTAAGTCAGCAGTGTTTATACTCCCTGTAAAGAGTCTATATGTGGTTATAGGCCCTTGTTTCACAGAAAGATGAAGTGTACAGTCAAGAGGCATATAGTTAAAAAGAACCGTCTGTCCCCAAAATTATTCAGTTAAAATTTGTGACTTAGTTATGGAAGCAAGTCCTAAAAGAAGAAAACTCTTTTGCTCCAGAAGTAAAATCGTATTCTAGAGAAACATGCTGACTTCTATATAGAAAACTGATATTATTTTGTTAGTTCATTTAATATAAGAACTCCCTGCGTAGAGGGAGTGAGCTGTGAAAAAGCATGAATGCTCCAACTGGCCACCTTTCCAGAAGAACCTATTCCTCTGGAACCAAGACTGGTGAAAATCATTGACATGCAGATCACTCAGATGCGAACTAGGCATAAAAACTAACCAGGTGCAATACTCCACCTGTGCCAAAGGAAGGCCTCTCTACATGTGAAAGTGTTCTGTACGCCACTTCCTCAAGATGAGTGGTAAAGATGCAGTAATGGACTTGGGTAAATAATTTGGGGTGAGGAAAATGTCACCATATCACCACATTCATCTTAGGCCTATTTTCTAGTGGAATATATTTATTTTGGTGAATTAACAAGCTTCTATTGCTTTTTGATATTGTGTGAGAGAAACGTAGTACATTATTCTACTGAGAAAATCTCTACCTGTGTTATTATACACGTTTTTCATGTTAATAGAGAAAATTACCATAAAAACAATTTTGAATGAATTGCAGTCACCTAGCTTTTGTTACAATTTCTTTTTCATCTGTAATCCAGTATGGGCTCCTACATATTTCAAAACCAGATTACTGTATATAGTGGATTCCATGGAGAAAATAAGAACAGAAAAGAGAGAATGTGACTAAAAATCTTATTGGTTGTATAAAACCAAGATCACGCCGGAACTTGACGGAAATAAAACATTGTCATTTAAAGCAAGATATATGTCAGATCTTGACTGGGCAATGACCTGGTGATGAGTTGAGCTCTTTTGCTTAGGTGGCACCAATATTCATGTAAAAGACATGGTAGTGTTGCACAACTAAAGATTAAAAGCGTAGTCGGTTCCAGAAGCAGAAAATAACTCAGAAGACTTAGGAAGAGGTCAAGAAGCAAAGACAGGGTTCTTTACCCACTGTGACCTGCAGGGCAAGGGCACCACATACCTTCTGCCCTCCACGTTCACTTGAGGGAGATTCCAGTCCTGTCAGCTCTCCCTGCCTGATGACCTATAGGCCCTGATTCCCGCAGCTCTTCACCTTGTCCAGGAGCTGCACAGTTTAAACCCTGGAAATGCAGCCTTCCCTTCAGGTGAACCTAGGCCCTGACCTACTCATGACAGGCCTGTCTGTGTCTAAGATAACCCCACTGGCACCCACTCAGCTACCCTGCAACCGACTGGAGAGACAGGGCCTTTTTCATTTTTTACACCCATCAGTTCACCTAGTCATTCAATTCAATAAATATGTACTGAGTTCCTGCCATGTGCCAGGCACTGTGCTAGGCACCGAGGGAAGAGCAGAGAACCGACAAATTTCCTGCTTTCACGATCCCTGTTGCAGTGGGTAAAATGAGAGAGAAGCAAATAAGCACATAAATATATCACATGACCAGTGGGGATAAATGCTATGAAGAGCAATTAAGTAAAGTAAAGGAATACATAGATGGAGAGGGGACTTCTATTTGGTATAAGGTAGTCAGAGAAGACCTCCCTGGTAAGGTGACTTTCTCTTGGCTTTTTTGTTTTTTTAATTAATTTTATTGGAGTATAGTTGCTTTACAATGTTGTGTTAGTTTCTACTGTACAGCAAAATGAATCAGCCATACATATGCATATATCCCCTCCCTTTTGGACTTCCTTCCCATTCAGGTCACCACGGTGCATTAAGTAGAGTTCCCTGTGCTATACAGTATGTTCTCATTAGTTATCTATTTTATACATAGTATCAATAGTGTATATGTGTCAATCCCGGTCTCCCAATAAGGTGACTTTTGAGCAGAGCGTGGGACCCGTCTACACACCGCCTGTCTCATCTTCAGCCACTTGCTTCTCCTCAGCTGCCACAGCAGCTAACCCACCCCGTGTTTCCCCACACCCCATGGTTTCCCTGCCTGAGGCTCACCAGCCACAGGCCTAGAATATCTGGCTTCTCTCACCAAACTCAGCTGAAAAGCCAAACTGCAAGGCCTTGTTTCCTGAGCAACTGCCAATGGGGCTGATTGATGCGATCCAGAAATGCAGAGGCTTAATTCCCCCTGAATGAACTTTGACCAGTGGGAGACAGGAGATTGAAGGATACCAGGCAGATAAAACCTCTCCCTTGCTCCCTCTGATGGACTGTTTGGGTGCACGGATTCTCCATACAGCCTGACTGAAGTCAATCTGTGTGACCAAGCCTGTGTGCTTATTGAGTGCTATGGGTTGGATCGTGTTCCCCAGAAAGATATGGTGAAGTCTTAACCCCTGCAAATGTGACCTTATTTGGAAATAGGGTTTTGCAGATGTAATCAAGTTAAGATGAGGTTATGAGGGTGGTTCCCACTCCAATGCAACCGATGTCTTTGTAAGAAGAAGAAAAGACAGAGATACCCAGAGAGAATACGGCCATGTGACAATGGAGGTAGACATTGGAATGATGCATGTACAAGCCAGGGACACCAAGGATTGCCAGCAAACCCCAGAAGCTAGAAGAGGCAAGCAAAGGTCTCCCTTACAGGTTTCAGATGGCAGGTGGCCCTGCCATCATTCTTGATTTTGGACTACTAGCCTCCAGAACTGCGAGACAATACATTTCTGCTGTTTTAAGGAATCCAGTTTGTGGCACTTTGTTACAGCAGCTGTAGGAAGCTAATATACTGAGTGACCAGCTGTGTTGGATTGTACCTCCTAAATACAGCCCTAACAGTCCTTGCCTGAGACTCTGTTTTCCAGAGAAACGTGACTATGACAAACCAGGGACCTGAATAAATGAAGGATGATATTTGAGGGGTTATTTGAGGACAGAGATTACAGACAGAGGGAAGACTTGATGCAAAGGCCCTGAGGTGCCAACATGCTTGATTAGAGGAAGAGGAAGGAAGCCAGCAGATCTGGGGAGTGAATAAGGGGAAGAGTGTCAAGAGATGAACTCAAAGAGGGAGCCCAAGACACCATCCCTAGGGCCTTAGAGGCCACAGAAAGGACTTTAGGTTTTTTTTTTTTTTTAACAATATGTAACTGAGCTGTAATTTACATCGAGTAGTAAAATGAACTAATCCTAAGGGTATGATTTTATGAAATTTTTTAACATATTGCTATGGTCTGTATGTGTCTCCCCCCCAAAATTCATGGGTTAAAACATAATCCCCAAGGTGATGGTATTAGGAGGTATTGCCTTTGGGGGGTGATTAAGTCATGAGGGCAGATATTTCATGATTTGGGCCTTTCTAAAAGAGGTCCAAAACAGCTCCCCCTTGCCACCTTCTGCCATGTGAGGGTAACACCAAGAAGTCTGTGATCCAGAAGAGGACCCTCACCGTGCTGGTACTCTGATCTCAGACTTCCAGCCTCCAGAACTGTGAGAAATAAAGTCCAGGTATTTATAAGCTACCCAGTCTCTGGTGCTTTGTTATAGTAGCCCAGATGGGCTAAGACACATTTGTATAGCTTAGTGTGACCATCCAGATCAAACTGTGGAATGTTTCTATCACCCCAGAAAATTCCCTCCTATCTTCCAGTCAGTACAACTTACCAATTCTGAAGTAATGACTGCTCTCATTTTTATCGCTATAGACTTGTTTTATCTACTTTTGAATATTATATAAATGGGACCATATAGTATGTACTACTTTTGCTTGAAATAATGCTTTTGAGATTCACCCAAGTTGCTGTATGTATACTTCACGTATTTTTATTGCTGTATTTCATTGCCTGAGTATAACACAATTTGTTATACATTCTCCTGCTGATGAATATTTGGGTTATTTGCAGTTTAGGTCTATAATGAATGAAGCTGCTAAGGACATTTATGTACTCTTTTTTCGGATGTATCCAGTAATTTCTCTTGGTATATACCTCGGCGTGTACTTTCTGGGTCAATAAGGGTAGGTTTATGTTAACTTTACTAGTTTTACGAAGTGATTGCACCATTTCACATCCCTGCCAGCAATGTGTGAGAGTCCCAGCTCCTCTACATCCTCACCAACACTCAGACTGTCAGTCTTTTTCATTTTAGCCTTTCTGGTGTGTGTTTAATGGTATTTCATACTGGTTTTAGTATGCTTTTTCCTGACGACTAATGATGAGCTTCTTTACATCTACTCATTGATCACTTAGATATCTTCTTTCATGAAGTACTTATTCATGTCTTTTGTCCGCATTTTGTGTCTCTGGTAAGGCCACATCTCATTTCCAAAATCTGTATCAGTTATCTATTGCAGCATAACAAATTACTCTAAAGCTTGACAGCCGAAACAACAAACATTTATTATCTCCTGACAATCTCTGAGGGTCAGGAACCTGACAGCAGCTCAGTTGGGTTCTGGCTCAGGGTCTCAGGTGGCCGATGGACTGTTGGCTGGGCTGTAGTCATCAGGCCAGGCTTGACTGGGGCCAGAGACTGCACTTCTAAGCTCACTCACTTGAGTTTTCATTGTGAGTATATGTATGATTTTTGTTAGGCTGGTGAAGTATTGAAAAGCTTAAAGACACCCTGTCACTCCCACTGACTTCTGGGTGCCCAGGATCTTAGGTTGAAAAAACTCATCTAAAGGAGTAGATAGTAGGAAAGAGAGACCCAAGGTCCCACAGTTAGTTGTGGGAGAGGGGGGCAAGGGAGGGGTGTTAACAATCTGAAAACACTCCAGCTCAAAGAAATGTAACTGTTTGAAATGGCTCACTTTTATTAAGCTCCCACTATCTCACTGGCAGTTTAAAAGAATCGGGGCAAAGTGTTTCTAGTCTTCCATAAATGGTCATTTGATCCAGCAATTTCCCCTGTGGAAATTTATACCGAAACTAAAATCCACAATATAGAAAAAGCTACATACAAAGATGCCCATTGAAACACTATTTATTAGAAATCTAAATTGTGGAACTGTCAAAGAAAATACATATTCCCTCAAAAGAATTCCCTCAAATGAATCATTAAAAGTAGTCATTATAAGTGTTTAAGTTATAATATTATAGGAAACGCTGAAGATATAATATTAAATGGAAAACTAGATGAAAATTATTGTAATGTGATGACACGTATTTATGCACAGAGGAACAAATTGGAAAGGAAAAGTATAATCCCTGTGTTAGAAATGATAGGGTAATTCCCCCCACTTCCCAAGTTTTCTGCTTATTTTTATAATTTAAAACATCTAAAATTACCAATTGCCATCCCTACCTTAGATATTGAACTTGATGAAATAAAAACAAAACATAAATTACCTTATTTTTCTCAATTTATTTATTTTCCTCAACTTTTTAATTTGAAAATTTTCAAACCTACAGAAAAGTTGGGATACTAGAACCATAAATTCCTGTATATTCCTCACCTGGATTTACCAACTGTTGCCACATTTGTTTGCTCTCTCCTTCTATAATACACACACATTTCTTTTAACCATTTGAGAGTAAGTGGCCGACATTTTAACACCATGGTCTTAAATACTACCGCAAGCATCTTCTAAGAGCAAGGGCATTCTTCTACCTTCTCCTACAGTAATCACACTCAAGAAATTTGACATTGATATATCCTATTATCTAATATAAAGTTTATATTCAAATTTCCCCAATAGACCAAAATATCATTTTTGTCTTTTGCTTGTTTGCTTCTGTTTTAGGCAAGATTCAAACAAAGATCACACATTGCATTTAGTTGTTATGCATTTATCTGTAGTCTCTGGATCTAAAACCACCCCTCAACGGTGTTCTTTTTTTTTTTTTAATTCTTTCATGACATTGGCTTTTTAAAAGACTCTGAGCCAGTTATTTTGCAGACTATCCTTCAATTTAGATGTGTCCGACTCTTCCCTCATGATTAGAAACGACCTGAACTTCTTGGCTAATTCATCGATATTATTGTGTGTGGAGAGATTTTACTCTTTCTTATGTCCAGTGAAAATAGAAAATCTTTAATGTGTTTGTTAGAAAGATTAAGCTGAGATTTTGTTTGGGTGAAGTATTAGTTGGACTTGGGTATGTGTATCTGAACTTCATCATTTTGTCATCTAGAACATAGTAACTAAGAACAAGTAGCTTAAGAAATCCAAGCACTTGAGAGCCACTATAAGTAAACTCTAATTCCCACAGCAGAAAGGAGGGGGTCTGTCTGCTTTTTAACCACCCATGGCTTATTTATATCAAAGGAATGCTTCCTATTCTTTATTTCCTTGTATTTGTCAGGTTGGTCTGTAAACCAAACAGGGAGTCAGTTGGTCATAGATTTAAAGATACCAGGTTGCAGCCTAGAGGATAAAATCATCTGCTTAGCCACTGTTCAGGGGAGTAACAGTATGTGTGCTTTCAAATTGTTTTACTAGAACTTTTGAGTCCTGAAAATACCTGACTTCTGAACTAAACAAGCAGAATCTAGGCAGAGGGAAATCTATATTTCATTTATAACTTGGCCTGTTACAGCTGCCAATAAATCACACCAATTCCTATAAATAAGAGCCATGGCAACGATGTTGCCTTCATGGTAAGTTCCTCTTACTTGAGACTTACGAATCTGGGGTGTATTGCTAGGAAAGGCCTACTGAATGTATCCAAGGCATTGGCTTAACCCCAGGGATGATGAAATTTTTTGAACCCATGCCATCACTCTTACCTCACTTGCTCATGACAGCTACTGCTAATTAATCACAGTATTCTTTCCTATTAGCCTGGACACTGCCCCAGGAAATTTCCCAGCACAGCACTACAGGTGAATTAGTAATAATTTGGAGTCAATACATCAGATAAACTCTTTATAACACTTAATAAGACAAAGAATATTTTTCTAAATCTCATCTAGTTTTTAGCTTCTCAACTTCATCTGCACATGAACAGCAAAGGCCTGGAAAAATGTTTCTTATGAGTGACCTACAGATAACTGACAAACTTGGTCAAAGACTTGTAATCAGAGCATGTTGACAAGGTGATTTGATAAGGGAAAAAAAAGGAGAGTGTATTAGTCTGGGCTGATTATTTGCTGTGACATATTGGCCTCAATCTATAATAATAGCTGAACCAAAATAGAAGTTTATTTCTTGTTCATGAAATAATCCAAATTGGTTCTAGGTTGGGGGAATGGGAACGTGTGAGCTTCATTCTACAGTATGATTCCATTTATAGGACTTTCTGGGAAAGGTCAAACTATAAAGACAGAAAACAGATCCAAGATTGCTAAGAGCTGGGAATAGGTGGATGTCTTTACTACAAAAGGAATTTTTGAGGTGATGGACCTGTTCCATATCTTGAATATGATAGTTGTCATACAACTTTATACTGCTGTCCCAATTCATAGAACTGAACACTAAAAAAAAAGTGATTTTAAAATTTTATGTAAACATATACTTGGCTTAAAAAATAATAAGCTACTACATAAAAAGATACAAAAGACAAGGGCAGGGACTCTGCCTTACTTTTTCAGTCCTATAGTATACTGCCCTGCAAGAAGATGGCATTTATGGTCAATTGTATTTTGGTCCAGAAAATCCCTTGCCCTTCCCTGTCCCACCTCCCACTGTGGGAACTTGCCTTATCAACCCAAATGGGATCACTCCAAGTACTAATTCATTTGACATGTTCTAAGAGTTTGCTAAAAATCCTATAAGCCTAGAGTATTACATCATATTTGATTGAAAATGCATTTAACATCAAAGGAAAAATTACTCTGAATGCTGTAAAGGCCTAGATTTTTCTAAAACATATCTTATAGATTCCAATTATTTTGTGAGCCATGTCAAATTAATCTTTGATCAGTTCAGTAATATGCATTTTTTAAGGTCCCCATGAAAATGAAAATTGTACCAAATAAGGTATTATCAATGTACAGTAATTTTTTGCCTTGCCCTCCTGTCACAATTTTGGATTTGCCCAAGTTAGGATGCTACTGGGCAGTGAGACCGTAACTGACATTTCTCTGCTTCACTAGACCCGTATTCCTTCCATTAGTGTGTAATTCTACCTGTCACAAACTATCCTGTTACCTAAAACTAAAGACTACCTTCTCTTAAAAAATACATACCATTTCAAATGTCATTTTTATGATTACAAATTTTATATTCTTATATTCAAGTTTTTGAGCAAATTACATTCCACACGACAGATTCCTGGCTTCTTTTACCTTTCCATTATGGACCATTTCAAAAAAAAAGATCAGCAGATTTCATTTACCCTTCCCCATGAAAAATAGGACATACCTCTCTTTAAGCTAGTAGTTTTGAACTCTATTAGAACAATATCCCCTTTTTATAACAAATATTGATATTTTATACTGTTTACTATCTTGAAATGAAGTGTCTTGCACATTGCAGATGTCTAACACCCCTAGCTCCCATTCACCAGAAGCCAATAAGCTCCACCAATCATGGTTACAACTAAAGTTCTAGGTTGTCCCCCAGGGTGGGAGGAGGGGGGAAGCACCACTATCAAGAACTACTAATTTAGGGCATATTTCCTTAATGGCAAAGTAATGGTCTACTTAAAAATGATAGATGCAGAGTAAAGAATAATTAAGTAACACGTTCAATAGGTAGCACTACTAGGTAGTTTTTTAGTTACCTACTGCGGCACAACCAATTACCCCGAAATTTAGCAGCTTGAAACAACGCACATTTATTCTCTCACAGTTTCTGAGGGTCAGGAGTCTGAGAGCAGGTTAGCTGGGTGGCCCCAGCTCAGGGTTGCCCGTGAGGTTGCAGTCAAGCCAGGCTACAGCCATCTTGAGGCCTGATGTGGTCTTGAGGATCTGCTTCCCAAGTCACTCACTAGAGCACAGGCTTAGTTCAGCAACACAGGGCCCTCCCGCATCACTGCTTCCCCTAGAGCAAGTGATGAGAGAGAGAGAGAGCAGTGCTGTTTATAGTAGTCTCAGAAGTGACATACCATTATTTCCACCAGATTCTATTGACCACCCCTGGTACAGTGTGGGAGGGGACACCACAGGCTGTGAATACCAGGGGTTGGTACCACAGCTGGCTACAACAGCAGGGATCTCTGCATTTGTAAATAAAAACCAGTACTCCAACCCATATTCAGGTTATAATTTTACTGAGTTGTAAAGGATTATTTCATAAGACTGAGAGGAACAGAAAATATTGGGGAAGTTTTGTTCCAACTAAATAGAAACTGTTTCTTAGCAACATGAAAATATCATTTTAGTTATCTGGACTCAGAATCACAGTTTATCCAATGTCAATTTTTACCTCTGTATTTTAGACTTATTCAATTGCTGAATGTGAATAAAAAGCCCATTTAACATTATCTCAGATATAGATAAAACTGGAAAACACACTCTTTGAATACATATATATATACAGTTGACCTTTGAACAACACGAGTTTGAACTGCATGGGTCCACTTGTACGTGGACTTTTTTCAATAAAAAAAAATCCAAGGGATTCAGAACTATATATGGAGGGCCGACTGTAAAGTTATATTCAGATTTTGACTGTGCAGGGGTGGGTGCCCCAACCCCTGCATTGTTTAATGGTCAACTTTACATTAATTCTAGAAAATAAGAAAATAAATTTATTGAATTAGAATTTTAGGACAACTTAATCAGCTATTTTAGTACTAAGTGTATATTTGAGCCAAGCATATGGAAATGGTGTAGACTGAGAAAAATGAAGGTGAATGTATGGGCAAAGTAAACACTTAAAAAAAATCAGAGCCTTGTTTCTTTTTTAAAAAAATTTTTATTGAGGCATAGTTGATTTACAATATTATATTAGTTTCAGATGTACTGCATAGTGATTCAAAATTTTTATAGACTATACTCCATTTATAGTTATTATACAATATTGGCTATATTCTCTGTGCTGTATAATATATCTTTGTAGCTTATTTATTTTATACACGGTAGTTTGTACCTCTTAAACCCCTACTCCTATCTTGCCCCTCTCCCCTTCTCTCTCCCCACTGGTAACCACTGGTTTGTTTTCTATATCTGTGAGTCTGCTTCTTTTCTATAATATTCACTAGTTTGTTTTACTTTTTAGACTCCACATATAAGTGATAACATACAGTATTTGTGTTTCTCTGTCTGACTTATTTCACTAAGCATAATACCCTCCAAGTCCATCCATGTTGTTGCAAATGGCAAGATTGCATTCTTTTTTATGGCTGAGTAGTATTCCATTGTAAATACCACATCTTCTTTATCCGTTCATCTGTTGATGGACACTTACATTGCTTCCATGTCTCGGCTACTCTATCTAACGCTACTATGAACATTGGGGTGCATGTACCTTTTCAAATTCATTTTCATTTCTTTGGATATACACCTAGGAGTGGAATTGCTGGATCATATGGCAGTTCTATTTTTAGTTTTTTGAGGAACCTCCATACTGTTTTCCACAGTGGCTGCACCAATTTACATTCCCACCAACAATGTACAGGGGTTTCCTTTTCTCTGCATCCTCACTAACACTGGTTATTTGTGGTCTTTTTGATGACAGCCATTCTGACAGGTGTGAAGTGATATATCTCATTGTGGTTTTGATTTGCATTTCCCTGATGATTAGTGGTATTGAGCATCTTTTCATGTGTCTGGGGCTATCTGTATGTCATCTTTGGAAAAAATGTTCAGGTCCTCTGCCCATTGTTTAATCAGGTTGTTTGTTTTTTACTATTGAGTTATATGAGCTGTTTATACAGTTTGGATATGAACCCGTTGTTGGTTGCATCATTTGCAAATATTTTCTTCCATTCAATAGATTGTCTTTTTGTTTTATCAATGGTTTCTTTTGCTGTGCAAAAGCTTTTAAGTTTAATTAGGTCCCATTTGTTTATTTTTGCTTTTGTTTCCTTTGCCTTAGGAGACAGATCCAAAAAAATGTCACTATAATTTATGTCAAGGAGTGTTCTGCCTATGTGTTTGTTCAGGACTTTTATGATTTCCAGTCTTACATTTAAATCTTTAATCGATTTTTAGTTTATTTTTATAAATGGTATGAAAATAAATTCCAATTTCATTCTTTTACATGTAGCTGTCCAGATTTCCCAGCACCATTTATTGAAGAGACTGTTTTTTCTCCATTGTATATTCTTGCCTCCTTTGTCATAGACTAGTTGACCATAAGCACATGGGTCTATTTCTGGGCTCTTTATTCTTTTATATTTCTCGACCTTGGAGAAGTAGTCTTTTGTATGAGATGTCCTATATGTCCCAGCAGTGCACTCCCCTCTGGTCACCAGAGCTAAATGTTCTACGGGTGTCCCCTATGTGGGTTGAATGGGTCCTTCTGTTAAGACAGGCTGAATACTGTGGGCGGTCTGGGAGGTGTGGCTGGCCCCTGGTCCAGTTGGTTGCCAGGCCCTGCCTTGTGTGGAAGCTCTTGGCTACTGGTTGGTAGGGCTGGGTCATGAGGCAGCTGCCTGCAGAACCCTAGGGGGCCCTGGGCTAGTTCTGACTCACTGGTCGGTAGAGTCTGAGCCCAGGAGATCCCAGGGCTGGTGCCCTCCCACTAGTGGGTAAAGCCAGTTCTTGGGGCAGTGCTGGGTCCTGGGGTCTGGCTGCAGGGCTCAGTGGTCCCATAGCTGGTGACAGACTGCTGGTGGCGGGTAGGGCAGTTCCTGACACAGCTGGCTGCAGAGTCCAGGGTGTCCCGAAGCTTGTACTGGCCCACTGGTGAGTGGAGCCAGATCCTGGGGCAGCTGGCTGAAGGGCCCAAGGTGTCTCAGAGCTGGTATTGGCCTGCTGGTGAGCAGGCTAGGGCCCAGCCCTGTGGTGCTGGACCACTGGCAGGCTGTGGGGCTGTGGTCGTCCTGGGGCTGGTGTCTGACTCTGGTGGTTGAGGCTGGTCCCAAGGCTAGAGCAGGCTTGCTGGTGGGCGGGGCCAAGACCCAGGGGATTTGGGGGCTGACATCTACCCGCTGGTGGGCAGAGCTGCTTCCCAGAGTCTCTGGCTGCAGGGCCCTGGGGGTCCTGGGTTTAGTGCCTGCAGGCTGGTGTGTGGGGCTGGGTCCTGTGTCCTTTGGTGGGCAGGGCTATGTCCAGGGGTGCCTGTGGCCTCAGGAGGTCTTAAGGTAGCCTGCCTGCTGGTAGATGGGGCTGTCTCCTCGCCTAGTTAGTTGCTTGGCCTGAGGAGTCTCAGGATTGGTGCCTACAGGCTGGCGGGTGGCAGGGCTGGTCCCTGAGCCTAGTAAGCTAGAGGGAGGATTCTAAAATGATACTTTACAGCAGCAGTGTCCATGTGGTAGAACGAGCTCCCCAAAACGGCTGCCACGAGTGTCTGTCTCCAAGGTGAGCTCCAGTTGCCTCCTTCCTCTCTGGGAGACTCTCCAAGATCAGCAGGGAGGTCTGACCCAGGCTCCTTTCAAATCACTGCTTCTCCCCTGGGACCCGGATCATGTTAGAGTTTGTGTGCACCCTTTAAGAATGGAGTGTCTATTTCCCACAGCCCTCTGGGTTTCCCGAAAGTAAGCCCCACTGGCCTTCAAATCCAAACATTCTCAGGGCTCATCTTCCCAGGGCAGGATCCCTGGGCTGGGGGGCCTGACATGGGGCTCATACCCCTAGCTCCTTGGGGTGAACCTCTGCAATTGTAATTATTCTCTGTAATTGTAATTGTTTGTGGACCGTCCACCTCGGGATATGAATTGACTTATACCACAACTCCATCCCTCCTACCCATCTTATTGCGGTTCCTTCTTTATATCTTTTGTTGTAGAAGATCTTTTCTGATAGGTTCCAGTCTTTTTAATCAAGAGTTGTTCTGTAAATAGTTGTAATTCTGGTGTGCCCATGAGAGGAGGTGAGCTCAGGGTCTTTCTACTCTGCCATCTTGGGAACTCTCCAAAGTCTTATTTACAACATAATTCCACCTTCTTATTAATGAGTATGCCATCTACATATCCATCTGTTTACATTTCCTAAATCTCAAGGGCAGGTTGTCCATTTTGTTCCTTTTGCACTGGATTGAATTTTTTCAAAAACTTTTATAAATGCCTTATAAATTGTGCCAATTTAAAAATAGAGGCTAGGGGAATTCCCTGGTGGTCCAGTGGTTAGGACTCCCCGCTTTCACTGCTAAGGGCACGGGTTCAATCTCTAGTCGGGGAACTAAGATCCTGTAAGACGCGTGGTGCAGCCAAAAAAAAAAATTTTTTTTAAATAAAATAACAAAAATAGGGGCTAAAAATCATTATAATATAATGAAATGTTCTCTAATGACCTAGAATGATTAATCACAATTATGATACTCTAGATTATAATATACACACTTATTAAATACCTTAGAAAAATGGCATAATAGTTTTATTTCATCTCTAGATTGATAAAAGAATGCTCATTTAGCAATTGAATTCCAGCCCTTCAAGAGATCTTAAAATAAATATATATTTAAGATGACTATGACCTTGTCTGAATTTTTCCATTACATTCTGGTTTTTATTTTACTACTCGGGCAGCCAGTTCACATGTAACAGTTTTGTTTTTTGTTTTTCCTTATGGAAATAAACGTTCACTCAAAGATGGAAAGCTATTAAAAGCACTGTATAGTTATCCATCAGGCTTTGTTTGCCCCGTGTCCTACCCTACTGGTTCAGTATCCTGTCAGAAAGGTTGCAGTTCCCTCAGGAAGGCCATTGTCACATAATGATTCAAGCTTATGTGAAGGTCTCTCACAGGACAGCCTGGTGAGCTTCCTAGCCAGGCTTTGTGTCTCTGGGCTTTCTAAAAAGTTTAAACTTAAAATACACTGGATTTCAGAGGTCTCTACTGTGGACTTCAAACTAGGGTTGGTGCAGGAGTCGTGGGAGTTGAGTATGTTGGACAGTTTTAAGGGGATTGATTTCCAGGCCCTCAAATTCCGTATTACTCATGCTTAAATCTGATCCGCCTGAGAATTCGTGCTCCCAGCTCCTCCCTCCCAGTCACCTTTATCCTACTTCATAAAATAAGGCAAACCTCTCACCCATCTGGAGTCCTGCCAGGGGGCCTGATTCCAGGGTGTGAGTGTCTACCGGGACACGGCCTTGATCAAAGCACTGGTTTGTGTCTCAGCTGCATGATTTCAAGAAAGAAGAGATAAAAATTCCCATGATTATCTGCTGAGCAGGATTACATTTTCAAGTATCCAAAACATATATTAGAAGTGAGTGAGGGTTTTATATTTTCTTGTATATTCATCCAGACTCATAAGAGAAAAATTGTAATAAACTATTGCATAAACATAATTAGACACTCTATATTCATTTTTTAGTTGGATGCGTTTCCTGCTTGTTCTTCTTGCTCAACCACTTTCTACCAGTTTATTCTATCCTATCATGTACTTATTAGATGTATATTAGCTTAACAAGAATACTTGTGGATTCTACTGTAAACAGTCATTAATACAATTTTTGGTAAATTCTACATGTAAAAATATCCAGTAATTTGTTTTTGCTGTCAATTTCTATTGACATAGTCTATATATCTATGGATATATGGACTAATTAAAAGGAAAAAGGCTCCATCCATCTCATTAAGAGATATAGTTCCAATAACATTTTACTTACTATGTTTAATAATTATCAATTTTAATAATTCAGTTATGTTGTTATGTTTAATTGCATACTAATAACAGTGATGATAACTTAATCCAGAAGAAAAATTTAACACTCAGCTTTACCAATACAGGAAGCAAGTATTTTAAATTTCAACATATACATAATTTTTGTTGCAGAAAAGTATGATAAGATGATTAATTTTTTAAACTTTCAAATAGAAACAATAAAATTCAGTGGGTACAGTAAAATAGAAATACAAGTTGAAGGGGAAATAGGTAATGTAAATTTTCCTAATGTTGAAAAAGAGACTGTTCATATTTTTATTGAGATATAATTGACATATAACATTATATTAGGTTCAGGTGTACAACATAATGATTTGATATTTGTATATATTGTGAAATGATCACCACAATGAATCTAGTTAACATCAGCATACATAGTTAGAAATTTTTTTCTTTTGTTGAGAATTTTTAAGATCTACTCTTTTAGCAACTTCCAAATATGCAGCACAGTACTATTAAATATAGTCACCATGCTGTACATTATATTCCCATGACTTATTTATTTCATAACTGGAAGTTTATACCTTTTGATCAACTTCACCCATCTTGTCCTACCCCCACTCCCCACCTCTGGCAATCACCAGTCTGTTCTCTGTATCTATGAGATTTCACGTATAAGTGAGATTATACAGTATTTGTCTTTCTCTCTGACTTATCTCACTTAGCATAATGCCCTCATGGTCCATCCATGTTGCCATAAATCCTATGTTTTTAAAAGTAAGCATATAAAATTGCTTTGGTATTCAGATTATATTGTATACATTAAAAAGAGCTGTTGGGTCTCAGGACAGGCCATCCCCAAATACGCCATGATGGCATATTGATTATTTTGAATTAATGTTGTTTGAGAAACAGCCGGTGCAGGAACACTCTGATCTTCCTCCTCTCTGTCTCCCTGAAAGCGGGAAATAAATCTCCCCTGGGAAGGGGGCCCTCCGAGGTAGAGAGACAGTCTCACTGCTGGAGATGGGGAATTCAGGGCTGAGAAGCCTATACAAACAAAGCTTGTTGCTCCTTTGCTAATTTACTACCCAAACCCAACCTCTGCTTGGATTCCTCACTAATTAAGCATCCAAGCCTAAGTTCCTTTGTTCTGTCAATTCCTCACAAATTTGTTGTTTCCTTGTCTCAAAAGTATAAAAGCTGCCTCCTTTGGCCACTTCTTAGCTCCTACTTCTATAAGACCTCCATATATATGAATTAAATTTGTTTTCTTCTCCTATTAATCTGTCTTGGATCAATTTAGTTACTAGAACAGCCTAAAAAACTCAAGAGGGGTAGGAGGGAAATCTCCCCCTCCCCGACAGAGTGGTGCACTAGGTTTTTTTAGTGTCAATATCATAATAGGGCTATATCCTTTGCTACTATCTAAATTTATGAGGAAAAGTTTCAGATGTTAACAAAAAATGTGTGAGAAGGCACATTGTTTTTCAAAACTATTTTAGGGAGTATATAAGCAAAAAAAAAAAAAAATCACTACTCTAATGAAGTAAAATCAATGGCCCCAGTGTTCTGTTCCCAGATCTACTGTAAAATTATGCATTTCTTTCAATTTCTTCATTTGCCTTATTTCTCTAAATATAAAATGGGAATAATGATAACTTTCCTTATGGTCAGAGATGTCTGCAGAATTCTTGAAAAACATCCCCTGGACGAAGTGAGAGAGTGGCATGGACATATATTCACTACCAAATGTAAAATAGATAGCTAGTGGGAAGCAGCCGCATAGCACAGGGAGATCACCTCGGTGCTTTGTGACCACCTAGAGGGGTGGGATAGCGAGGGTGGGAGGGAGACGCAAGAGGGAGGAGATATGGGGATATATGTATACATATAGCTGATTCACTTTGTTATACAGCAGAAACTAACACACCATTGTAAAGCAATTATACTCCAATAAAGATGTTAAAAACAAAACACAAAGAAAAAAATCCCCTGTGTAATAGAAAGCCAGGCTGCATGTTAATTTACTTGCAAACTACTGACAGGTTGGAAATAAAAACATTCACTACCTTGTTCTTTTTATATTTGTTAGAAGTTATTTCAGAATCTGAAAATAAATGACCATCCCCTGTCCAAGAGTTCTAACAAAAAAGATAATTCAGAATCTCAGAGCTTTAAGACAACTTCTAACTTTTATCTTTTAAACCTATTCCCTTTATTGTCTTAACATGACTGTTTTACATAAATAAACACATATGTCCTTTTGAAAACAACAAAAATATGAGATAAGCAGATAAAAGAATTTTAGAAGTTCATATTTCTAAATCTTCTATAACCTGCTCCCCTTTTGAGCAAACAGAGCTCTTAATAGTCTTCTGTAAGTTTACAGATATGTCATTTGCCTACACCTCAATTCTTTTTTTTTTAAAGATTTATTTTTTTTATTGATTAATTGATTGATTGATTGATTGCTATGTTGGGTCTTCGTTTCTGTGCTAGGGCTTTCTCTAGTTGTGGCAAGCGGGGCCACTCTTCATCACGGTGCGCGGGCCTCTCACTGTCATGGCCTCTCTTGTTGCGGAGCACAGGCTCCAGACGCGCAGGCTCAGTAATTGTGGCTCACGGGCCCAGCCGCTCTGCGGCATGTGGGATCTTCCCAGACCAGGGCTCGAACCCGTGTCCCCTGCATTAGCAGGCAGATTCTCAACCACTGCGCCACCAGGGAAGCCCCCACCTCAATTCTTATTCTCATTACTGAGTGATACTAACCTCGATTCCTTCACTAAAGAAAAGAAATATATTATTTCATTCACACATTTAACAAAAAATTTATTCAGCATTTCCAGTGGATTTAGCCTGTGCTAAATCACTGGGCAGGGAAGTGATACTGCTGTATGTGGGAATGTAAACTGGAGGTGGGTGCAGGATTGGGGGTGAAAGAGGAGATTAATATAATATCTTGGAACTCAGTCTGGAAGCAGATCTGGAAGTTCTGGAAAGAAACTGAAAGGCTACATAGTTCTTCATATCAGTCACAAGAGACATCTCTAAGTAGCTATCAATGCTAAACATCTCTGAGAGTAATTGTCCTGGCAGCAAAGACAATCGTAGAAATTGAACAGGAGAAGAAAATGTCAAGTGAAATTTGGCATAAGTCAAAAATCCATTCTCTGCTGGAAGATGATGGTCTCTGAGCTCACATTTACAACACAGGAAAATATTTTAGTTATTCAGTAAAAGTCATGCAGTAAAAGTAAAAATGTTAGTTTATGCTGGCATCAGCCAGCATTGGACTAAATAACTTCTGAGATCTCTTCCAACAAGAGGCTTGCCTCAGAAGGCTACAATCTGAAGACAGAATTAAGAGAATTCAGTCATGCAATTGGTGATTGTTTATAGACATCAGAGTCTTCCTCACGTGTGGATAAAATGACTAATCCAACTGAGAATTAGAACATCTTTGCTTGTGATGGCGATGCTTTCCATGCCTTAAGGGTGGCAGTGAAGGGTAGGGCAGGGCAGAATAAAAGGTTGCTAACCACCTGGGTGTAGCTTGACAGTCTTTGGACAATTTCACTAATCTTTGGCACCTCCAGCAGAGGGCAGGCAGGTATAGGGAAGAGAGGAAACAGGCCTTTCTCACTTTCGTTTACAGGCTGTCCTAGCCTTGCAGGGGAGTGTGGGACCATAAAAATAGCCATGTGAGCTGAAACTGTGCAAAGCAATCTTCATAACTGATAAGTTTATATTCATAACATTGTTCCATGACTTTAAAATTTTTGTCAAAACGTTTAAACTCTCTCACTATCAGTTATAAATGTATGGGGAAATGAAATAATAGTAAAGGTAGTATTTATTTAGTACATTATAATGTAAAACATTAGATACATTGAGAGTTAGTGTTTTATTTCTATGTAAAAAAAAAAATTATCAAGGTACAGCGCTTACCTTCTCGTTGTAGAACTTACAATAGGAAACACGCATCCTTCCTATGCCTTGGCTCATTTCTAAGCTTGGATCAGCCTCCAGCATCTTTTCCTTTGCACTTTCAGTGTCAGTATCACCAAGAGTTCCTTTAACAGCAGCTCTTTGGTACGCCTGTGCTCTGGAAGGATACGTTACACATGATTTCAACAACTAGCCTCGCCTCAGGTGTCAAACCAATTACCTCGAATATGCGTGGGTTTACAAATGTCCACCAATCCCTGCCTAGACGCCACCTGCTAATTCCCACCTAAACCACACCATGGCTAACTCCTTTGCAACTGACCTCATACAACCCAAGGGCTCAAGCCCTTGGGAAACTCATCCGACTGGATTCATTTAGGCAGTTACTACCTGCCTGTCAAATTTCTATTGAACTCAGCTCTTTTCTTTTTTTAAATCAAAATAGATTATAAGTTTTCTATCAAGACAGTTTTTTGTGGGGACTTTGACACACAAATATGGATAGAAATATCAGAAGAAATAGCTGGCCAAGCAGAAAATACCTGTGTCTGGAGAGCAGAATTTGGGGGGTAACAAGGTAGAACAAGCTGGTGATTTTTTTGTTATAAGCCATGACTTTTTAATTATGTGCATCTATTACTTTGTTACAAATAAAAATTAAAAAGGAAAAGCAAAAGGCAGATTTATTTCCTCTGAAATAGTGTGACAATATTTGGTTAAATTAGGTCAGTATTTGTAGAGCATCTATTATATGCCAAGTGTTGTGCTGGGCACCAGGAAAACAAATCAGAAAAGAATGAAGTCCTGCCTGGAAACCGGCCACCGTCACCTGAATCCTTCCCACAGAATCTTAGTGGTCTTGTGGAATGAAATCCAGTGTACTGCTTCTAACTTTTACAATCAGTGTAAAAAAACCTCAGGCAAGGTCTGTATGCAAAGTCAAGTGTCTCAGAAAAAAACATGAAGGATTCAGTTGACTATTTGCAGGAATTGAGGGATGCGTTTCCAAGCCCAAATTTATTTATAGCTCAGGTTCACTGAGAAGTTCTAGTTTTACTCAGTTGAGTCTCCTGATAATTACTCTCTTGATGATGAATAAGTTTTCCATGCCATTTAATAAGTTCTTGCTGTACTTATAGCCTGCTAATTTTTATTCTCTCATAGAAAATGCACATTTATCTTGCCATAAAAAAATGCATAATTGAATGTCTGGCCACCCGTTGCAGCAAACAGAAATGAAAGGCTTATGTTATTATGACAACGTACTATAATTCTTTGGTATTTGAATGCCAACAAATTCCGGGAACATGAGACATATACTAATGTGTAATGGCTTTTGAAATATTTTAAACGTTCCTAAGATATTAAAATATGTGTTTCTCACATAGAAGACAAAATCTCTAGAGGAGGTTTTGAGTCAAGGCATTCTCTTTTCATCTCACCCCAACTTTCATCTCTGTTTGTCATCAGCTCCTCTTGTTGCAGCCCTTCTCACCTGGTCCCACATTAGCATCAGCTGGGAGCTTCTAAAAACAACCAGCACCCCAGACCCACCCCATGAGATTCTGATTTACTCAGTCACAGGAGGAGCCTGGTCACGTGCATTTGTTTAATATGTCAACAGGTGATTCTAATTTGTAATCAGGGTTGAGTGCCATCGCCTAAAACGGTTTCTCAACGTGTGGGCCTTGGACTAGCTGCATCAGCAACATCTAGGAATCTGTTACGAACGCAAATCCTCAGGCCCGCTCCACCCCAGTGAATCCAAAATTCTGGAGGTGGAGCCCAGTAATCTGCATTTTAACAAGGCTTCCATGTGACTCATGCACAGTAAAGTTTGAACCATTAGACTTAAAAGAATATAAAAACCGGAATTGCCAGGAGAATGGAGTTGAGGAATGAAGGAGAATAGAGCCAGGTGGGCTCTCTTCCTGGGGTACAGGAAGCTCTGTGCAACAGCAGGCCTTGCTGATGAAGATGCTTTTCTTAATAATAAGCTTATCCAGCATGGGGTTTCCCTGGTGGCGCAGTGGTTAAGAATCTGTCTGCCAATGCAGGGGACACGGGTTCGAGCCCTGGTCTGGGAAGATCCCACATGCCGCGGAGCAACTAAGCCCGTGAGGCACAACTACTGAGCCTGCGCGTCTAGAGCCTGTGCTCCGCAGCAAGAGAAGCCACGACAATGAGAAGACCGCGCACCGCGATGAAGAGTAGCCCCCGCTCGCCACAACTAGAGAAAGCCTGTGCACAGAAACGAAAGCCCAACACAGCCAAAAATAAATAAATATATTAAAAAAAAAGCTTATCCAGCATGATCCTACCTTGGTGAAGTGAGTCGCACGAGTAAGCTAGCCTGAACCTGCATTATATTTTTTTGCATGAGACGAGGAAGATGCTTGGGAGAAAGAAAAGGAAGGAGCAGAAAAATGATCAGAAGCCTGGTGAGTATGAAAGTTAGGAGATCTAAATGTTTAGTGGAACGAAATGGGGGTGCATCCATGCGTACCTGCACATAGGTACACATAAAGAGAATGCAAAATTGACTGGTTTTAGGAAATATTTTATCTAGTCCTCTAGGGGAGACCTTGATGACTTTTTTCTCTACTAGAAAAATTACCCAGTAGCCTGGAAGTCCTTTGAGGCAAAGATAGGAACGTTCATCTCATCCCTGGATTGTACTTGCAGAATGAACAAGTGCTGAGATTCTGATCGTTTTATAGGGCTTTCAGCTTTCCAATGAGGTGCTCTGATAGTTGCCACGGTTAAGTCCCTTTTAGACAGTATTTTAAATTCTCCTCATTAGCAAGGAGCACATGGTGAGGTTCCACTGTGTAGTTTTTGCTAAAATAATAACTGTGGTAACAGGTAATATGAGTGAGGTACAGGCAGTTTGACTCCTGCTGTGTGAGTGAGCCAGAACCTTGGAAATGGGGAAGTTTCTTCCATCATGTGGTCTCAAGACAAGGATTACACATATTTATTGGAAGATTAAGGTCACACTAATTATTTTTAAGTGGATCTCCAATCTTGGGGAGAACCTAATTTAATTGTTGGGGTTAATTAACATCTCTAACCATCTCAGAAGATTGTATTAGCTGAGACATTTGGAGCTGAGTTTGGAATCTAGGGCATCAGTGCTCAGCGTATTCTAAAGATAAGGAGGACAGTTGCTCAGTCCATCATGATGAATATGGTGAGTGCTGTACTTGATAAGCAAAATCCACAGAAGAAATAGTCTTCTGGAAATGTCAGAGGCTCATTAAAGCTGGATATTAGCAGGAGAAAGTAGGAGCAGGAATCTACCTGGATAGTTTGCCAACAAATTTAAAACTAAATGCAGTATTTAATCCTGTTGTGTTTCTCTGGGACTGTACAGATAGGGCCAATCACAGATCTGGGGAACTGGCCACAGAATTTTTTGTTGCCTTAATGATTTTAGCCCAGTGGGTTTTCCCAGCTGGAGTTGGCAAATGGAGAACTAGATTTCCTTAAGGCAGAAAATGAGTAACATTTAACACAAAGAAGCCTCTCTATTCAGAGTAATATCATCATCGTGATAAACTGGGAAATATGCTCTTAAACATCTCTAACAAGTTTACCAATTTTACAAGCATAGGATATGCGAATTTATATTAATACATAAGTGCTTTTAGTAGAGAAATTTAGAAAAATACTAATTGGGGTAGAGGTATAGGAATAAATTAGGATATATTACATAACATGAATTTTTCATTGATTGGTACAAATGTCACTACTCTTTTCCTCTTCTTTATACATTATTTATATTTGAAGGTGTGTAATACTGTAAAAAGATCTCATACATACAAGGATATTTAAATGTCATGAATATATCATCTTGTGGATATTGAGAAACTCCATAGGACTCCTTATGAAAGATATTGACTAGAAGAATTTGAAGAATACAAAAAAATAAATAAATAAAAGAATAAAATTAAATCTACTCTTTACATAGAAATGGAAGGAATGTTATACATAGTCGAGATGTATAAATGGGAAGAAATAAATCATTAATGATATTAAGTCCTAATATGTCTATCATCCTATGTGATCATATTAAAGCATATTATGATTATTACATACTTTCCTCAACAATCAACCTCTCAAGCAGATTGTTAGAGCAACTAAATCAAAATGTACCATAGTCAATGATATTCCATAATAATGCCTTTTTTCAACACTGTAGGCTATTATGTAGAATTTTATATCACTGAAAAATGAAAATTAGAATGTGCTAAAAATCTGGGATGGGTAATATATTAGTTATCTATTAATGCATAACAAATTACCACAAAATTAGCAGCCTAAAACAGTATATTACCTCCCAATTTCTTGGGTCAGGAGTCCAGACTAACTGCATTCTCTATTTAGGGTCTTACAAATGTGCCATCAAGATGGCAGCCAAAGTGTGCTCTCTTCTGGACGCATAACTGGTGAAGAATACTCTTCTAAGCTTGCTCAGGTTGTTGCCAGAATTCATGTCCTTGCAGCTGTAGGACTGAGAGCCCTGGCTTCTTGCTGGCTTTTGGCTGTCAGCTTTCCTCATCAACTAGAGGCTTCCCAGAGGTCCTGCCAGCTACCTGCAACTCCTGGACACTGCCTGCAGTTCAGTGCCACCTGGGCTTTCCCATTATGGCTGCCCACTTCATTGAGCCTGAAAAGAGAGTCTCTAGACCAGGTCGGCTACAAGATGAAGTCTCACTTAACATCGCATAATAACAGGAGTGGTATCCATCACTTCTGCCATATTCTGTTGGTTAGAAGAAAACCGTAGGTCCTGTCCACACTCAAGGAGAGAGGATTATACAAAAGCTTGAACACCAGGAAGCAGGATCGTGGTGGGGGGAAGGAGACGCACCTTAGAGATTGTCCACCACAGGTAACTTATAAAATCTGCCAGCATTTCATTTCCTCCACCTGCGAAGCAGGAGCTCATGGAGCCCATAAACCCCAGCTGATGGGTTGCTGTGTGCATCTAAATGAATGTAACACAGAGCCTGACAAATAATAGGCCCTCAATACACAACAGCTAACACCTCTGTCCCCTCTCTCCCTTCCTATCCTCCACAGTGTGACAGAGTATTTGTTTCCTAGCTTTGCATTTTTGTTGTTGCTCTTCCTTGATGAAACAGGATCCTAATGATGTCCGTCAAAAAAAACAAATCAGGATGCTAAATTCTTGACTACTTGGAGGCGGGGGCATGGGGTGTCTCTTTTGTCTCTGAGAATATTGGTTTAGGTTAGCAAAGGATACTTACCTAAAGGTAGTGCAGAGTATAATTTTCTTAAATTAACACTATGGATCAAGAACAGTTTTTACTCTGGAGACTGGAGAATTCGTTTCCTATAGTTGAGGCTAAAAAGAGTTAAGCAAAGAGAAAGAGAGCAGCTAGCTAGATCCCTTGCCTTCCCCTGTCTCCTGGCCTCACAGTTCTCTGCTGTGGTCACCCCTCAGAGATGAGATGAGCCCCCGCCCACCCGAAGTTGGTTCAGAAGTCCCAGACAGGTGATGCTGCACATGCACCAAGAGGGTATAAAGATGCTTCTTTCTCACATAAGGAGGCTTTCTAGGGAGAGCAGGGGAGGCTCCCAAGCCGTTCAAAACATGGCTTGAGAGAGAGCAAGAAGACTGGCTTTGGCTTTTACTGAGGTAGGGCGTGGTGCTGGGCTAAGGGTAAGCACTCCTGTGTGAGAGAAGGGGCTTGTGTGCACTGACTTCCTGTGGGCACCAAAAGAGGGAGTGCGTGCGCTTTTGAATCGGCTTGCCCAGATGTGGGTCCAAAGAGGAAGAGGGAGGGATGAGGCTTGACAGCTGTCGGCAGTCAAAAGGGAGTCAGACTCTGTTACCTTCATCAAGATGCAGGAAAGGAAAGACAGCTCTGTCCTCTCCCAGCCCTGACCCCATCCCATTTGGGCTTACATGGGACATCTGTGGGTGGAGCTGCTGTCTTGCTCTAGAAACATAAAAGATCTAATACTCACACAGCAGCATGAGCCAGGGACCCTCTAAGCATTTTGCGTATCCTGACTGGTTGAATTCTCACACCAACCCTATGAGAGAGGTGTACTAATATTACTCCAAATTTATAGAGAAGAAAACTGAGGCACAGTGAAGGATCTTGCCCAAGGTCACCCAGTCAGTAAATGGCAAAGCCAGAATTTAAACTCAGGCAGCACCATTCAGAGCAGGTGTTCCTAAGCAGTCTACTCCACAGCCTTTCCTGCACAGATGCTGCTGCAATGACTCATGAGTTTATAAGACAATGACTCATGAGTTTATGGGACAATGGCTTCCAGCCGGTGTGTCATCCATTCTTCCCAGGTGTATCCACATTGTGACTCATGTGTAAAATGTATTTTTCCTACCCCCACAGTGATGTGTCAGATGGGGCTGAAGGAGGGCAGAGTAGAGCTTGGTGGAGGGTAAGGGGCCCACTGTGGGGTAAGGCTGATCCTCAAGGAAAGTCGTGGGTTGCAGAGGCAGGAAGCCAGTCAGGAGAGTGCACAGCTCTGTCAAACACCATCCGGTGCATGTGGAAGGCTGAGCTGGAGGATAGGGTGACAACTGTGGGTGCTTCTGCAGATTCTGTGAGCCTGTCACACTTAGGCTGCGATTGTCTTGCAGACTTGTTTAGTGTCTTTTGATCAACCTTGCAGTGGACAGCAAAAATTTCTAAATTTTGAAAGCGTGTGACAAACGTAAAGAGGTTATGGATTAATACTGTAAAATTCCAGAGTCATCAGTACCTTGTAGTTGAGTCTTTTTCAAAATTTGTTTTTATGATATATTTCTTTACAAATACAAAAATATCTCACTTATAGAAGGCATAAAGAATAATATAACCAATTTGCATGTCTCTCCATACAGATTAAGACAGAATATTTCCTATGCCTTGATGCCCCCACGTGCTTATTCCCAGGCACGCCTCTCTCCACCCAGCCGAAGGTCACATAATTCTCAAAGTCTGTATCGGTTACCTCCCAGCATGAACTCCCTTCAGTGCTCCAGTGTAGAATTCTTGCCAAAGTGTCTGTGTGTGTGTGTCTGTGTGTGTGTGTGTGTATGTGTTTTGTTGCAGGGGAGAGGAGGATTAAGGGAAGAACTCTAGCTATCCCTTTAAAAATAACCCAAGGGGTAACTTGACCAATGTCTTTTGATCTAAATCCTCCCCGCTCTGTCTCATGATCCAAGTAAGATAATCAAACAGCTAAAATAGACATTATAATCACATAGTATCCATCTTGGATCTCATCTTTAAAATCAGAGACTTTGAAAATTCAGAGGTTTTTAAATCAAAGCTAATTTTTCAGGAGGAGAATAATGTATGCACTACTGTTCTATAACAATTTGTGTAAGTATGTGCGCATTTTTGTATTATTGAGCTCATTCATAAGAAGTCTTTAAACTTGTTATACTAGCAGTGTAGTAACGTTACAAAAAAAACCTGAACGAACTTTTTGGCCAACCCAATATTTAGCATACAGTATGTATTTGAAGCTGTAAAGAGAAAATATGACTCAATGAACTCTATTTCCTGCCTCCCTTCAAATATATTTTATTTAGTTTTAATTGGAATTACCCCCAATTACTAATGAAATTAAGCAGCTTTTCTTATGTTTATTTCCTATGTGGTTTCTTCTGTGAAATATCAGGTCCTGTCTTTTCCATTTTTCTGTTAGGTTGCTTCTCTTCCCCTCCACCCCAGCTTTATTGAGGTATAACTGACAAATAATGTTGGATATATTTAAAGTGTACAACATGATGACTTGATATATGTATACGTTGTGAAATGATTACCACAATCAAGTTAATTAAAATGTAATTAATATATCCATTATCTCACATAGTTACCTTTTTGGGGGTGAGAACGCTTTAAAAATACTCTTTTTTGCAAATTTCAGGTACACAATACAGTATTATTAATTGCAGTCACCATGCTGTACATATTAGATCCTCGGAACATTAGATCTTGTAAGTGAAAGTTTGTACACTTTTTCTTATTGATTTAAGGAGGGTTTTTTTTGGTTTTGTTTTTAATATTCTGGGCTCTATTAAGGAGACACAAAGGTGTCAGGACAGATGCTTCTCTGAATATGTGTCCTTTGTTTTTGCATTTCCTGGGCACCTGCCAAGTTTTCCCGAGGGGGAATGTGAAAGAGGAAGTCCCTGCAGTTGGTCTCAGGGGGCCACCTGATATGCATCCTCTTTGTCCCCCATTATCCATTCTAAGTGCCCTCACCCTCAGCTTTAGCTGCCAACAAGGCAGTGGATTTCATGGTGGTGTTTCCTAAGCCTTCATTCCTGAGCAGTCTGGGCCCTTGGTTTAACGTATCCTTCTCAGGCTGGGTTTGCTATGAACACCCACAAGCAGTTAGCACTGGGCAAGAGCATAGCAGGAGGTGCCCAGGTGGGTGATCTGGGTTCTGCATATATTCTATTCTGCCTGCACTGTGTAGGAGCAGCCCTACCTTCTCCTGAGGATCAGGGAAACTGCCCCTGACAAGATGGTGACTTCTCTTCTTCCCCGCTGGCCCTGAACACAGAGCTCAAAGTTCACTGGCAGCAAACAGAGCTTGTAGCTCAGCGGGAAGCTTACCAGGTCGCCTTGCACATTCACCTCCTTTGGGAACTAGGATCTCCAACCTGCAGAGCCCAGAATTGTGGGGATATAAAGCACATACTCCCACAGCGGGTCATTAAGAACCATGGTAAGTGGGGCTACTTTTCCTTTCACTCTTGGTTCCCAGACACCTATTTTTCCCTTTGAGACCACAGTGCCACATAAAGTTCTCTGATTTAAAAGTCTCATCTTACAATACAAAGGAACTTATCTACAAAATAGGAACAGACTCACAGACATAAAAAACTTATGGTTACCAAAGGGGAAAGGGGGGGTAGATAAATCAGGAGTTTGGGATTAGCAGATACAAGCTACCATATATAAAACAGATAAACAACAAGGTCCTACAGTACAGCACAGGGAACTCTACTTAATATCTTGTAATAACCTATAATGGAAAAGAATCTGAAAAAGGATATATATATATATATATATATATATATATATATGATATATATAACTGAATCACTGTGCTATACACATGTGAGTATGCTTCAATTTAAAAAAGGAGTACATAAAAAAATTTAAAACTTAAAGTCTCATCTTACAGATTGTTGTCTTGGACCATGCCTGGTACCACCTGTGTTAGTCTGGGTTCTCTAAGAAGCAGATGCTGAGATGGGATTAGATATGCCAAAGATTTGCTGGGGGAAGTGCCTGTGAAGCACAAAGGAGGGAAGAGCAACTGGAGCCTATCAGAGGGCAGGAAATAGCTTACAGGTCATAGAATGCCCTGGAGGCAGCAGTGGTAGGTTGGAAAATATTTGGATTCTATTCCTTGAAAGGGAGGAGGGAGATAAAAATATTTTTTGAGCAATAGTGATAATCAATTAGTTCTATGTTTTAAGAGAGAACTGATGGCAGGGAGAAAGGTGTCTTTTGGGGAGAAGAAAAATTTGTAGGTGTTTCTGAGATCAGTAAACCAAGCTGAAGATGACTCAGTCACCTCAAGTGGCTTTGGGATTGACACCCCAGCAACTTTAATCGAACTGGGATTAAGGGCTTCACTGTGAATGCCATCTTCCCCTCCAGACCTAGTCCTTCTTCACCTGTGCCCTTGATCTCAGCAAGTGGCATCGTTATGTACTCAGTGGCTCATGCCAGATCCTGTTAGTTATTTTTAATACCTCCTGCTCCCTCACCCCACGTCCAATCACTTGCCAATTGCTGAATATTTTGGCCTCCTAAATATCTCTCAAATTCGTCTACTCCCCTCCATTTACTACCACCATCTTCTTTCACCTGAACCACTCCAATAGCCTCCGCAAAAGAGGCAGAGGGCCTTTAGACCCTGATCATGAGGTGGGGCTGACATCGAGAAAGGCAAGAAGCTTGGGAGAAGAGCCTTGGCCCTCAGTGTACCGCTCTAGTACCCCTACCTGGTCATTTACTGGCTGCGAGGCCTCAGCGTGAACATCGTGCAGAATCCAAAGCTATTTCACCTGGAGCCTGTCAGTCAACTCTGCTCCCCACAGCAGGTTCTGTTAAAGGGACAGCTGAGCAGTGCCCCTACGTGGCTGCCGCAGGTGATGGGATGTGTTTCCAGGGTCAGGATTCCTGACAACACCCTTTCTAATGATGTTTTGGCCAATTTGGACTCTGCTTCTTTAAATGCAACAGCACCTGGATATTCTACATCACACAAGGCTTCAATAGTTAAATATCTAGCACCTGACAGCTCTGGGAATAGTGTAGAAACTCAATACATTTTGTGTGAGAGAAATTTTTCAGGAGCATAGATTTACATACTGGAAATGTGAAGACCAAGAGTAGGAATTTGAACTTGATTTCATAGTCACTGGAGACAATGAAGATTTTCTGAGAGTCAGTATGATGCTGCAAGTAACCACATACAGCTGTCTGTTCAGCTTCAAATGGAGGACTATGGAGTTTTGTAGGTACTTGTATAGAAATAAAAATCACCCAAGATAATTACAACCCCAAAGCACTGATTTATCAAACAAATATGTATTGGGTGTATGTATCAGGTTCTGTGCTAAGTGCTGATTTGGCTTACTCAACAATAATCAAATGTATCCTGCAATGCTAAACGCTTACATGTTATTCATGTGATATATTATTGTTTAAATTAGCAACATTCCTGTGAGGGAAATATTATTATTCTCATTTTACAGATGAGGAAACTGAAGTTTAGAATATTTAAGTAACTTACCCAAAGCGAGGCTTTGTTCATGCATTCACTCAGCAAATGTTTCTTTGGGCACAGCTGGCAGAAATCAGACCATGTAGAGCCCTGAAGGTCAGCCTCAGGATTTTAACCCAGGAGGAAGGGAAGCAGGGAAGTGCTGTGAAAACGTTGGCAGTTTTAAAAGCTCCCCACTGCCCCTGGCGTGCTCTACAAACAGAGGAAACCCTCAGGGACTGTTCTGAAGCGGAGGCTATTGGAGTGGTTCAGGTGAAAGAAGATGGTGGTAGTAAATGGAGGGGAATAGACGAATTTGAGAGATATTTAGGAGGCCAAAATATTCAGCAATTGGTAAGTGATTGGACATGGGGTGAGGGAGCAGGAGGTATTAAAAATAACTAACAGGATCTGGCATGAGCCACTGAGTACATAACGATGCCACTTGCTGAGATCAAGGGCACAGGTGAAGAAGGACTAGGTCTGGAGGGGAAGATGGCATTCACAGTGAAGCCCTTAATCCCAGTTCGATTAAAGTTGCTGGGGTGTCAATTCCAAAAGCCACTTGAGGTGACTGAGTCATCTTCAGCTTAGTTTACTGATCTCTGAAACACCTACAAATTTTTCTTCTCCCCAAAAGACACCTTTCTCCCTGCCATCAGTTCTCTCTTAAAACATAGAACTAATTGCTTATCAGTATTGCTCAAAAAATATTTTTATCTCCCTCCTCCCTTTCAAGGAATAGAATCCAAATATTTTCCAACCTACCACCGCTGCCTCCAGGGCATTCTATGACCTGTAAGCTATTTCCTGCCCTCTGATAGGCCTCCAGGGTTGTCCTCATCAGAATCTCACTAGCTGACAGGCCTTTCTTCTGCTCGTGAGAGGCAAGGATCCATGTTGAGGGCCCTGATCTTTAGCACAGAGCTCTGCACGTCTACGCATGGCAGGCCAGTGTTCCTGGCACACACATGCTCTCCGGCTTTTCTGTCTTTCTCACTGGTTGCTCCTATTCAGTCACTTTTGCTGACTTCTTCCCATTTTCCTGACCTCTTAAACTTCATCTTAAAGATGAAGGCTCAGTCCTTTGACCTCTTCTGTAACTACACTCACTCCCACGCTGATCTCATCCAACCCCATGATTTAAGTACCATCTCCACACTGATGACTCCCAAGTTAATATTCCTGGCCGGACATCTTCCCCCAGCCCCCAAATTATATGTCCACATTTTAATTCAACATCTTTACTCAGGGGCCAATAAGCATCTCAAATTTACACACGTGCGACTGCATTTCAATTGACCCCTTAAAATTGGTTCCATCTGCTCTCTTCCTGACCTTACAATGTATCAACCTCAGAGCCATGAGGTCAGACTTGCTTCCTCTTTTTCTCTTGTACCCCGCATCCAAGCTGTCACAAAATTCTCTGGGCTCTACCTTCAAAATATACTTGATTTCATTTCGTGCTGCCTCCACCCCGCCCACGTTGTTCCAGGCTACCACAGTCTCTTACCTAGACTAGTGCAATAGCTGCCTAATAGACCTTCCTGCTTTTGTCCTTGACCTTTGTCTTAGTTAAGATAGGCTAGTTAGCTATAACAAATGTACCCTCCCAAAACAGTGACTTAAAGAGCAACAAGTTTTTTTCTTATGTGATAGTTGAGGACTGGGTCCAAGTCTTTTTTCTTTTTTTTTGCTTGTTTGTTTTATTGGAGTATAGTTGATTTACAATGTTGTGTTAGTTTCAGGTGTACAGCAAAGTGAATCAGTTATACATATACAGATATCCACTCTTTTTTAGATTCTTTTCCCATATATGTCATTACAGAGTATTGAGCAGACTTCCCTGTGCTATACAGTAGGTCCTTATTTGTTACCTATTTTATATATAGTAGTGTGTATATGTCAATCCCAGTCTCCCACTTTCTCCCTCCCCCCCTTTCCCCCCTGTAACCCTAAGTTTCTACATCTGTGACTCTATTTCTGTTTTGTAAATAAGTTCATTTGTACCCATTTTTTAGATTCCACGTATAAGTGATATCATATGGTATTTCTCTTTCTCTGACTTACTTCACTCAGTTTGACAATCTCTAGGTCCATCCATGTTGCTGCAAATGGCATTATTTTGTTCTTTTTATGACTGAGTAATATTTTATTGTATATATGTACACATCCTCTTTATCCATTCCTCTGTTGATGGACATTTAGGTTGCTTCCCTGTCCTGGCTATTGTAAATAGTGCTGTGGTGAATATTGGGGTGCATATATCTTTTCAAATTATGTTTTTTTCTGGGTATATGTCTAGGAGGGGGATTGCTGGGTCATATGGTAGTTCGTTTTTTAGTTTTTTAAGGAACCTCCATACTGTCCTCCATAGTGGCTGTATCAATTTACATTCCCACCAACAGTGCAAGAGTGTTCCCTTTTCTCCACACCCTCTCCAGCATTTATTGTTTGTAGATTTTTTGATTATGGCCATTCTGACCTGTGTGAGGTGATACCTCATTGTGGTTTTGATTTGCATTTCTTTAATGATTAGTGATGTTGAGCATCTTCTCATGTGCTTTTTGGTCATCTGTATGTCTTCTTTGGAGAATGTCTGTTTAGATCTTCCACCTATTTCTTGATTGGGTTGTTTTTTTGATATTGAGCTGCATGAGCTGCTTGTAAATTTTGGAGATTAATCCTTTGTCAGTTGCTTCACTTGCAAATATTTTCTCCCATTCCGAGGGTTGTCTTTTCGTCTTATTTATGGTTTCCTTTGCTGTGCAAAAGCTTTTAAGTTTAATTAGATCCCATTTGTTTGTTTTTGTTTTTATTTTCATTACTCTAGGAGGTGGATCAAAGGAAGATACTGCTGCGATTTACATCAAAGAGAGTTCTGCCTATGTTTTCCTCTACGAGTTTTATAGTGTCTGGCCTTACATTTAGGCCTTTAATCCATTTTGAGTCTATTTTTGTGTGTGGCATTGGGCCAGCTCCCAGTGCCTCAGCATCATCTGAGTCCCATTACTTCTCCAGTCTCATCTCCTTCTACTCTCCCCTTCACTCTCTCCATTTGACCCATAATGGGCTTGCTGTTTCTCAAACATGCTGGCCACGTGCCCACCTCAGGGCCTCCGTGTGGCTGGATTCTCTTCATGCAGATGCCTTCCAAACTCACTCTTTCACCACCTTCAAGACTTTGCTCAATGCCATCTTTCAATAAGGTCTACATTGATTCCCCCATTTAAAACTGTGACGCCACATCCTGCCCTCTTACACTCCATACCCATTACCTTGATTTTTCTTTTCTGTCGTCTTCGAATATCTATGTAATTTACTTATTTAATGTTTACTGTCTATTTTGCTCAACTAAAATACAATCTCTCTTGTATTTACTGTTATTTTTCCAGTACTTAGAATAATGCCTGGCCCCATCACAGGGGCTCAATATTTGTTGAGTAAATGACAGAAGCTGAGAGTAAGGCCCAGTACTTGTAGGTGCTGATTCAGATTCTATCCCAAGGTTAGGGAGTGAGGAACTACTACCCCCTAAGTGTGTGCCAAGTCTCACAGAGGGAATCAGGAAAAGCAACCTCAGTAGACTGGTACAGTTCTATTCCCATTACAACAACAAAAAATCAAAACTAATTAATAAAATAAAACCCCATAATGTACATGTCTTCTAGTAGTGACCGGAAGTGTCATCTTCACTGGGATTGGGGCATATTACTTAATATGCCCCCAATTGGGGCATATTATTAATTACTTATTAATAAATAAGGCCGTTGTTCCTGGTTCAGAGCATCACTTCACCTTGTTTTGACTCCCTTCCCTAGTGGTCCCCACCTCCTCCCCCAATAAATTAAATATGATAGCTAATTTAAATGCCTGCTATAGAACTCTTACCAAAGAGAAGGAAAAACTCTCATGGTTATTACAATCTGAAACAATAGAGCTCACAATATCCAAGGAGCACATACCAGGGAGTTTGGTGTATTAGGGTAGAGATGGTGCATCAAGGAAAGCCTCACAAAATAACTCTACTAAGAAGAATGGACCTGACATAATGCTTTCTTGATCACGGAGGGAGAAAAATGGTTTCAGATTAAGGAGAGTGTTTTTTGGTACATTTTGTGTTTGGCAGAGAATTTTCCTTTTAAAAAATTAAGATCAGGTTAGATATGCTAAGTTCAACCTGGTTTCCAATGGATATATCCTTGTTACTGCCCTCTTTTCTTCGTTGTTTCTGTTTTCCTCCAGTCCCATTTTTTCCCTCCCCATTTTTTTTCATAATGTTTTCAATTTACAGGACAAATAAGTTGAGAAACAATGAGCTGCAATTTCATGACCTGTTGGTCCTATTTCTACTGCAAACACTCTGACCATGTTGTTCACCCTCTGGTGGTCGTCACTGATCCAAGACCTCCTGGTAAATATAGTACATGGGTTGTGAAAATGCTTTCAGTCCCCACTTTCTCCAAGATTTCATCTTGTTGTCCAAATGACAAGAAAGAAAAGACTCTTGGGATATGAAAATTTGGGGAAGTTAACTAACAGGTATCAATTCTGCAGTAAAAAAAACAACAACAAACAAACCAAAAAACTGTTCATCCATAAAGGCACACAATACAGCCTATGATTTCTGAAAGTTTAATTATTTGTTAATTACCATTATCATTAATTAACATTATTAATTATCATTTTAGGTACTATTGTCTTAAAGGGATCTCTGCAAGAGTGTCAAAATTTTATATTCTATGCTGTAGAGCTCAGTTTTATTAAAAGGTCTCCCTCCTCCAAGTTGCCTGCAGGATCCCCTTCTGGTGAATCCCAGACACTCAGGATAAACCTGGAGTTACACCTGTTAGCCGTTGCACCCTTACTTGGAAATATCATCTGATAAACCTGGTTTCTAGAAGGTTCTTCTGCCTTTGAAAATATTACAGAATCTTGCTTTTAGTCACGAACAAATATTTAATAAACACCTACTTTGTGCCAAGGCCCTATTTCAGAGACAAGTAGAACCTATTACCTACTATCCAATTGTACCTTTCTTAGAGGGGGACGCATCAAATGCATAGTATGGGTAATAAGTATTACAGGAGAACTCAGATATGGCCTCTTGCTAACAGTAAGGAACATTTTAGTTCATTTCAAAAAACATTAGGCAAGACTAATCTGCTCTAAGATTTAATTTTTAAGTTTTTCAGTATAATGCATAATCATTGTTTTAAATCAAATAGTACTAAAAAACATAAAAAGCAGAAGTCTCCTCGCCTACTCTCTCCCCATCACCAATCCCACTCCCTAGAGACAGCCACTTTTAATCTGATTAGCTGTCTCATCTGGCATTTACCTCTACTTTTAAAATAATATGCCTATAAGTAAGGTGATCAGATACCCAGTTTCCTCATCAGTTCCAGTTTACATCTGTTGTCTTGGCATAATTATTATTAGTGGTTCTCTTCACTCTCAAAAGCATCTCTATGTGATAAATTACATAACTGCCATACTTACAATGAATCATCATGATTTGTTGCCTAATTACAGGACCTGTAAACTTATGGCAACTGAGCCCTCTAGACACCCACCACTTTAAAAAAAAAAATCATCCTCCTAACTTAGCTATATAATTTTGGGTTAAATCCCAAATCAATATTTCCCCTATTTTGACTATCCATTGCTAAGCCAAGTACTTCACTGTGATATTATCTTTCTTGTATAATGTTTTGTTTTCTCTGGAGTTAATAATTGCCTCTTTAAATTTTAATTTTTTGTGTACATTTATTTTTCCCCAGGTGCTTTAACAGAGCTATGAAATGCATAAGCAGCAATTTTTCCAAATGCTCAAACACTTCAGATGATTTTTCCCTTGGCAACATTGTGCCTAGAGCCCTCTGTCCTTCTGTTCCATTTCAGACCCATTTGCTCCAGACCAGTTGCACAGCTGTTGTCCTGAGACTTCTCTTCAAATTCTAAAAAGACCGTTTTTCCACAGAATTCAAAACCCAGTCAAACAACTGAAGTGTAAAGGCAGAATAAATATATTCAAGAATCAAAAAATATACCTCGCAAATACCCTAGAAAGCTATTAAAGGATGGGCTTCAGCAAACGAAGTGTGCATAGAAAGAAGAAAGCATAGCATATTGGTACCCCAACTAATAAAATCTCTGAATTTTTTGTTCCTGCCTGAGGAAGTATAAATGCTGTATGGTGTCCCAAAATGAAAACCATTTATCACTTTGGAACAAAAGCAAAATATAGAGAGATCTAAGCAGCCTTCTGGGTTATGATCTAAAGCTGCAAAGCCTTAATAGTTGTGGCATATGGCAAAATGCTTGAAATTTAGACTATGAATAGAATAAACATTTAAGCCAAAAACAAATTTAGTTTGTAAGGAGTGGAGGAAGGAAGGTATGTCATCCATAGAGAAGCTATTTTGTGATTCGTGGGTAAGAATATAACCTGAACACACAAAGTAACTTAGCAAGAGATTTTATTCTGATGTAATGATGCTGGTTTTAAACTTTAAACATCTTGAAAAGGCAGAGGAATGTCTGAAATGAAAGTCGCTGCTGATTCAGAGATGAAGAATATAAAATCAATAGTCCTGGGAAGGTTCCACATTTGTCTTCCTCTCTGCAGACCAAGAATAGCATTCGTCTCTTTCAAAATCAGGTACGCTCTCTTTATCAATACTCCTGCCTCAACCAACTCATTATGCTTATCTTAGTCCCAAGGTTTTCGATAGAAATAGTAAAAGAAAAAAAGCTCCTGAATTTCTGCTACTCTATCCAATTAATTTGTTCATTCATGTGATAAATGTTTATTGAGAATCTGTCTTTCTCCAACTTTACATTTATCTTTTTCCCCCCTCCTCTTAAACATATTTAAGTTTTTACTGTGTCTTCACTTGCCTTTTAACTTTCTGGGAATCTCCTGAGGGTGACAATAGAATTTTCTTCTAAGGCAGAAACATTGACTCTTCTCTCTCTCTTCTATAGTTATGTTTATCACAGACACAGAGAGATGTAATTACCCCTTGCTGTTTATTTGTGTCCAGATTTATTGGTTTAATTACATCATCAGTATGCACTATATCAAGAATAGCCTTCATATCAAACATAATAATGTGGACAGTAGTCTACAAAAGGCTTTTCACAGCCACTAATTTAAGTTATAAATTTTTATAATGACCCCCTAAAACAAATGGAAAAAATATTATTATCCTCTGAGGAAGTGACAGAGGCCTAAAAATATTGAATTTGAAAAAAATTAAAGGACCTTGTCTTATGGATATATCCCAATCATTTTTGGCTATTTTGGTTTGCAAAATTCCTAAAGAGCAGAAACTATCATTGCAATTATCTATCTACTATCTATTCATGTCAGTGGTCAAATATCAGCTATTTATAATTTATAATTAAAAGTATAATGTTGCTATCTAAAGATGAAAAATCACAATGGTTAGTGAGAAAGAAAACAAAGTTGTACAACGGTTTTAGATTTAACTGAAGAAGATTGGAATGACTAAAAACAAGTAATTGAAAAATAGACTTCTCCTACATTGTATTATTTTAAAGAAAGGTACTTAGAACAACAGTTGTGAAGAAGACAGAAAACTGTATTTAAAAAAAAGAATACTCAAAACAACATGGGGAAGTATATTTTATTACCTGTACTATGAAGATGAGCCATTTGGGAGGAAAGATTAGGTCACAAAAAAATCAAAACATATCTGATGGATCAAAATCAATCATGTCAGCACTTTGTAGCTCCTGAGGCAATGGATAAAGTCCAACTACACAAAGAGCTTATCCAGTTAGATGATGGGCTCAGATAAGTCACCTTACCACATACATCTCAAGCCCTGAATGAAGGGCTGTCAACCCATTCCGTAACCTTAGAGAGGTATAGCAGTAAACCCGAAAAAGAATAAGAACAGAAATAAAGACAATTTTAAAATCTAAATATACTGTACAAGCACTTTTTTTTCCTTTTTGTATTTTATTTTATTTTATTTTATTTTTTTAACATCTTTATTGGAGTATAATTGCTTTACAATGTTGTGTTAGTTTGTGTTGTATAACAAAGTAAATCAGCTATATGTATACATATATCTCCATATCCCCTCCCTCTTGCACCTCCCTCCCACCCTCCCTATCCCACACCTCTAGGTGGTCACAAAGCACGGAGCTGATCTCCCTGTGCTATGTGGTTGCTTCCCACTGTCTATCTATTTTACATTTTGTAGTGTATATATGTCTATGCCATTCTCTCACTTAGTCCCAGATTACCCTTCTCCCCACCATGTCCTCAAGTCCATTCTCTAGTAGGTCTGCGTCTTTAATCCCGTCCTGCCCCTAGGTTCTTCATGACCTTTTTTTTTTTTTTGATTCCATATATACGTGTTAGCATACGGTATTTGTTTTTCTCTTTTTGACTTACTTCACTCTGTATGACACACTCTAGGTCTATCCACCTTACTACAAATAACTCAATTTCGTTTCTCTTTATGGCTGAGTAATATTCCATTGTGTATATGTGCCATGTCTTCTTTATCTATTCATCTGTCAATGGACACTTAGGTTGCTTCCACGTCCTGGCTATTGTAAATAGAGCTGCAATGAATATTCTGGTACATGACTCTTTTTGAATTACGGTTATCTCAGGGTATGTGCCCAGTAGTGGGATTGCTAGGACATATGGTAGTTCCATTTTTAGTTTTTTAAGGAGCCTCCATCCTGTTCTCCATAGTGACTGTATCAATTTACATTCCCACCAACAGTGCAAGAGGGTTCCCTTTTCTCCACACCCTCTCCAGCATTTGTTGTTTGTAGATTTTTTGATGATGGCCATTCTGATTGGTGTGAGGTAATACCTCATTGTAGTTTTGATTTGCATTTCTCTTAATGATTAGTGATGTTGAGCATCCTTTCATATGTTTGTTGGCAATCTGTATATCTTCTTTGGAGAAATGTCTATTTAGGTCTTTTGCCCATTTTTGGTTTGGGTTGTTTGTTTTTTTGATATTGAGCTGCATGAACTGCTTGTATATGTTGGAGATTAATCCATTGTCAGTTGCTTCATTTGCAAATATTTTCTCCCATTCTGAGGGTCATCTTTTCATCTTGTTTATGGGTTCCTTTGCTGTGCAAAAGCTTTGAAGTTTCATTAGGTCCCATTTGTTTATTTTTGTTTTTATTTCCATTTCTCTAGGAGGTGGGTCAAAAAGGATTTTGCTGTGATTTATGTCATAGAGTGTTCTGCCTATGTTTTCCTCTAAGAGTTTGATAGTGTCTGGCCTTACATTTAGGTCTTTAATCCATTTTGAGTTTATTTTTGTGTATGGTGTTAGGGAGTGTTCTATTTTCATTCTTTTACATGTACCTGTCCAGTTTTCCTAGCACCACTTATTGAAGAGACTGTCTTTTCTCCATTGTATATTCTTCCCTCCTTTATCAAAGATAAGGTGACCATATGTGCGTGGGTTTATCTCTGGGCTTTCTCTCCTGTTCCATTGATCTATATTTCTGTTTCTGTACCAGTACCATACTGTCTTGATTATGGTAGCTTTGTAGTATAGTCTGAAGTCAGGGAGCCTGATTCCTCCAGCTCCGTTTTTCTTTCTCAAGATTGCTTTGGGCATTCGGGGTCTTTTGTGTTTCCATACAAATTGTGAAATTTTTTGTTCTAGTTCTGTGAAAAATGCCATTGGTGGTTTGGTAAGGATTGCATTGAATCTGTAGATTGCTTTGGGTAGTATTGTCATTTTCACAATGTTGATTCTTCCAACCCAAGAACATGGTATATCTCTCCATCTGTTTGTGTCATCTTTAATTACTTTCATCAGTGTCTTACAGTTTTCTACATACAGGTCTTTTGTCTCCTTAGGTAGGCTTATTCCTAAGTATTTTATTCCTTTTGTTGCAATGGTAAATGGGAGTGTTTCCTTAATTTCTGTTTCAGATTTTTCATCATTAGTGTATAGGAATGCAAGAGATTTCTGTGCATTAATTTTGTATCCTGCTACTCTACCATATTCATTGACTAGCTCTAGTAGTTTTCTGGTAGCATCTTTAGGATTCTCTATGTATAGTATCATGTCATCTGCAAACAGTGGAAGTTTTACTTCTTCTTTTCCAGTTTGGATTCCTTTTATTTCTTTTTCTTCTCTGATTGCTGTGGCTAAAACTTCCAAAACTATGTTGAATAATAGTGATGAGAGTGGGCAACCTTGTTTTCTTCCTGATCTTAGAGGAAATGGTTTCAGTTTTTCACCATTGAGAATGATGCTGGCTGTGGGTTTGGCATATATGGCCTTTATTATGTTGAGGTAAGTTCCCTCTATGCCTACTTTCTGGAGAGTTTTTTATCATCAATTGGTGTTTAATTTTGTCAAAACCTTTTTCTACATCTATTGAGATTATCATATGGTTTTTATCTTTCAGTTTGTTAATATGGTGTATCACATTGATTGATTTGTGTGTATTGAAGAATCCTTGCATTCCTGGGATAAACCCCACTTGATCATGGTGTATGATCCTTTTAATGTGCTTTTGGATTCTGTATGCTAGTATTTTGTTGAGGATTTTTGCATCTATGTTCATCAGTGATACTGGCCTGTAGTTTTCTTTTATTGTAGTATCTTTGTCTGCTTTTGATATCAGGGTGATGGTGACCTCATAGAATGAGTTTGGGAGTGTTCCTCCCTCTGCTATATGTTGGAAGAGTTTGAGAAGGATAGGTGTTAGCTCTTCTCTAAATGTTTGTTAGAATTCTCCTGTGAAGCCATTTGGTCCTGGGCTTTTGTTTGTTGGAAGATTTTTAATCAAAGTTTCAATTTCAGTGCTTGTGATTGGTCTGTTTATATTTTCTATTTCTTTGTGGTTCAGTCTCGGAAGGTTGTGCTTCTCTAAGAATTTGTCCATTTCTTCCAGGTTGTCCATTTTATTGGCATAGAGTTGCTTGTAGTAATCTCTCATGATCCTTTGTATTTCTGCAGTGTGAGTTGTTACTTCTACTTTTTCATTTCTAATTCTATTGATTTGAGTCTTCTCCCTTTTTTTCTTGATGAGTCTGGCTAATGGTTTACTAATTTTGTTTATCTTCTCAAAGAACCAGCTTTTAGTTTTATTGATCTTTGCATCATTTCCTTCATCTCTTTTTCATTTATTTCTGATCTGATCTTTACGATTTCTTTCCTTCTGCTAACTTTGGGGTTTTTCTGTTCTTCTTTCTCTAATTGCTTTAGGTGTGAGGTTAGGTTGTTTATTTGAGATGTTTCTTGTTTCTTGAGGTAGGATTGTATTGCTGTAAACTTCCCTCTTAGAACTGCTTTTGCTGCATCCCATAGGTTTTGGGCTATTGTGTTTTCATTTTCATTTGTTTCTAGGTATTTTTTAATTTCCTCTTTGATTTCTTCAGTGATCTCTTGGTTATTTAGTAACATATTGTTTAGCCTCCACGTGTTTGTATTTTTTACAGTTTTTTTCCTGTAATTGATATTTAGTCTCATAGTGTTGTGGTCGGAAAAGATACTTGATATGATTTCAATTTTCTTAAATTTACCAAGGCTTGATTTGTGACCAAAGATATGGTCTATCCTGGAGAATGTTCCATGAACACTTGAGAAGAAAGTGTATTTTGTTGTTTTTGGATGGAATGTCCTGTAAATATCAATTAAGTCCATCTTGTTTAATGTGTCATTTAAAGCTTGTGTTACCTTATTTATTTTCATTTTGGATGATCTGTCCATTGGTGAAAGTGGGGTGTTAATGTCCCCTACTGTGATTGTGTTACTGTCGATTTCCCCTTTTATGACTGTTAGTATTTGCCTTATGTGTTGAGGTGCTCCTATATTGGGTGCATAAATATTTACAATTGTTATATCTTCTTCTTGGATTGATCCCTTGATTATTATGTAGTGTCCTTCTTTGTGTCTTGTAATAGTCTTTATTTTAAAGTCTATTTTGTCTGATGTGAGAATTGCTACTCCAGCTTTCTTTTGATTTCCATTTGCATGGAATATCTTTTCCATGCCCTCACTTTCAGTCCGTATTTGTCCCTAGGTCTGAAGTGGGTCTCTTGTAGACAGTATATATATGGGTCTTGTTTTTGTATCCATTCAGCCAGTATGTGTCTTTTGGTTGGAGCATTTAATCCATTTACATTTAAGGTAATTATTGATGTGTATGTTCCTATTACCATTTTCTTAATTGTTTTGGGTTTGTTTTTGTAGGTCTTTTCTTTGTCTTGTGTTTCCTGCCTAGAGAAGTTCCTTTAGCATTTGTTGTAAAGCTGGTTTGGTGGTGCTGAATTCTATTAACTTTTGCTTGTCTGTAAAGGTTTTAATTTCTCTATCGAATCTGAATGAGATCCTTGCTAGGTAGAGTAATGTTGGTTGTAGGTTTTTCCCTTTCATCACTTTCAATATGTCCTGCCACTCCCTTCTGGCTTGCAGAGTTTCTGCTGAAAGATCAGCTGTTAACCTTATGGGGATTCCCTTGTATGTTATTTGTTGTTTTTCCCTTGCTGCTTTTAATATTTTTTCTTTGTATTTAAGTTTTGATAGTTTGATTAATATGTGTCTTGGCATGTTTTCCATATTAGGGAAGTTTTCAACTATAATCTCTTCAAATATTTTCTCAGTCCCTTTCTTTTTCTCTTCTTCTTCTGGGACCCCTATAATTCAAATGTTGGTGCATTTAATGTTGTCCCAGAGGTCTCTGAGACTGTCCTCAATTCTTCTCATTCTTTTTTCTTTATTCTGCTCTGTGATAGTTATTTCCACTATTTTATCTTCCAGGTCACTTATCTGTTCTTCTGTCTCAGTTATTCTGCTATTGATTCCTTCTAGAGAATTTTTTATTTCGTTTATTGTGTTGTTCATCATTGTTTGTTTGCCCTTTAGTTCTTCTAGGTTCTTGTTAAATGTTTCTTGTATTTTCTCCTTTCTATTTCCAAGATTTTGGATCATCTTTACTATCATTACTCTGATGCAATATTTACAATAGCCAGGACATGGAAGCAACCTACGTGCCCATCGACAGATGAATGGATAAAGAAGATGTGGCACATATATACAATGGAATATTACTCAGCCATAAAAAGAAACAAAATTGAGTTATTTGTAGTGAGGTGGATGGACCTAGAGTCTGTCATACAGAGTGAGGTAAGTCAGAAAGAGAAAAACAAATACCGTATGCTAACACATATGTATGGAATCTAAAAAAAAAAAAAAAAAATTGTTCTGAAGAACCTAGGGGCAGGACAGGAATAAAGATGCAGATGTAGAGAATGGACTTGAGGTCACAGGGAGGGGGAAGGGTAAGCTGAGACCAAGTGAGAGAGTGACATGGACATATATACACTACCAAACATAAAATAGATAGCTAATGGGAAGCAGCCACATAGCACTGGGAGGTCAGCTTGTGCTTTGTGACCACCTAGAGGGTCGGATAGGGAGGGTGGGAGGGAGACGCAAGAGGGAGGAGATATGGGGATATATGTGTATGTATCGCTGATTCACTTTGTTACACAACAGCAACTAACACAACAATGTAAAGCAATTATACTCCAATAAAGATGTTAAAAAAAAAGTTGAAGATAAAATTTTAAAAAAAATTATTTCCAATAGAATAAAGAAAGTTGACACTCTGATAAGAGCTCTTTCATGGAATGTAATTATAACTACTATCTTTTCATTGTAACACACAGCAGTTATATTGTACAAAGAGGAGAAAAGACGTTCTTAAAGCTTTTATCAATTATATTTACTTTTGAAACAATGGAGTAACTTATCTATTTTTTTCTTTTAAAGAACAGATTGCCCTTACTGAAGAAATAGATGTGGTTAAGGAATTCTGTGCACCTGAACATGAACAAGGAAATATGTTTAAAGTTCATTGCAGCACTGATTGTAATAATGAATTAATAGAACAACCCAAATGTCTCTCAATAAAGGAATTTATAAAATGAAACACTATCCAGACATTAAAATAAATGGATTAAACCCATATGTACTAACACAGCAAGAACTAAAAAACAATGTTGGATGAAAATTATACCATGTACCATGGATGTCATACAGGTAAAATTTTTAAATCTATAAAATAATACTTTGTATTACTTGTGGATCGAATTGTATGTAATGAAAGCAGACAAAATGTGGGCTGGCTACACTCTAATTAAAGAGTTGTTGCCTTAGAGAATGGTGAGAAATGAGCATGGAAAGGGAAGAACGGAATTTTAACTTTGTGATGATAATTTTTTTAAAGGAAATAAATTAATAAATTTTATTATTAAAAGGAAAAGAAATTTAATTGAAGCAATTATAAAATGTCAGTATTTGCTAATTTAGGAGGCTGGCTTATGGAAGTTTGTTATATTATCCATTGTTATTTTCAAATTTTTTTCATTAACAAAACTACAAGCAAAACAAGAAAATGGATTGGCTCAATCTACAAAAATGTAGAAATGCCCTTAGTGTTATAAATTATTAGAATAAGTGGTACATATAATAATTTGGAAAGTTAATAAATATTTCTAAACAGTGGTCAGTTTTGATTTTGATCAATTGGAAGTTCCAAGGGAATGGATAAAAGAAACCAAAGGGAAAGAAAAACAACAAATAGAAAATATTAAATAAAAATATATACTATATTTCTTTGAATGATGAACCATCTATGGTCTGATATACCAATTTTTTATGCATCAATAAGGGGACAAGGTGGATGGGAACATTGCCAATTTTGGCTGTTAGCTGTCATCAATCTAAAGATGAGTCTAGATTGCAAAGATATTCAAATGTAAAGCAAAACCAAACAAAGTACATCTTAGAATTGGCAAAATGCAATAAGCTGGTGTTCTGGATCTTCATCACAAATTAACCCAGCAAAGAATGCATGTGAGTTTTACTGGGAAAACTGGTTAAAAGTTTTTCATGAAAGAAGACTTAAATAAACCGAGAGATACACCATTTTTGTGGTTGGGATGACTTAATATTGTAAAGATTCCACTTCTCCCCATATTAATCTACAAGTTTCATGCAATTCCAGTCAAAATCCAGGGAAAGTTTTTAAGGAACTTGAAAAATGTATTCTAAAGTTCATATGAAAAAAAAAAGTGTAAGTAAAATTTGGAAAAGAAGGAGAAATGAAGGCTGTATCAGTAAGAAAGAGATTCAGAAATATATTTACAAATATCAGAAAACCCTACTACAGGGGCTTATACAGACAGAGGATGATTTGACTCATGCATCAAGCCCAGAGGCAGGCCATGGTTGATACTGACAGCTAAACAATGCTATTAGTGACTGAGGCTCTTTATTTTCCTGTCCTGCCGTTCTTAATATGTAGACGTTTCTCCCCATCCTTGTCACCTCAGAGTATTGTACCTCTAGGTAAGAAAAAGGGGAGAAGAGATAATGGCTTTCTCATGGTAATCCTTTTTACTTGCAAAAAGAAACTGTCCTTAGGAAATTTTGCCTCCATCTCATTATTCATAACTATACTGCATGGCCAATCCTTGCTGCCAGAGAGGCTGAGAAAATGAATATTTTTGGCTAGGAATATTGCTGTCCCCCCAAAATTGGAGTTCTGTTTGTAAAAAAGAAAGGGAGAATGGATATTGAGAACACAATTAGGAGAGTCTGCTTTAAGGAGGACGTATTCTTCTAGTGATAAACAAACAACCAAACAAACCATCAGTGTACTTCTGGCACACGTCAGATGAATTGACCATGGAATAGACTAGGATAAGATAAAATAAGATGAGATGGGATGAGATGGAATGGAGTGGAACAGAATGGGTAGAATAGACTAGACTAGAATAGAATAGAATAGAATACTCTAAATAGACCTGTGTATATATGGGAACTTATTAGACAGAGGTGGTCCCACAAATCAGCATGAAAGGGATGGATTATGTAATGGTGTTTGGAAAACTGGTCCATTGGATAGAGAAAAATAAAGTTGAAACTTTGTCACCCGCATATAAAGATGACTTTCAAATGGATAAGAGACCTACATGTGCATGGTAAAGTCATAGTAGATATGACTACATAAATATTCAGGAGTTTTATTCAATGAAGGACACAATAGATAAGATTCACACCTGGTGACCATTTAGGAGAACATATTCACAATGTTAAAAAATGACCAGGGATTAGTATTTAACAGCAATAGAACTTTTTGTGATGATGAAAATGTTCTGTGTCTGTGCTCTCCGATATGGTAGCCACTACCCACATCAGGTTACTGAACACTTGAAATGGTGCCAGTGTAACTGAGAACTAGGTTTTTAATTTTAATTAATTTAAATTTAAATAGTCACATGTGGCTAGTGTCTACCTTATTGGACAGTGCAATACTAGAGTATTCAAAGAATTCTAGCAAATCACCAAGAAAAATGCAAGATTTTCCAATAGAAAAATAGAATAGATTGATAGATCAGGAAGCCTAAACAGCTAGCAATGATATGAAGAGACCCGAAATCACAAGTAATTAGAGAAATGCAAATTAAAATCATAAGATAGTATTGCTAAAATTTAGAAAGTCATATAATACATGTTGGTGAGAAGGTGGGGAAAACAACCCTCATTTACTGTCGAAGGTGGAGTGTAGACTTGTGTGGCTATTTTGGAAAACGATCTGGTGAAATTAAGTATGTGTATCAAATAGACGACCAATCCGTTTCACTTGCCCTAGAACAACTCACACACAGGTCATCAGGAAGGTGTATACGCAAAGCTGCCCATCATACGTTGTTTATGATGGTAGAGGTTAGAGACAACATTAGTTCATCATGGTAGAAATGGAGAAGTAAAGTGCAGTAGAGGCGTACTATGGAATACTCCACTCCAGGTGGAAATAATGAACCAGAACGGCATACAGCAACAAGGGCTTAAAATGCTTAAAAACCTAGCGCTTGGTGAAACAGATTGAGATGTGTAGTGTAATCCTATTAATGTATGTTTTCAACAGCAACTCACACAGAAACAGTGCTATTTTTTTCAAAGATGCTTACATATCTAAGGACCAATACCGAGCCTATTATTCTTGAGCCATGAGGGGGAGGGTGGAAGGAAAGCAGAGATCAGGGATAAAGGAAGAAAAAGAGAGAGGGCTGCTGCAAAGAAGAGTGATGATAATATGCCATAAATGGAAGAATATGATTATCTTAACCCTCTGTACCAAAGAAGGGGGAGCAAAATATGGCCTATTACCTGGATTTCCTGGATCTTCTAATCACTGTCTCTAGTTTTCTTGATACTGTGCATAATTTATAAGCTAAATAGAAGCATGTTTTGTGTTCTGTTGCCTCTTTTATGTCAGTGCTTGCTTTAAACACAAGCACACTTATCATTCATTATATTGGGCTCTGCTTGTTTCTGCTATTGCTTTGGCACAACAGACTATTTTATGTTCCACTCCAATATTTCCCTAAAGAACATAATGCTTTGTGAGACTTGTATTACAGACAATATCTGAATATTGAATTAAATCTGTAATAACAGAGCGAAAGGGCCGAGAAGAACAGAGCCGGTTGCGGTTCACAGGTGCGCGAAGAGGCTGCTCTGAGTGCAGGTTTAGATACTCTTCTTTCAGACAAGCTTCTCAGCCGAGTGTGTCCCTTAATCCTCTGCACCTGAGATGATCTGCGTACTCATGTGGCCGCGCCTGGGATTTGATTCCTAGGGCAACTTGGAAGCGTTTTCAGATTCTCTCTCCCTACTCCTTCTCTTTTCCTCTTTTAGAATTTTGCAGGAATGGATTTGTGGAATTTCTTTTTCTTGATATAGAAGCTGATCTTGTAAGTCTTTCATAAGTTGAAAAGTGTTCTTTTTCAGTGTACTGCAAAAGAAAGTAATTGGACACTTGGATTTTACTGCACCTTCCCTAAGACACTATCATGATCTCTTCGTAAGTTTGTTTACCTTCTAGTTTATTTTTAATTTCATAAATAAATTAATGACCTCCTCAGAAATCAGAACTGATGCTTCAATTTCAAAACGGTATCTTTAAAATAATGGAAATTAATGTCTATATGGATTTCCAAACTACAGCCAGAAGAGCAGTTACTTCATTTCATTCTTTCACAGCTTTCCCCTTCTGCAAAATAGGCATGCCTCTTGAATACTGGCAATAATATGTTAGGAGAAATTTTAGGTATGCAAATTTATTTCATTCATCACCTCCATTATTACCAATTATCAGTCTGCCTCCAAATAAAAATCAAACTGAAATTTAGCATGTATCTGGCTATTGAAGTCTTTTATGTACTTACATTTCAGAGAATAGAGCCTGAGCAATTAATCAAATTCAGAATTAAAAAAAAAAGAAAAAACCTTAGTTTCTTAACTGACAATTGTTTTGCTTCTCCCAGGCCAGGGAAACAAAAAAATGTTGGAGCAAATTCAGTACATGACTGAGATTTGAGAGATTTTAGGAAATCTTTTTACCTGCTGCGGCCTCACTAACTAGTTGACATCAGTTACTACAGCTTGCGTGGGAGGAAGATCTCTGTGGGTTTTGTACTTGTTTTTGTTTCTTTGTCTTGTTTGTTTTTTTTGTCATTGATTTATTCATGCCATTTAAGCACATATATATGACGTATATCTATATATCTCCTACTACATACCACGCATTGTTCCAGGCCCTGGGAATGCAATACCCATGAGCCATTATTGCACTTATAATCCAGAAAGGGGAAACAAACAACTAAGCAATTTAAATAAGGTGTCATAAGTGCTCCTCTAAGATAAAGAGCCCTGTGAGAGCTCATAGCAGAAGCAACCAGAGTAGGCCAGACTAGTGATTCGAGTCAGGCTTTCCAAATAAAGGGATATTTAAGCAGAGTCCTGGAAGATGAGCCAGACCCAATCGTGTGGAAATAAGAACATGAAAGGAATGTGTTTCAGACACAGGGAGGTATAGCAGGGGCTAGCAGGAGGTGAAGCTGGACGGAGAAAATCACAAACGGAAGCATGATATGATTAGATGAACATTTCAGAAACATCATTCTGCCTGTAGGGTAAGCATGGAGAACAATTAAATCTGTCAGGAATCCAAACAAAAGCCCGTCTACAGTAATGCAGTAAGGATAGAGAAAGAGGATTTATGGAAAAGGTAAATCCCCAAGATGGCTGATTGATTAGCTCTTGGGGTTGGGTGGGGAGAGAGCAGTTGACCCCAGCCCTTAACTTTTAGCCACAGTGGTGAGCAATTAGTCATTCAATCACCCCCATCCAACTGCAGGGGAGGCTGGGAAATGAGGATGGGCTGTGTGCCCATGAATAAAATGAAATGGGCTTGAAGAGCACATTGCATCATCTCTGCTTTAGTTGCCAGCCAAAATTGACTCAATTTCCAGAAGCTGAGCTACAAATTGGTAGGTGCAATTGAATACTGATGTGTTTGTTTTCACCATTTTTCTAGGTTGTAGAGATTCAAAGATTGAACGATCACTTGGAGATTCCATGTTTTCTCTTCTACCTGAGAAGGTCTAGTCCTACTCTGAAGACTCTGCAATCAGCAATGTTAAACCTCCAAATAATTCTTCCATCACTTTCATTTTCTGAGAAAATAGATGTTTAACCATACATATATACTTCCATGTTTTCTCTTTCAGCAAAATATCTATCATCTCAACCAAGATGACCATATTAGTTGTCTATTACTAGTTTGGGGTGGGGGGTTGGTCAGGAATTCAAACAGGGCACAGTGGGAAGCACGATAGCTGTGTCTGGGGCCTCAGCTGAAAAACTCCAGGCCTTGGGAGTGGAGTCATGTAAAGGCTTGCTCATTCATGCATCTGAAAACTGATGCTGGCTGTCAGCTGGGGCCCTTCATTCCTCTTTACTTGAGCCTCCCCATGTGGGCTGGTTTGACTTTCCACACAGCATAGAAGCTGGGTTTCAAGGGCAAGTGTCCTGAGAGAGCCAGGCAGAGCCGTATCTTTCTTATGGCCCAGCCTCAGAAGCCACATTGCACCACTCCCATCATTCCCCACTGACCAGGACTGTCACAGGCCCTGTCCGGATTCAAAGAAAGAGTACCTAGATCCCTTCTCTTGTGGGGAGGTGTGTTAGCCATATCTCACAAAGGGCATGTGAGATGGGATAAATATATTGGTGCAGCCATTTTGGGAAAATACCTTATGTCACAATGACCAATTCATTTTAATTTGGAAAAGGAGTTCAAATCTCAGCACAGCTTTGGTGCTCAATGTTATTCCTTCTTTACTAGTGTGTCTTTACTTTTCCAAAATAAGTAAATGAAATGAGTGACTAAATCTTCAGTCCTTTCTAAGCTGTCAATGAAAAGATCTCTTCTTACTCAAGGTTACTGGCTCTTTGAAGATAATTATCAGAAAATGTACCAGGGATAAGCCAGTAACATAAAAGTAACTCTGCTATAGCTAATTATTCGGGACCCTTTGAGTTGCAAAGTGACAAAATTGAATTCAAACTAGTTTAAGTAGGTAAGAATTCTTTATCTCGTGAATCTGAACAGTCCAGAGGTTCAGATGGATTCAATCATAGCTGTATTCAGAGACTCAAAGGATGTTATCAGGCCTCTGTCTTTCAATGTCTCAGCTCTTTGCTCCTCTGCCCTGGTTAACTCCCAGAGAGGCTCTTTCCTTGTGGTGACCCAGATGGGTAGCCAGCATCTCCAGACTCAAACTGTCTCTAGTGCTTGTGATCTCAGGAGATAAGCTTCCCCTAAGCCTCCTCTCAGCATCCCTAATAATCCCTGGAAAAGGATTCTGGACCTGTTTGGGTCAGATAGGGGGAGTCACTGGGAAAGTCGCTGTCCTGGTGTGTATTAGGGTTCTCCAGAGAAACAGAACCAGTAAGATACATAGAGACATAAGAGGAGATTTATAATAGGAGTTGGCACCTGTGTTATGAGGCTGAGAAGTCCCACCATCTGCCATCGGCAAGCTGGAGAATCAGGAAAGCTGGTGGTAAAATTCACTCTGAGTCCAAAGATCTGAGAATTGAGGGGATGATGATGTAAGTCCCTGTCTGAGTCCAACAGCCCAAGAACCCGAAGCACTGAAGTCCATGAGCAGGAGAAGATGGGTGTCTCAGCTCAGGGAGAGCTAATTTGCCCTTCCTCTGCCTCTTTGATCTGTTTCATTCCTAACAGATTGGGTGGTGCCCGCCTACATTGGTGAAGGCAATCTTCTTCACTCAGTATCCCAATTTAAATGCTGATCTCTTCTGAAGATGTGCACAGACTCACCTAGAAATAATTTTTCACCAGGGACCTGGGCATCCCTTAGCCCAGTCAGGTGGGCATACAAATTTAATGATCAGACGGTGGATGGGAACTTTGGCCAGCCTGAGTCACCCCCTAGTGGCAGGGTTCCAGGATCTTATGGTTTGCAGCCCCATCAGGTGTCAGAGGGGTAGTTACTGAGTGAAACAGAACAGCACTGATACCAGATGGCAGGTGTAAGTGGCTGAGCTCCAAATTCAACATCTGTGACCAAAGCAAGTATAAGTTTTAATTCCTCATTAAATTTTGATGTAGAATCTTGGTAGAGCTGAAGGGGAGAAAGTCAACCTATCAAACTCAAGTTAGGAGAACCCAATGAGCAACGTCCTGTGCTCTTAATCTGTCACGTGGTGTGACTAAACCATTTCCACTTTGTAAGTATAGAATGTCAGATTTTTCTCATATCCATATGTTCATTGCTATTTTATCTTTGAAATAGCATAGTTGGACCTCGATCTTAACCTATACTGAGTTTTATAGGTCTCCTGTGGAAAGCTGAGTTTGAAATCTACTCTGCACTAAATCACAAAGGAAAAATGACCTGCCTTATCCTGTTGGAATATGATTTATGAGTTCGTGCTTAGGTGTTTTATGACTACGTATCATAACTTATTAGTGCTTCCATTAATATTGCCAGTCATGAGCCATAAAATCAACTCTGAGAGTATCCACAGGCTTTTATAAAACTCTTTCTGACTCACTAGTATTTCTGTAAATCATATAAAACATTTTTGTAAAAAAGTGGCAATTTCACATGGGTTTGGTTTAGCATTCACATTTTCTAAGAGTAGAACCGGAGCTGCTCAGAACTGTAGAAGCACTTGGAAGTCATCAGGTCCCACTCTATTTCTCTCTGAGTGGAGTGCAGGCAATCAGTACCTTTAGTGGAATGAATGAATCTCCTCCATGACGTCATGCTGCTGATAAACATATTACCTCACAACATCCTATGTTTTTTGGTTTGTTTGCTTTTAAGAAGAATTCTAATTATCAGCAATTTGCCCTAGTTGTTTTTCTTTTGAGTCCTACAGAATTAGCCTCCACATGTCAGGTTCTGCACTTCTCATTTCCAGATAACCATGGCTTCCCCAGGGCTCCTCTTCCTCAGGCGTCATGTCCTCTGTTCTGTCCAACTTTCTGCGTGCGTCTTAGTTGCCATAGCTACCTGTATCTTGACCATTTGACTTTGGCCATGTTCCTATTCTCACTGGCAATAGTTGTTCATTGTATTATAAATCTGCCAGCCCCTGTGTTTTCTGGTCCCCATTTTTTGCATCTTATTCATAGTGATACCTCAGGAGACTGTCAAATTATTTGCTGGAGTCCAGATACCTTATTTCAAGGCCTTTGCCTGGAAACAAACAACCTAAAAAAAATGAGATGTGTTTTGTCTGGCATTTTCCCTACGTGGAACATTAAGGTTATCAGTCTACGGTTTGCAGCATCCTCTTTCTTCCTACTTTAAAAAAAAAATGGAGACTTTTCCCTGACTTTGATCATCGGATCCTTTTTCTTCTCCCTGGAGCATCAAAGACTATTAGAAAGTTTCATTGATCTCATCCACAGGTCCTGTTAGGATCCTTGAATGTAATTGTGGCAGGATAATATTTTGAGATGTTACCCAAGATTTTCTTTTCTGAATTTCTTTTACTCTTCGCCCTTTATTCATTTAGTCAATGCATTCATTGCCTCCGGGAAAGGTTTTTAGAGCAGAAAAGCAAAGAAAAGGCTTTTTAAATCTCTGAAGCTTGTGCCTTTGGACATTAAAAAAAAAAAAAAAAACCCTTGGCCCAGGGGGAACTCATGTCATAAAAATTAGGTGGGGAAAAATTGTGTTATCTGCAATCAGACTCTGTTTTTCTCGCTGTCACACCCCCTGCTTCTCTTCATCTCCACCTGTGGTCTATTGAGCTACATGAATTTGTACAGACTGGAGAAAGAGATAGGAGAAACCCTCTGTACGTTTGGAAATCCAAGACCAGAAGAGAACGTGGGCACCCCTGAACAAGTGGCAAGGGGTGAGGGTTTTCTCCTACCCAGAAGGAGCAGAATGAGAGGAAGTGTCTAAATGATGTATCCAGGCAACCAAAGACAACCTCACAAATTCCTCCTCTTTCCAGTGCAACTTGGGACATGATTCTTTTGCATGATTGATTTTTTATTTTAAAAAGTGTTCATATAATTATCTTAAAGATGATTTTGCATATTAGTTATCTTTGGGGAAGCAGTACCCTGCTTCTATTATTTAGTTTTAATGGCAACAGAGGAGTTCTAAATTTTGTTCTAGCAGCTAAACAATGCAAAGAGTGCTTATGTTCTCAAAATATTAAGCATTTTGCAGAAAAACATGAAATATTGGATCTAATTCCAACAAATTAGCAGTATTTTTTTCTAGCAGAAAATGACTACTTTAAGTAAATAGTATAAAATCACATCCACAAAAGTCTGTTCAAGAAAAAGTACAAACAGTTATTCCTGTCACTGTTGTGTACTGATACTTGTAAATGGATAAGTCATATGAGGCACCAAATTTATGAAAAACTAATAGAAGAAAACAATATTGAGAAAATTATGTCTATCCATTACCTTAATTTTTATGAAAATCTTTTCTAAATGTTTTCAAATTAGAAATAGGTGATTATTGGTTTTTAAAAAAAAGAAAAAAAATAGGTGATTATTACATGGTTCTGGCTGATAGATGTTCCACAGAAGCATGATTTAAAAACCGCCTTTCTCAAAGGAGTCCAATTAAGTAAGGAAGGGGTTTGGCAGCAAAAAAAAAAAAAAAAAAAAAAAAAAGAAGTTCAAGTAGGGATTTTACTTCTATACGTCTTCTACAGCATTTCTTCTGAGGAAGTTATGGGGGTGTGCTGGTCAGCTCTCCTTTCAAAAAAGAACTTACCATTTAGCTGTGTCGATGAAAATAATCAATAAACAATCTGTAATAGGAGTAGAAAAGAGTTTTATTTGAGCCAAACTGAGGACTATAGCCCAGGAGACAGCCTCTTCTCTTAGATAACTCTGAAGAACTGCTCCGGAGAAGCATGGTTTTCAGCACAGTTTTATATCTGTCAGAACAAAGAACATCAAAGGAGTGAGGGTACGTTCCTTCAAGGTTTAAAAAAACCCGATGAGCACGTGCACAGCGAGTCAGTGTGACCTTGGCACCTGGGAAGGGAGTCTTATCATTGAAGGAGAACCAGCAATGGCGTCCCAGGAAGGGAGGCATTTAATCTTTATTTTTAGCATGGGCATTCTTCTCTTCTGGTCAATGCACCTTTTTCTTTAATAAAGTAGATGTACAATGTATGTTTGATAGGCCACAAACAGGCTGTTTTAGTTAGCATAAAATTCAAGTCAACTCGTGTATAAGTCAGAATGACTTCTCCATACCTCAATATGTAAAAACTTCTTTCATCAGCTGTAAAGAGTGCAATTAGCCAACAAGCTCCATCTGTTAGCACCTTCAGGCTCTGCTTCAGCCTTCAAGCCAAGGCCACTCTTCCAGGGTAGACCCCAGCCAATGGCTGGGCATGGTGAGTGTACCGGCCATTTCTGCCCTAGGTGGGGGTTCTCATGGGCAAGCTTTGCTCCTGAGCTCCCCATTATGTTAGCCAAGACTGTCAGTCCTGCATCATGGTCTAAGGCTCTCCCTACCCAATACTGTTTCCTCCCCAATTCATCTCTAAACTTTGTTCTCATTACCCCTCAATAAGCCTTCTGCCCTCCTAACTTTGTCTCAGTGTCTGCTTCCCAAGTACCCAACTGACACAGCTTTCTGTAGCAAGGGCTTTAAGTAAAACACTAGCTGGTAGCATTTGTTTTTACTGACATGCATATATAGCATGTAGATGGCTGAAGGTGACTACAGGGAAAAACTGTTAGTAACTGGTTTAATTGAACTTTGGATTGATAGAGTAGTGATTGGCCTTGTGAGAGCATGAAAGCGTTTCCATCATATAAGACCACGGATTTGAGAATGGATTTGAGAAATTTATCCATAGCTTGAAAGTGCTTTACATTAAAAAAAAAGTTATTTTTTTACAGGTGGCAGTAATCAATGTAGAAAACCTCATGACATCATTCGTTTATAATACTGATATTAATGGCTATCATTTATTAGTACTGACCTTATGGCAGGAAATGTGCTAAGGGTTTAACATACATTATCCCATTTAGTTCTAAAGGCTGATGTCTAAACAATATTAATTCATGAATGAGTTAATTGCTCTTAAGAGTTTCAGCTTTAGCCAGGAAGTACATTAGCACTAGATCTGGAAATTGCTGTCCTGGCTATATAATGAGTGTGTCCATTAAAATGTTACTGTATAATGGTGGATCTTGGGAACAGAAACGTTATGGTGTTTATCAGCTTAGTCCAGTAAAGCGTATACTGTAGGAGTAATAGTGAAACTTCCAACTACATTATTTATTTAGAAAAAGTATTATTCATGTGAAAAAATCACATTTCTACTATGTGACTTGGAAAATTATGATACAATAAATCTGTGTTTGACTTATACCATTTCCATCCATGTATTTCTTTTAAAATCTGAGTCCTTTACAAGATGGATATGAAATGAATTTTTCTTATGTAGTGTATGGTCAGGCCACTCAGGATGGCTGTTCTCTTGCTGTCTGTACATCCCCTGCTCACCTAGTGCCTGCTTCCCCTATGCCCTACTCATATGAACGTGCTTGCCCCCTGCCCCAGCTGGTGATTGTTCTAATCCTTAGGCCAGAACGACTCCACCTGCTAGTTTACTAAAGGGAGACATCTGCCCTCATGATGGTCATGAGGGTTGTTTATCTGAGGGGCTTTTAGGGACGTGCCCCAGCCGTTGGTTTCCCTGGTAACTGATGAGCCAACTGACGACATCAATTCCTCCTATAAATGGTAGCTTCCCCCCACCCACCTCCCAGACTAGTGAAGACTGCTGCCATGTCCTGTCTGCGGTCTGCAGTGGGGTGTTGCTCCAGGACCTTTTGCTTCAGAGGTGGGTGTAAGATCCCCTATCCAATAAGCCGTTGATGTCTCTGTCACCACCTCCAGGCTCTTTCTTCAGTTTTGAGGCTGAGCAACTACAAGGCTTGCAGGCCTGTGGGGTGCAGCCCAATAGGGAGTATATCAAGGATGGGAACAGCTGCCTGAGAGTGGAGTCAACACTACCAGATCCCAAGGTAGGGACCCCTGGCTATTTGGAATGAGGTTGGATTTTGTCAAGTGCTTCTCCTGTGTCAACTGATAATATCATTGATTTTTCTTCTTTAGCCTGTTTATATGGTGAATTACATTGATTTCTTTTTTTAATGTTGAACTAGCCTTGCATATATGGAATAAATCCCACTTGGTAATGGTATATGCTTTTTTACAAATTGTTGGATTTGATTTGTTAATATTTTGTTGAGGATTTTTGCATCTAAGTTCTTGAGAGAGATTGGTGTGTAGGTCTCTTTTTTGTACCGTTTTTGTCTGGTTTTGATATCAAGAGTAATACTGGCTTTATACAATGAGTTGGGAAGTGCCTCCTTTTCTTCTGTTTTCTGGAAGAAATTATGTAAAACTTACATTAATTTCTTTAAATATTTGGTAGAATTCTCCTATGGAACTATCTGGGACTGGAGATTCTGTTTTGGACTTTCAAATTACAAATTTCCTGGTTAAAGGATCATATAGATTATTTCATGCTGGTTGAGTTTTGGTATTTTGTGTGTTTTCTCTGGCTGTTTTGAAAGGAAAGAGGAAAACATTCAGTAAGATTTTCAGATATAATATGAAGATTTTACTAGTAATTTGAGAAGAAGTTTGCAGAGTGTAAAGTATCTTCTCAGGATTTAACTATTATGGATTTGTTAATCATGAATCTAAACCATTGCTAAATGCAACATTGAGGGCTTTGTTTATCAGTTTTTTCCTTTCACCCCAAATTTCTGATTTTATTGGCTCTCTTTTAAGATTATTGAAAGAAAATGATTCAATTTTTATGCAACTCAAACCCCAAAATCCTAACAAGTATTTCATTTGAAATCATACATGGAGTTTAGGAAATAAAAACATCCTCTGTTATTGAAATAATACGTTGGATATGTGTTTGCTATTTTTACAGCTGTATTGGTCTCACACACAAATACAAACAGCAGGATAATCATGCCTTCCAATGATGATGAGCATTTAAGAAAATGCATATACCCATTTTATAGACCTAGTATCCAGGGATGTTTCCTTTCTTCTCTGAGTTGTTTGGAAGTATTTCTTCTGTGTGGTCTTGATTTTATAGAATGCAATGGATAGCTTAGTTGCCTGCAGCAGTAATACTATAAATTGCTACAAATCAAATTAACTTCATTACACTGGTCCTGAGAAAAGTTAATCAGAGAAAAATGTAAATCTTATTTCCTTTATTGAAAATAAAATTTCAGATTGTTTAATATGATACTTAATAGAAAAAAAGGCCAGTTGTTTGAGTACACTGAGGAGTAGTAAAAGCTGTCTTTTACTTTGTTCAATTAAAGGTACTTGACCAAAGAATCACAATGTTGCCCCTTCTAAGACAAATCGGAGAATCTTCAGTTTGAATATGTTCAGTTTTCACTTAATCATTTTCTGGAAGTTTTGTGTGTACTTCTCATAATGTTAAACAGAACACCATTGTTACCTTTGCTTTGAATTCAAGTGCTATTATCTGCTGATTGGAAATAAGTGCATTTAGGGTCCTCTCAGAAATGCCCATTATTAACTTGAAAAAACATAGGTCTGAGGCAAGCATATTTTTAGTTTTGCCTATTGCAATAACTCACAATAATATGTGATTTGGGACTTACATTCTTTTTTCATTATAGAAATTTAAAATTATATAATTTAATGTGATTTATGAAAATACCCAATTATCCATGAGCCTCCAAATGTTCTAACTGAAAATGGAACCCAATCAACTGAGTGACAATTAAATGATACTGAGAAAGAGAAATTTAATTCCATGACCTAGAAAAGCCACCTGAGGATGGTGCTTTTCTTATAGTCTTTTTAGACCCAGTGCCTTTCATGAGGCTTGCTATAACAGTAGACACTCAAAAAATACATGTTCAGTAAGCAAACAATCATAGGTCAAATAGCTTTTAATATTTTCTCAAAGGGTCTAGACGCCTCACACACAGAGAAATGATATATAATACAAAAGAACATTAATGATTTTAAACAGAAGGAAATGGAATAAGCAAAGAGACGTTCAAAACAATAAAAAGGCAAGTTTTGGAGGCGGTAAAACAGCCACTGGTAAACGTACGGATTGGGTTTCACATGGACAGACAAAACATATAATGAATCATAAACTCTCATACAATGAAGCATGATGGAACTTTTGAATTGACCTCTTTGCCTCAGGCATCTCATCCTCAGCTGAGCCAAGTATTGGCGAGGCTACTATTAGTAATCCTTAGATAATTACTACTGAGATTTTTGCTTTATGCTAAAAAAGCTGCATACCATCTCATATGGCTTGGACAGCTATGGTCTTCCACTAACCATAGCTCCTTTCAAAAATATTTTTACTAGAATTGCCCAAGAACCATTTGGAGAGGAAGTGTACTGGAAATGGTACACCATCCTGTCCTGAATTGGAAGCTGCAGATTCCAAATGTCAGTTGCCAATTCTTATTCTGTCCCTGGGAGTTTCCCCTCCCTCTGCTCCTCCTCCCTCAGCTGCTGCCTGCAGGGTCCTTAAAGTTGGCTGCTGCCCAACCTGCTCATTTAGGACTGGCCCTGCTACAGCAGGACACAGGGTCAGTCTCCACTTGGAGTGTAGCCAGCCTCATTCCTGGTGCCACACTCCTGGATTCTCCATCACATGACTGCTGGGGAAGAGCACTTCGCTTCATTCCAGGAGCTAGAAAGAACACAGAGCCTAGCACCGTGGGGCAGCCGTAGCCGCAGTGATGACACTGCGAATGCAGTGAGAGCTGGCTTGCCTCAGGCTAACACCACCTCTTATATTTGTTTGAGGCAGGCCCAGGAATGCCAAGACAACTGGGGCCATGTTGAAGCCATTCATTCTTGACTGGGTCAAACTACATCTTAGAGAAAAGTATGAACAGCAGGGATTTGTGAAAGAACTATACTCGTAATTTACCCAATTACATTTTCACAATTGATTGTATTTCCAAACTCATAAAACAAAATTAAAAAAAAAAAAAGAATGCACTTACTATGTTGGATTTTTAAATTTAAAATGGACCCAAAATGTAAGCATGTTGATGTTATTCTTTGGCTGGTTTAAAACATTCCTTTTGAAGGTAATATGTCCAAGAACTAATCTAGGCACAAACTGTTTCTCTAGGATTACCCTTGTATATTTTCACTCTTATGTAATTTACCACTGCAGAAAATGACTCCAGGATAAGCTTCCAGGAATAATATCTCAAACCTTGCTACAAAACTGCCATGAGAAAGAAACTACCACTGCTTAATAGTGCAGGGTTTCCTTTTGGTGTGATGAAAATGTTTTGGAACTAGAGAGAAGTAGTGGTTGCACAATTGTACTGGATGCCACAGAAATACTTTAAAACGGTTAGTTTTAGGTTATGTGAATTTCACCTCAAGAAAAAAAGTAGAAACAACAACAAAGAAGGGAAGGAGAAAAAAAATCACCACCATATCCTGCCACCTCTGAGCACTAAAATCTAGGAACTCGACTTTACTGTAGCACCAGCACTGATGCCTTTTCTGTTTCACGAACATGACCCCTGCGACCGCAATGCCCTCTGAAAGCCAGACAGATATGCCATGACTCACACCAGCACATGGGAAACTGCACGGAACTTGTTCTTCGTGTTGCTTAGGGCAGGTGTTTCTAATCGCCAACGCCCAGGTTACTGTCTGTCTTCTAGCAGCAAAGGAGACTTGAGGAAGCAAGACTCATAATATAGAGGTTTACTAAAATATAAAAAGGCCATTCAAAAGATAGTGGGCTGCCACAAAATGGTAAGATTTATTACATCCTCCTTGCCATGTGGATGTCGTGAATACTGAGAATTTGATTAAGTGCTAAGAGAGAGGAGGCTTTGGCACATTTTACCTCCCAGATGATCAGGCAAAATCTTTGTCTAGCAACAACACTCAGTTTCTTTTTGGGGTCATTATACTACAGTCAATATTTGGCGTGTATACTACATCACTTGTTAAATTGGCCTGCATTCTTCTCCCAGGCGTCGCATTCCCAGGAAGTATGGTTAACCACTATCCTGTTTAGACATAGGACTACCCTATCTAAGAGGGGGCACCAGAGATGCCACCCTTGCAGTTATCCACAAAACTAAATGATTTTATATATTTTAAAATTGAAATATAGCTGACTTAAAATATTGGATTAGTTTCAGGCGTACAGCAAAGGGATTAGTTGTATATATTTTTAGATTATTTTCCATTACAGGTTATTACAAGGTATTGAATATAGTTCCCTGTGCTATATAGTAAATCCTTGTTGCTTATCTATTTTATGTATAGTAGATCATATCTGTTAATCCCATACCCCTAATTTATCCCTTCCCCCTATTTCCCCTTTGGTAACTATAAGTTTCTTTTCTGTGTCTGTGAGTCTGTTTTGGTTTTGTATATAGACTCATCAATATTATTTTTTAGATTCCACATATAAGTGTTATAATATTTGTCTTTCTCGGTCTGACTTACTTCACTTAGTATGATAAACTCTAGGTCCATCCATGTTGCTGCAAATGGCAATATTTCACTTTTTATGGCTGAGTAATATCCCATTGTATGTATACCACATCCTTAAGCCAATTGTCTGTTGATGGGCACTTGGATTGTTTCCATGTCTTGGCTATTGTAAATAGTGCTGCTATGAACAGTGGGGTGCATGTATCTTTTCAAATTAGAGAATTAGAGTTTTCTCTGGATATATGCCCAGGAGTGGGATTGCTGGATCATATAGTAGCTCTATTTTTAGTTTTTTAAGGAAGCTCCATACTGTTTTCCACAGTGGCTGCACCAATTTACATTCCCACCAACAGTGTACCAGCATTCCTTTTTCCCCATACTCTCTCCAGCATCTATTATTTGGAGACTTTTTGACAGCCGTTCTGATCGGTGTTAGGTCATTGTGGTTTTGATTTGCATTTCTCTAATAATTAGTGATGTTGAGCAGCTTTTCATGTGCTTGTTGGCCATCTGGATGTCTTCTTTGGAGAAATGTCTATTTAGGTCTTCTGCTCAGTTTTTGATTGGGTTGTTTTCTTGATATTAAGTTGTTTGAGCTGTTTGGATGTTAACCCCTTGTCAGTTGCACCATTTACAAGTATTTTCTCCCATTCCATAGGTTGTCTTTTTGTTGATGGTTTCCTTTGCTGTGCAAAAGCTTTTAAATTTGATTAAGTCCCATTTGTTTATTTTTGCTTTTATTTCTTTTGCCTTGGAAGACTGAGCTACAAAAATATTGCTATGATTTATGTCCAAGAATGTTTTGCCTATGTTCTCTTCTAGAAGTTTTATGGTGTCAAGTCATATTTAGTCTTTATTCCATTGAGTTTATTTTTGTATATGGCATGAAGGAGTGTTCTAATTTCATTGATTTACATGTAACTGTCCAGCGTTCTCAACACCACCTGCTAAAGAGACTGTCTTTTCTCCATTGTATATTCTTGCCTCCCTTGTCAAAGATTAATTGACCATAGGTTGGTGGGTTTATTTCTGGGCTCTCTATTCTGTCCCATTGATCCATTTGTCTGTTTTTGTGCCAGTACCATGCTGTTTTGATTACTGTAGCTTTGTATTATTTTCTGAAGTCTTGAAGGGTTATGCCTCCAGCTTTGTTCTTTTTCCTCAGGATTGCTTTGGCAATTCTGGGTCTTTTGTAATTCCATATAAATTTTAGTATGCTAGTTCTGTGAAAAGTGTCTTGGGTATTTTGATAGTATCACATTAAATCTATAGATTGCTTTGAGTAGTATGGCCATTTTAACAATATTCTTCCAATCCCAGAGCATGGGATAGCTTTCCATTTCTTTGAATCATCAATTTCCTTTACCAATGTTTTATATTTTCAATAAATAGGTCTTTCATCTCCTTGGTTAAATTTATTCCTGGGTATTATTTTTTTGATGTGATTTTATTTATTTTTGGCTGCATTTTTTGGGGGGTGGGGTCTTCGTTGCTGCGTGCAGGCTTTCTCTAGCTGAGGCAAGTGGGGGCTACGCTTTGTTGCAGTGTGCCGGCTTCTCATTGCAGTGGCTTCTCTTGTTGTGGAGCATGGGCTCTGGGCACGTGGGCTTCAGTGCTTGTGGCATGCGGGCTTAGTAGTTGTGGCTTGCAGGCTCAGTAGTTGTGGCGCACAGGCTTAGTTGCTCTGCGGCATGTGGGATCTTCCTGCACTAGGGCTTGAACCCATGTCCCCTGCATTGGCAGGCAGATTCTTAACCGCTGCACCACCAGGGAAGTCCCTTTTGATGTGATTTAAATGGGGTTGTTTTTTACTTTCTGATATTTCATTGTTCGTGTAAAGAAATACAACAGATTTCTGTATATTAATCTTGTATCCTACTACCTTGCTGAATTCATGTATCAGTTCTAATCGTTTTGTGTGGAGTTTTTAGGGCTCTGTATATAGAATATCATGTCACCTACAAATAGTGACAGTTTTACCTCTTCCTTTCCAAATTGGATACTTTTTATTTCTTTTTCTTGTCTGATTTGCTGTGGTTAGGACTTCCAATACTATGTTAAATAGAAGTGGTGAGAGTGGGCATCCTTGTCTTGTTGCTGAATTTAGAAGGAAGGCTTTCAGCTTTTCACCATTGAGTATTATGTTGGCTGTGAGTTTGTTGTAAATGGCTTTTTTTATGTTGATATATGTTCCCTCTATACCCATTTTGGTGAGAGTTTTTATCATGAATATTTGTTGAATTTTATCAAAAGCTTTTTCTGTGTCTATTGAGATGATCATGTGGTTTTTTGGGGTTTTAAAAAATATCTTTACTAGAGTATAATTGCTTTACAATGGTGTGTCAGTTTCTGCTTTATAACAAAGTGAATCAGTTATACATATACATATGTCCCCATATCTCTTCCCTCTTGCATCTCGCTCCCTCCCATCCTCCCTATCCCACCCCTCTAGGTGGTCACAAAGCACCGAGCTGATGTCCCTGTGCTGTGTGGCTGCTTCCCACTAGCTATCTATTTTACATTTGGTAGTGTGTATATGTCTATGCCACTCTCTCACTTTGTCCCAGCTTACCCTTCCCCCTCCCCGTATCCTCAAGTCCATTCTCTAGTAGGTGTGAATCTTTATTCCCTTCTTGACCCTAGGTTCTTCTGACAATTTTCTTTTCTTTTCTTTTTTTTTGTTTTTTAGATTCCATATATATGTGTTAGCATATGGTATTTATTTTTCTCTTTCTGACTTACTTCACTCTGAATAACAGTCTGTAGGTCCATCCACCTCACTACAAATAACTCAGTTTCATTCCTTTTTATAGCTGAGTAATATTCCATTGTATATATATGCCACATCTTCTTCATCCATTCATCTGTTGATGGACACATAGGTTGCTTCCATGTCGTGGCTATTGTAAATAGAGCTGCAATGAACATTTTGGTACATGACTCTTTTTGAATTATGGTTTCCTCAGGGTATATGCCAAATAGTGGGATTGCTGGGTCATATGCTAGTTCTATTTTTAGTTTTTTAAGGAACCTCCATACTGTTCTCCCCAGTGGCTGTATCAATTTACATTGCCACCAGCAGTGCAAGAGGATTCCCTTTTCTCCACACCCTCTCCAGCATTTATTGTTTCTAGATTTTTTGATGACGGCCATTCTGACCGGTGTGAGATGATATCTCATTGTGGTTTTGATTTGCATTTCTCTAATGATTAATGATGTTGAGCATTCTTTCATGTGTTTGTTGGCAATCTGTATATCTTCTTTGGAGAAATGTCTATTTAGGTCTTCTGCCCATTTTTGGATTGGATTGTTTGTTTTTTTTGATATTGAACTGCATGAGTTGCTTCTATGTTTTGGAGATTAATCCTTTGTCAGTTGCTTCATTTGCAAATATTTTCTCCCATTCTGAGGGTTGTCTTTTCGTCTTGTTTATGGTTTCCTTTGCTGTGCAAAAGCTTTTCAGTTTCATTAGGTCCCATCTGTTTATCTTTGTTTTTATTTCCATTTCTCTAGGAGGTGAGTCAAAAAGGATCTTGCTGTGATTTATGTCAGAGTGTTCTGCCTATGTTTTCCTCTAAGAGTTTGATGGTGCCTGGCCTTACATTTAGGTCTTTAATCCATTTTGAGTTTATTTTTGTGTATGGTGTTAGGGAGTGTTCTAATTTCATTCTTTTACATTTTGTTGTCCAGGTTTCCCAGCACCACTTTTTGAAGAGGGTGTCTTTTCTCCACTGTATATTCTTGCCTCCTTTATCAAAGATAAGGTGACCATATGTGCCTGGGTTTATCTCTGGGCTTTCTATCCTGTTCCATTGATCTGTATTTCTGTTTTTGTGCCAGTACCAAACTATCTTGATTACTGTAGCTTTGTTGTATAGTCTGAAGTCAGGGAGCCTGATTCCTCCAGTTCCGTTTTTCTTTCTCAAGATTGCTTTAGCTATTCGGGGTCTTTTGTGTTTCCATACAAATTGTGAAATTTTTTGTTCTAGTTCTGTGAAAAATGCCAGTGGTAGTTTGATAGGGATTGCATTGAATCTGTAGATTGCTTTGGGTAGTAGAGTCATTTTCACAATGTTGATTCTTCCAATCCAAGGACATGGTATATCTCTCCATCTATTTGCATCATCTTTAATTTCTTTCATCAGTGTCCTATAATTTTCTGCATACAGGTCTTTTGTCTCCTTAGGTAGGTTTATTCCTAGATATTTTATTCTTTTTGTTGCAATGCTAAATGGGAGTGTTTTCTTAATTTCTCTTTCAGATTTTTCATCATTAGTGTATAGGAATGCAAGAGATTTCTGTGCATTAATTTTGTATCCTGCTACTTTACCAAATTCATTGATTAGCTCTAGTAGTTTTCTGGTAACATCTTTAGGATTCTCTATGTATAGTATCATGTCATCTGCAAACAGTGACAGCTTTACTCCTTCTTTTCTGATTTGGATTCCTTTTATTTTTTTCCTCCTCTGCTGTGGCTAACACTTCCAAAACTATGTTGAATAATAGTGGTGAGATTGGGCACCTTGTCTTGTTCCTGATCTTAGTGGAAATGGTTTCAGTTTTTCACCATTGAGGACGATGTTGGCTGTGGGTTTTTCATATATGGCCTTTATTATGTTGAGGAGAGTTCCCTCTATGCCTACTTTCTGCAGGACTTTTATCATAAATGGGTGTTGTATTTTGTCAAAAGCTTTCTCTGCATCTATTGAGATGATCATATGGTGTTTCTCCTTCAGTTTGTTAATATGATGTATCACGTTGACTGATTTGCGTATATTGAAGAATCCTTGCATTCCTAGCATAAACCCCACTTGATCATGGTGTATGATCCTTTTAATGTGCTGTTGGATTCTGTTTGCTAGTATTTTGTTGAGGATTTTTGCATCTATGTTCATCAGTGATATTGGTCTGTAGTTTTCTTTCTTTGTGACATCTTTTTCCGGTTTTGGTATCAGAGTCATGGTGGCCTCGTAGAATTAGTTTGGGAGTGTTCCTCCCTCTGCAATATTTTGGAAGAGTTTGAGAAGGATAGGTGTTAGCTCTTCTCTAAATGTTTGATAGAATTTGCCTGTGAAGCCATGTGGTCCTGGGCTTTTGTTTGTTGCAAGATTTTTAATCACAGTTTCAATTTCAGTGCTTGTGATTGGTCTGTTCATATTTTCTATTTCTTCCTGGTTCAGTCTCGGCAGGTTGTGCATTTCTAAGAATGTGTCCGTTTCTTCCAGGTTGTCCATTTTATTGGCATAGAGTTGCTTGTAGTAATCTCTCATGATCCTTTGTATTTCTGCAGTGTCAGTTTTTACTTCTCCTTTTTTATTTCTAATTCTGTTGATTTGAGTCTTCTCCCTTTTTTTCTTGATAAGTCTGGCTAATGGTTTATCAATTTTGTTTATCTTCTCAAAGAACCAGCTTTTACTTTTATTGATATTTGCTATTGTTTCCTTCATTTCTTTTTCATTTATTTCTGCTCTGATCTTTATGATTTCTTTCCTTCTGCTAGCTTTGGGGTTTTTTTGTTCTTCTTTCTCTAATTGCTTTAGTTGTAAGGTTAGATTGTTTATTCGAGATGTTTCCTGTTTCTTGAGGTAGGCTTGTATTACTATAAACTTCCCTCTTAGCACTGCTTTTGCTGCGTCCCATAGGTTTTGGGTCGTCGTATCTCCATTGTCATTTGTTTCTAGGTATTTTTTGATTTCCCCTTTGATTTCTTCAGTGATCACTTCGTTATTAAGTAGTGTATTGTGTAGCCTCCATGTGTTTGTATTTTTTACAGATTTTTTCCTGTAATTGATATCTAGTCTCATAGCATTGTGGTCGGAAAAGATACTTGATACAATTTCAATTTTCTTTTTTTTTTTTTTTAATGATTGATAGTTTCTTTTAAATTTATTTATTTATTTATTTATGGCTGTGTTGGGTCTTCGTTTCTGTGCGAGGGCTTCCTCTAGTCGTGGCAAGCGGGGGCCACTCTTCATCGCGGTGCGCGGGCCTCTCACTGTCGCGGCCTCTCTTGTTGCGGAGCACAGGCTCCAGACGCGCAGGCTCAGTAATTGCGGCTCACGGGCCCAGTTCCTCCGCGGCATGTGGGATCCTCCCAGACCAGGGATTGAACCCGTGTCCCCTGCATTGGCAGGCAGACTCTCAACCACTGCGCCACCAGGGAAGCCCCCAATTTCAATTTTCTTAAACCTACCAAGGCTTGATTTGTGACCCAAGATATAATCTATCCTGGAGAATGTTCCATGAACACTTGAGAAGAATGTGTATTCTGTGTTTTTGGATGGAATGTCCTATAAATATCAATTAAGTCCACCTTGTTTAATGTATCATTTAAAGCCTGTGTTTCCTTAATTATTTTAATTTTGGATGATCTGTACATTGGTGAAAGTGGCGTGTTAAAGTCCCCTGCTATGATTGTGTTACTGTCGCTTTCCCCTTTTATGGCTGTTAGTAATTGCCTTATGTATTGAGGTGCTCCTATGTTGGATGCATAAATATTTACAATTGTTATATCTTCTTCTTGGATTGATCCCTTCATCATTATTTAGTGTCCCTCTTTGTCTTTTGTAATAGTGTTTCTTTTAAAGTCTATTTTGTCTGATATGAGAATTGCTAGTCCAGCTTTCTTTTGATTTCCATTTGCATGGAATATCTTTTCCCATCCCCTCACTTTCAGTCTGTATGTGTCCCTACATCTGAAGTGGGTCTTTTGTAGACAACATATATACAGGTTTTGTTTTTGTATCCATTCAGCCAGTCTATGTCTTTTGGTTGGAGCATTTAATCCGTTTACATTTACGGTAATTATCGATATGTATGTTCCTATTACCGTTTTCTTAATTGTTTTGGGTTTGTTATTGTAGGTCTTTTCCTTCTCTTGTGTTTCCTGCCTAGAGAAGTTCCTTTAGCATTTGTTGTAAAGCTGGTTTGGTGGTGCTGAATTCTCTTAGCTTTTGCTTGTCTGTAAAGGTTTTAATTTCTCCATCAAATCTGAATGAGATCCTTGCTGGGTAGAGTAATCTTGGTTGTAGGTTTTTCTCTCTCATCCCTTTAAATATGTCCTGCCACTCCCTTCTGGCTTGCAGAGTTTCTGCTGCAAGATCAGCTGTTAACCTTATGGGGATTCCCTTATGTGTTACTTGTTTTTCCTTTGCTGCTTTTAATATTTGTTGATTGTATTTAATTTTTGATAGTTTGATTAATATGTGTCTTGGCATGTTTCTCCTTGGATTTATCCTGTATGGGATTCTCTGTGCTTCCTGGACTTGATTAACTGTTTCCTTTCCCATATTAGGGAAGTTTTCAACTATAATCTCTTCAAATATTTTCTCAGTCCCTTTCTTTTTCTCTTTTTCTTCTAGGACCCCTATAATTCGAATGTTGGTGCATTTAATGTTGTCCCACAGGTCTCTGAGATTGTCCTCAATTCTTTTCATTCTTTTTCCTTTATTCTGCTCTGCAGTAGTTATTTCCACTATGTTATCTTCCAGGTCACTTATCCGTTCTTCTGCCTCAGTTATTGTGCTATTGATCCCTTCTAGAGACTTTTTAAATTTCATTTATTGTGTTGTTCATCTCTGTTTGTTTGCTCTTTAGTTCTTCTAGGTCCTTTTTAAACTTTTCTTGTATTTTTTCCATTCTATTTCCCAGATTTGGGACCATCTTTACTATCATTATTCTCAATTCTTTTTCAGGTAGGCTGCCTAATTCCTCTTCATTTGTTAGGTCTGGTGGGTTTTTGCCTTGCTCCTTCATCTGCTGTGTGTTTCTCTGTCTTCTCATTTTGCTTAACTTACTGTGTTTGGGGTCTCCTTTTCACAGGCTGCTTGTTCATAGTTCCCGTTTTTTTGTTGTCTGCCCCCAGTGGCTAAGGTTGGTTCAGTGGGTTGTGTAGGCTTCCTGGTGGAGGGACTGTTGCCTGTGTTCTGGTGGATGAGGCTGGATCTTGTCTTTCTGGTGGGCAGGACTCTGTCCAGTGGTGTGTTTTGGGGTGTCTGTGACCTTATTATGATTTTAGGCAGCCTCTCTGCTAATGGGTGGGGTTGTGTTCCTGTCTTGCTAGTTTTTTGGCATAGGGTGCCCAGCATTGTAGCTTGCTGGTCGTTGAGTGGAGCTGTATCTTGACGTTGAGATGGAGATCTCTGGGAAATTTTCGCCATTTGATATTACGTGGAGCTGGGAGGTCTCTTGTGGACCAGTGTCCTGAACTTGGCTCTCCCACCTCAGAGGCACAGCCCTGATGCCTAGCTGGAGCACCAAGAGCCTTTCATCCACATGGCTCAGAATAAAAGGGAGAAAAAAAAGAAAGAAGAAGATAAAATAAATAAAGTAAAAGAAAATAAAGTTATTAAAATAAAAAATAAAAAATAAGTATTAAGAAAAAAAATTTTTTAAGTAATTAAAAAAAAAACAAAAAACGGACAGAATCATAGGACAAATGCTAAAAGCAAAGCTATACAGACAAAATCACACACAGAAGCATACACATACACACTCACAAAAAGAGAAAAAGGGAAAAAAATATACATATAATTGCTCCCAAAGTCCACCTCCTCAATCTGGGATGATTCATTGTCTATTCAGGTATTCCACAGATGGAGGTACATCAAGTTGATTGTGGAGATTAAATCCCCTGCTCCTAAGGCTGCTGGGAGAGATTTCCCTTTCTCTTCTTTGTTCGCACAGCTCCCGGGGTTCAGCTTTGGATTTGGACCCGCCCCTGCGTGTAGGTCACCTGAGGGCGTCTGTTCTTCACTCAGACAGGATGGGGTTAAAGGAGTAGGTGATTTGGGGGCTCTGGCTCACTCAGGCCAGGGGGAGAGAGGGGTACAGATGGCGGACGAGCCTGCAGCGGCAGAGGCCAGCGCGACGTTGCACCAGCCTGAGGTGCGCCGTGCATTCTCCAGGGAAGTTGTCCCTGGATCAGGGGAACCTGGCAGTGGGGGGCTGCACAGGCTCCCAGGAGGGGAGGTGTGGATAGTGACCTGTGCTTGCACACAGGTTTCTTGGTGTCTGCAGCAGCAGCCCTAGCGTCCCATGCCCGTCTCTGGTGTCCGCGCTGATAGCCGCAGCTCGTGCTTGTCTCTGGAGCTCCTTTTTTTTTCATTTTATTTTTTTTAACATCTTTATTGGAGTATAATTGCTTTACAATGGTGTGTTAGTTTCTGCTTTATAACAAAGTGAATCAGTTATACTGGAGCTCCTTTAAGCGGCGCTCTTAATCCCCTCTCCTCGCGCACCAGGAAACAAAGAGGCAAGAAAAACTCTCTTGTCTCTTCTGCAGCTCCAGACTTTTTCCCAGTTTCCCTCCCGGCTAACTGTGGTGCACTAGTCCCTTCAGGCTGTGTTCACACCACCAACCCCAGTCCTCTCCCTGCAATCCAACCGAAGCCCGAGCCTCAGTTCCCAGCCCCCACCCATCCCAGCGGGTGAGCAGAGAAGCCTCTCGGGCTGGTGAGTGCTGGTCGGCACCGATCCTCTGTGCAGGAATCTCTCTGCTTTGCCCTCCGCACCCCTGTGGCTGCACTCTCCACCACGGCTCCGAAGCTTCTCCCCTCTGCCACCAGCAGTCTCCGCCCGCGAAGGGGCTTCCTAGTGTGTGGAAACCTTTCCTCCTTCACAGCTCCCTACCACTGGTGCAGGTCCTGTCCCTATTCTTTTATCTCTGTTTTTTCTTTTTTTTCTGCCCTACCCAGGTACATGGGGAGCTTCTTGCCTTTTGGGAGGTCTGATGTCTTCCACCAGCGTTCACTAGGTGTTCTGTAGGAGTTGTTCCACATGTAGATGTATTTCTGATGTATTTGTGGGGAGGAAGGTGATCTCTGCGTCTTACTCTTCTGCCATCTTGAAGCTCTTCTGATCATGTGGTTTTTGACTTTTCTTTAGTTAATGTGGTGTATCACATTGATATGCATATGTTGAACCATCCTTGAGACCCTGGAATGAGTCTAATTTGATCATGGTGTATGATCCTTTTTATGTATTGGATTTGGTTTGCTAATATTTTGTTGAAGATTTTTGCATCAATGATCATCAAAGATATTGGCCTGTAATTTTCTCTTTTTGTAGTGTCTTTGGCTGGTATTGGTATCAGAGTGATGGTGGCTTCATAGAATGAATTTTGGGAGTGTTTCCTCATCAGTCTTTTGGAATAGTTTGAGAAGGATTGGAATAATTTCTTTTGTTTCGTAGAATTCCCCAGTGAAACTGTCTGCTCCTGGACTTTTGTTTGCAGTTAGTTTTTTTTATTATAGATTCTATTTCACTTCTAGTGATCAGTCTGTTCAAATTATCTGCTTCTCTTTCACTCAGTTTTGGCAGGCTGTTTGTAGAAACTTGTCCATTTCTCCTAGTCTGCCCAATTTGGCATATAACTGTTCATAGTATTCTCATGATTTTTTGTATTTCTGTGGTATCAGTAGTTGTTTCTCCTCTTTAATTTCTTTTTTTTTTAACATCTTTATTGGCATATAATTGCTTTACAATGGTGTGTTAATTTCTGCTTTATAACAAAGTGAATCAGTTATACATACACATATGTTCCCATATCTCTTCCCTCTTGCATCTCCCTCCCTCCCACCCTCCCTATCCCACCTCTCTAGGTGGTCACAAAACACAGAGCTGATCTCCCTGTGCTTTGTGGCTGCTTCCCACTAGCTATCTATTTTACGTTTGGTAGTGTATATATGTCCATGCCACTCTCTCACTTTGTCACATCTTACCCTTCCCCCTCCCCATATCCTCAAGTCCATTCTCTAGTAGGTCTGTGTCTTTATTTCCGTCTTGCCACTAGGTTCTTCATGACCCTTTTTTTTTTCCCTTAGATTCCATATATATGTGTTAGCATACTGTATTTATTTTTCTCTTTCTGACTTATTTCACTCTGTATGACAGACTCTAACTCCATCCACCTCACTACAAATAACTCCATTTCGTTTCTTTTTATGGCGGAGTAATATTCCATTGTATATATGTGCCACATCTTCTTTATCCATTCATCTGATGATGGACACTTAGGTTTCTTCCATGTCCTGGCTATTGTAAATAGAGCTGCAATGAACATTTTGGTACATGACTCTTTTTGAATTATGGTTTTCTCAGGGTATATGCCCACTAGTGGGATTGCTGGGTCATATGGTAGTTCTATTTTTAGTTTTTTAAGGAACCTCCATACTGTTCTCCATAGTGGCTGTATCAGTTTACATTCCCACCAACAGTGCAAGAGTGTTCCATTTCCTCCACACCCTCTCCAGCATTTATTGTTTCTAGATTTTTTGATGATGGCCATTCTGACCGGTGTGAGGTGATACCTCATTGTGGTTTTGATTTGCATTTCTCTAATGATTAATGATGTTGAGCATTCTTTCATGTGTTTGTTGGCAATCTGTATATCTTCTTTGGAGAAATGTCTATTTAGGTCTTCTGCCCATTTTTGGATTGGGTTGTTTGTTTTTTTGTTATTGAGCTGCATGAGCTGCTTGTAAATTTTGGAGATGAATCCTTTGTCAGTTGCTTCATTTGCAAATATTTTCTCCCATTCTGAGGGTTGTCTTTTTGTCTTGTTTATGGTTTCCTTTGTTGTGCAAAAGCTTTTAAGTTTCATTAGGTCCCATCTGTTTATTTTTGTTTTTATTTCCATTTCTCTAGGAGGTGGGTAAAAAAGGATCTTGCTGTGATTTATGTCATAGAGTGTTCTACCTATGTTTTCCTCTAAGAGTTTGATAATGTCTGACCTTACATTTAGGTCTTTAATCCATTTTGAGTTTATTTTTGTGTATGGTGTTAGGGAGTATTCTAATTTCATTCTTTTACATGTAGCTGTCCAGTTTTCCCAGCACCACTTTTTGAAGAGGCTGTCTTTTCTCCACTGTATATGCTTGCCTCCTTTATCAAAGATAAGGTGACCATAGGTGCGTGGGTTTATCTCTGGGCTTTCTATCCTGTTCCATTGATCTGTATTTCTGTTTTTGTGCCAGTACCATACTGTCTTGATTACTGTAGCTTTGTAATACAGTCTGAAGTCAGGGAGCCTGATTTCTCCAGCTCCATTTTTCGTTCTCAAGATTGCTTTGGCTATTCGGGGTCTTTTGTGTTTCCATACAAATTGTGAAATTTTTTGTTCTAGTTCTGTGAAAAATGCCAGTGGTAGTTTGATAGGGATTGCATTGAATCTGTAGATTGCTTTGGGTAGTATAGTCATTTTCACAATGTTGATTCTTCCAATCCAAGAACATGGTATATCTCTCCATTTATTTGTATCATCTTTAATTTCTTTCATCAGTGTCCTATAATTTTCTGCATACAGGTCTTTTGTCTCCTTAGGTAGGTTTATTCCTAGATATTTTATTCTTTTTGTTGCAGCGGTAAATGGGAGTTTTTCCTTAATTTCTCTTTCAGATTTTTCATCATTAGTGTATAGGAATGCAAGAGATTTCTGTGCATTAATTTTGTATCCTGCTACTTTACCAAATTCATTGATTAGCTCTGGTAGTTTTCTGGTAACATCTTTAGGATTCTCTATGTATAGTATCATGTCATCTGCAAACAGTGACAGTTTTACTTCTTCTTTTCAGATTTGGATTCCTTTTGTTTCTTTTTCTTCTCTGATTGCTGTGGCTAACACTTCCAAAACTATGTTGAATAATAGTGGTGAGAGTGGGCAACCTTGTCTTGTTCCTGATCTTAGTGGAAATGGTTTCAGTTTTTCACCATTGAGGACAATGTTGGCTGTGGGTTTGTCATATATGGACTTTATTATGTTGAGGAAAGTTCCCTCTATGCCTACTTTCTGCAGGGCTTTTATCATAAATGGGTGTTGAATTTTGTCGAAAGCTTTCTCTGCATCTATTGAGATGATCATATGGTTTTTCTCCTTCAATTTGTTAATATGATGTATCACGTTGATTGATTTGCGTATATTGAAGAATCCTTGCATTCCTGGCATAAACCCCACTTGATCATGGTGTATGATCCTTTTAATGTGCTGTTGGATTCTGTTTGCTAGTATTTTGTTGAGGATTTTTGCATCTATGTTCATCAGTGATATTGGTCTGTAGTTTTCTTTCTTTGTGATATCTTTGTCTGGTTTTGGTATCAGGGTGATGGTGGCCTCGTAGAATGAGTTGGGGAGTGTTCCTCCCTCTGCAATATTTTGGAAGAGTTTGAGAAGGATAGGTGTTAGCTCTTCTCTAAATGTTTGATAGAATTTGCCTGTGAAGCCATGTGGTCCTGGGCTTTTGTTTGTTGCAAGATTTTTAATCACAGTTTCAATTTCAGTGCTTGTGATTGGTCTGTTCATATTTTCTATTTCTTCCTGGTTCAGTCTCGGCAGGTTGTGCATTTCTAACAATGTGTCCATTTCTTCCAGGTTGTCCATTTTATTGGCATAGAGTTGCTTGTAGTAATCTCTCATGATCGTTTGTATTTCTGCAGTGTCAGTGGTTATTTCTGCTTTTTCATTTCTAATTCTATTGATTTGAGTCTTCTCCCTTTTTCTCTTGATGAGTCTGGCTAATGGTTTACCAATTTTGTTTATCTTCTCAAAGAACCAGCTTTTAGTTTCATTGATCTTTGCTATTGTTTCCTTCATTTCTTTTTCATTTATTTCTGCTCTGATCTTTATGATTTCTTTCCTTCTGCTAGCTTTGGGGTTTTTTTGTTCTTCTTTCTCTAATTGCTTTAGTTGTAAGGTTAGATTGTTTATTCAAGATGTTTCCTGTTTCTTGATGTAGGCTTGTATTGCTATAAACTTCCCTCTTAGAACTGCTTTTGCTGCATCCCATAGGTTTTGGGTCGTCATGTCTCCATTGTCATTTGTTTGTAGGTATTTTTTGATTTCCCCTTTGATTTCTTCAGTGATCACTTCGTTATTAAGTAGTGTATTGTGTAGCCTCCATGTGTCTGTATTTTTTACAGATCTTTTCCTGTAATGGATATCTAGTCTCATAGTGTTGTGGTCAGAAAAGGTACTTGATATGATTTCAATTTTCTTAAATTTACCAAGGCTTGATTTGTGACCCAAGATATGATCTATCCTGGAGAATGTTCCATGAGCACTTGAGAAAAATGTGTATTCTGTTTTTTTTGGGTGGAATGTCCTATAAATATCAATTAAGTCCATCTTGTTTAATGTATCATTTAAAGCTTGTGTTTCCTTATTTATTTTCATTTTGGATGATCTGTCCATTGGTGAAAGTGGGGTGTTAAAGTCCCCTACTATGATTGTGTTGCTGTCGATTTCCCCTTTTATGGCTGTTAGTATTTGCCTTATGTATTGAGGTGCTCCTATGTTGGGTGCATAAATATTTACAATTGTTATACCTTCCTCTTGGATCGATCCCTTGATCATTATATAGTGTCCTTCTTTGTCTCTTGTAATAGCCTTTATTTTAAAGTCTATTTTGTCTGATATGAGAGTTGCTACTCCAGCTTTCTTTTGATTTCCATTTGCATGGAATATCTTTTTCCATCCCCTCACTTTCAGTCTGTATGTGTCTCTAGGTCTGAAATGGTTCTCTTGTAGACAGCATACATATGGGTCTTGTTTTTGTATCCATTCAGCCAGTCTGTGTCTTTTGGTGGGAGCATTTAATACATTTACATTTAAGGTAATTATCGATATGTATGTTCCTATTCCCATTTTCTTAAATGTTTTGGGTTTGTTATTGTAGGTGTTTTCCTTCTCTTGTGTTTCTTGCCTAGAGAAGTTCCTTTAGCATTTGTTGTAAAGCTGGTTTGGTGGTGCTGAACTCTCTCAGCTTTTGCTTGTCTGTAAAGGTTTTAATTTCTCCATCAAATCTGAATGAGATCCTTGCTGGGTAGAGTAATCTTGGTTGTAGGTTTTTCTCTTTCATCACTTTAAATATGTCCTGCCACTCCCTTCTGGCTTGCAGAGTTTCTGCTGAAAGGTCAGCTGTTAACCTTATGGGGATTCCCTTGTGTGTTATTTGTTGGTTTTCCCTTGCTGCTTTTAATATGTTTTCTTTATATTTAATTTTTGATAGTTTGATTAATATGTGTCTTGGCGTGTTTCTCCTTGGATTTATCCTGTATGGGACTCTCTCTGCTTCCAGGACTTGATTAACTATTTCCTTTCCCATATTAGGGAAGTTTTCAACTATAATCTCTTCAAATATTTTCTCAGTCCCTTTCTTTTTCTCTTCTTCTTCTGGGACCCCTATAATTCGAATGTTGGTGCGTTTAATGTTGTCCCAGAGGTCTCTGAGACTGTCCTCAGTTCTTTTCATTCTTTTTCTTTATTCTGCTCTGCAGTAGTTATTTCCACGATTTTATCCTGCAGGTCGCTTATCCATTCTTCTGTCTCAGTTATTCTGCTATTGATCCCTTCTAGAGTATTTTTAATTTCATTTATTGTGTTTTTCATCGTTGCTTGGCTCCTCTTTATTTCTTCTACGTTCTTGTTAAATGTTTCTTGCATTTTGTCTATTCTATTTCCAAGATTTTGGATCATCTTTACTATCATTATTCTGAATTCTTTTTCAGGTAGACTGCCTATTTCCTCTTCATTTGTTAGGTCTGGTGTATTTTTACCTTGCTCCTTCATCTATTGTGTGTTTTTCTGTCTTCTCATTTTGCCTATCTTACTGTGTTTGGGGTCTCTTTTTCGCAGGCTGCAGGTTCGTAGTTCCTGTTGTTTTTGTTATCTGTCCCCAGTGGCTAAGGTTGGTTCAGTGGGTTGTGTAGGCTTCCTGGTGGAGGGCAGTAGTGCCTGTGTTCTGGTGGATGAGGCTGGATGTTGTCTTTCTGGTGGGCAGGTCGACATCTGGTGATGTGTTTTGGGTTGTCTGTGGCCTTATTATAATTTTAGGCAGCCTCTCTGCTAATGGATGGGGCTGTGTTCCTGTCTTGCTAGTTGTTTGGCATAGGGTGTCCAGCACTGTAGCTTGCTGGTCGTTGAGTGAAGCTGGGTCTTGATGTTGAGATGGAGATCTCTGGGAGATTTTCGCCGTTTGGTATTACGTGGAGCTGGGAGGTCTCTTGTGGACCAGTGTCCTGAACTTGGCTCTCCCACTTCAGAGGCACAGCCCTGATGCCTAGCTCGAGCACCAAGAGCCTTTCATCCACAAGGCTCAGAATAAAAGGGAGAGAAAATAGAAAGAAAAAAAGAAAGAGGATAAAATAAAATAAAGCAAGATAAAATAAAATAAAGTGATTAAAATAAAAAAGTAAAAAATAATTCTTAAGAAAAAAGGAAAAAAAAATTTTAAGTAGAAAAAAAAAAAACAAAAAAACCGACGGTCAGAACCCTAGGACCAATGGTGAAAGCAAAGCTATACGGACAAAATCTCACACAGAAGCATACACATACACACTCACAAAAAGAGGAAAGGGGGAAAAATAATATATCTTGCTCCCAACGTCCACCTCCTCAATTTGGGATGATTTGTTGTCTATTCAGGTATTCCACAGATGCAGGTACATCAAGTTGTTTGTCGAGCTTTAATCCTCTGCTTCTGAGGCTGCTGGGAGAAATTTCCCTTTGTCTTCTTTGTTCGCACAGCTCCCGGGGTTCAGCTTTGGATTTGGACCCGCCTCTGCGTGTAGGTCGCCTGAGGTTTTCTGTTCTTCGCTCACACAGGACGGGGTTAAAGGAACAGCTGCTTCCAGGGCTCTGGCTCACTCTGGCCGGGGGAGGGAGGGGTATGGATGTGGGGCGAGCCTGCGGTGGCAGAGTCCGGCGTGACATAGCACCAGCCTGAGGCGCCGTGCGTTTTCCCAGGGAAGTTGTCCCTGGATCACGGGACCCTGGCAGTGGCGGGCTGCACAGGCTTCCGGGAGGGGCAGTGTGGAGAGTGACCTGTGCTTGCACACATGTTCCTTGGTGGCGGCAGCAACAGCCTTAGCGTCTCATGCCTGTCTCTGGGGTCCGCGCTGATAGCCATGGCTCACGCCCATCTCTGGAGCTCGTTTAGGCGGCACTCTGAATCCCCTTTCCTCGCGCACCAGGAAACAAAGAGGCAAGAAAAAGTCTCTTGGCTGTTCGGCAGCTCCAGACCTTTTCCCGGACTCCCTCCCGGCTAGCTGTGGTGCGCTAACCCCTTCAGGCTGTGTTCACACCGCCAACCCCAGTCCTCTCCTTGCAATCTGACTGAAGCCGGAGCCTCAGCTCCCAGCCCCTGCCCGACCCGGCGGGTGAGCATAGAAGCCTCGTGGGCTGGTGAGTGCTGGTCGGCACCAATCCTCTGTGCAGGAATCTCTACGCTTTGCCCTCCGCACCCCTGTGGCTGCACTCTCCTCCGTGGCTCCGAAGCTTCCCCCTCTGCCACCCACAGTCTCTGCCCGTGAAGGGGCTTCCTAGTGTGTGGGAACCTTTCATCCTTCACATCTCCCTCCCACTGGTGTGGGTCCCGTCCCTATTCTTTTGTCTCTGTTATTTCTTTTTTCTTTTGCCCTATCTGGGTACATGGGGAGTTTCTTGCCTTTTGGGAGGTCTGAGGCCTTCCGCCACCGTTCAGTCGGTGTTCTGTAGGAGCTGTTCCGCATGTAGATGTATTTCTGATGTACTTGTGGGGAGGAAGGTGATCTCCGCGTCTTACTCTTCCGCCATCTCCTCTCTCTCCCTCTTTCATTTCTTATTTTGTTTATTTGGGTCCTCTCTCTTTTCTTCTTGATGATCCTTGCTAGAGTTTTGTCAATTTTATTTATCTTTAAAAAAAAAAAAAAGAAAAAAAAGCTTAGTTTTTTTTTTAATTCTCTATTTTATTTCCTCTCCAATCTTCATTTCCTTCCTTCTGTTGACTGGGTTTTGTTTGTTCTTCTTTTTCTAATCTTCTAGGTGGTAGTTTAGGTTGTTTGAGATTTTTCTTGTTTCTTGAGAAAAGCTTCTATTGTTATGAATTTCCCATTTAAAACTGTTTTTGCTGCATCCCATAGGTTTTGTGAGGTTGTGTTTTCATCGTCATTTGTCTTGGTATTTTCTGATTTCCTCCTTGATTTCATCATTGACCCACTGGTGTTTTTTTTTAGTAGCATGTTATTTAGTCTCTGTGTGTTCTTTTTTTTCCCCCACTTTTCTTTCTGTGGCTGATTTCTACTTTCATACCATTGTGGTCAGAAAAAATGCTTGAAGTAATTTCTAGCCTCTTAAATTTGTTGAGGCTTGTTTTCTGACCTAGTATGTGGTCTATCCTAGAGATTGTTCCATGCACATTTGAAAAGAATGTGTATTCTGTCTTTTGTTTTTGGATGTAGTATCCTGTAGATATCAGTTAAGTGCAACTGGTCTAATGTGTCATTTAGGACCTTTCTTGCCTTATTGATTTTTCTGTCTGGAAGATCTGTCCATTGATGTTAGTGGGGTGTTAGTCTCCTACTATGTATTCCTGTCAGTTTCTCCCTTTGTGTTTGTTAGTATTTGTTTTATACATTTAGGTGCTTCTATATTGGGTGCATATATGTTGAGTGTAATATCCTCTTGTGTTGATCCCTTTATCATTATATAATGTCCTTCTTTGTCCTTATGGACTTTGTTTTAAAGTCTATTTTGCCTGATATGGGTATTGCTACCCTTGCTTTCTTGTCATTTCCATTTGTGTGAAATACCTTTTTCCATCCCCTTACTTTCAGTCTATGTGTTTTGTGCCCTGAAGTGAGTCTCTTGTAGGCAGAGTACTGAAAGGTCTTTTTAAATCTAATCAGCCACTCTGTCTTTTGATTGGAACATTAATTCATTGACATTTAAAGTAATTATTGATAGGTATTTACTTATTGCCATTTTAGATCTGGTTTTCCAGTTGAGTTTTGTAGCTCTTTGTTCATTTCTTCTCTTTGTTTTTTCCTTCTGTGGTTTGATGGTTTTCTTTTCTATTATGCTTGAGTTCCTTTCTTTTTAGTTTTTGTGAATCTATTGTATGTTTTTGATTTGTGGTTACCCTGGTTTTATCTACTTGCTTTAGACTGATAGTCATATAAGTTCAAACACATTCCATAAAAGATCTTTCTTTTCTACTTCCCTCCCCCACATTTTGTGAATTTGATGTAAAATAGGACATCTTCATGTTTATCCTTTTGCTGTTAATTGTAGTTATCACTTTTACAAAATTTGATTGTTTTGTAGTCTGTGTACTGGTTTACTTAAGTGACCTTCGATCCTTTGATATATTTACCTTTCCTATTGTGATTTTTCCTTTCCTATAGATTCTTACTTTTGTATTTAGAGAAGACCTTTCAAGATTTCTTTCAGGGTAGATTTGGTATTGCTGTATTCTTAGTTTTTGCTTGTCTGAGAAATTCTTTTTCTCATTCTACTCTAAATGAAAATCTTGCTGGGTAGAGTATACTGGTTTGTAGGTTTATCCCTTTCAGGACTTTGAATATATCATGCCACTCCCTTCTGCCCTACAAAGTTTCGGCAAGGAAATAAGCTGATAGCCTTATGGGGGTTCTCTTGTAACTGACTTTGTTTTTCTCTTGCTGCCTTTAGAATCCTCTTTTATCTTTAACTTTTGCCATTGTAATTATGGTATGTCTTGGTGTAGGTCTGCTTGGGTTCATCTTGTTTGGGATCATCTGTGCTTCCTGTACCTGGATATCTGTTTCCTTCTTTATGGTTGAAAACTTCCCAAACTTAATTTCTTCAAATACATTTTTGATCCCCCTCCTCTCTAACTTCTCCTTCTGGAACCCCTATTATGTGTAGGTTGGCACGCTTTATATTATCCCATAGCTCTTGTCTGTTGCTTTCATTTTTTTTCCCATTGGTCTTTCTGTCTGCCGTTCTGATGGGGTGATTTCCATTATTTTATCTTCCAGATCACTTATTCATCCTTCTGTGTTATTTAGTCTGCTATTCATTGCTTCTAGATTGGTTTTTATCTTGGTGATTGAATTGTCTAATTTTGACTGGTTCCTCTTTAGAGTTTCTAGTTCCATGTTACAGTGATCTGCATTTCTATCGATACTCTTTCTTAATTCCTTTAGCATTCTTATTACCTCCTTTTTGAACTCAGGGTCTAGTAGACTGAAGTCTGTTTCATTAATTCTTTCAGGGGATTTCTCATGTTCTTTTAATTGGGAGTAGTTCCTCTGTTTTTTCATTTACTTAACTGTTTCTCCTAAAATCATAGAGACAGAAAGTTATCTACTGTGGTCTTGAAGGGGTGTTTTATGTGGGAACATCCCTGTGTAAGACTGTGAGTCCAATATTTTTGGTGCAAGGGCTGTTTTTGGTATGGAGGCCAGTCACTTATTTCCTTAAGAGTGTGCTGGCCATTATTCCCTTGATAGTGGGTGTGATTGGTGTTGTGGTGTCCAGAGCCTTCACTGGATGCTGGGCGGGGCCTCCTCTTTGCTCTGTGGCCGTCATATCCCTGTCAGGGATGGGGTTTGCTGCCTGGTTGTTGGAGTAGAAGCCTTGAGGGTCAGGTTTGATAAGGCTTCATCGCCCTTAAGTGTGTGCTGTGTCTCAAAGGAGGTGATTGCTGAAGCAAGTGAGGCCCCTGTGGTCACAGCAAACCTATGTGCTGCCCATGCAGGTATGTTCAGTTCTGCCCGGAAGCAGCCCAAGGTCGCGTCGCTTTCTCCGTTATGTTCATCCCAGACCTAGTGCTAGGCTGTAGTGTGGGGTGGGCTGGTGCTGTGGCTGCAGGAATGGAGGTGGTTGTGCTGCTGCCTGGGACCTGGGCTGCCTCCAGGACAGGCCTCTCCCAGGACCTGTCTGCCCCAGATCTGGCCCCAGGCTACAGTGTGGGGTGGGTGGAACTGGCGAGCTCCCACTGGGAAACAAACTGCTGTGTATTCCTCCCCAGGGACTGTCTGCACAGCGAGATGCGTCTCTGTGGCACCACTCTGTGTGTGTGCTGGCAGTGGGTTCCGATGCTGGACCTGTGCCCCGCTGTTCACGTGCTGACAATGAGCTCTGAGGTTTGGCCTAGACCACAGCCCAGGCCCTCCGGGCTGTCTCCATGCAGGTAGAGTCCTATCCCAGGGCCTATCTGCCCGAGATTCAGCATCTTCCCACTGTGCGTTCTAGCAGCCCTGCTCTGCACGCCCTTGGGACTGGGAAGGGCAGTAGGTGGCAGCTGTCAGCACTGGTCTCCCTCCACCCTGATTGCTAGGCAAGTCAGCATGCACACACTCCCTGCAATCAGAGTCCAGGCCACTCCAGCCTCTCCCAGCAGACCTCCCAGCAGGCAAGGGGGCTCGCCAGAGTGAGAGCCTGCCCATGTGGACCTTTCCTCCTTCACAGATCCCTCCCAGGGGTGCTGGCCCCATCCTGATGCCTTTTTTGTGTGTTTCGTCCTACCCAATTACATGGGATATCTTTTCTGCAGCTTTGGCTGTGTAAGAGATCTTCTGCCAGTTTCCAGTTGGCTTTATGTGAGAATTGTTCCACATGCAGGTGTATTTTTGAGGTGTTTATGGCAGTAGGTGAGCTCCACATCCTCCTACTCCACCATCTTGATCCTCCCTCCCCCAAATGGTTTTATATCTATAATAATATAGAATTTTATGGCCACCCAATTTTATGGTCATCTCATGTCATAAATTTGAAAAAGCTGGCAATCTTGTCTCTCGCTATTAAAAGCCTATGGTTAATGACTGCTGAAGAAACGTGAAGAGTGGGTAGTATATGCCTAATTATTTCCAAACGTGTAAACAGAAAAGGTGCAGTAATTTAAGAACGCCAGGACTAAGCAAACCAGCAGTACGTTCTTTTTTGACATACATAAAATACTTCACACCACATTTTTTCAAGTGCATTCAGTTTGACTGTAAGAAAATTTAATTTTGGGGCCAGAAGTTAATCATATACAGTATTTGCAAACCAACTTAGCCCTGATTGCTCATCTGTTTAAAACGTCACATTTCTGGCACAGCAATTGAAGATGCAAACTGAAATTGGTTGATTTTTTTTTTTTTTTTTTTGGCTTCCTCTCTGATTGGCTGTTCACAAGGCCACAAAGGGACCCTAACAAACACTAGTAGTCTGTTTCCCTGGTTCTTTACCTATGCAGTCCTTTTACGGAACTTGTTGGCTTTAATAATGAAGGGAAGATTGATGGTCATATCCCATTGATCAGGAACAGGACAGGAACCTATCTTTGACTAGAGGGGTTTAATTTTGACTTTCGGCTGGTACAAGCAGAGAGTAATGCTGGTTAAATTAAGACTTTTCCTATATTATATTGTGAAAAGTTATTCAAAGAGGAGTATACTAACATAACCTCTTGAAAATCACATGAGAAGATGTTCATTTATGCAGTAAGTCAGTCATCTGTGGATGTTTGGATAATGAATATCTAGCATAACTGAAACCATACAAACCACTGCCTGCTTTCGCAATTAGAATGTACACGTTGGAAATCTCAACACTTCCTCTACCAAGCATAGTGAGGTGCACTGTGAGCCACCTAGCTTCGACTTTTTGAATGTTTACAGAAAGCTGACCCTTGATGATGAAAGAGACCTTTATTTTAAAAAACAATTATATTTTTAAAAACCTAAATTGGGTCAATTTATTTTCAGAATAAGAGTTGATCAATGTTTTCAGTTTATTGCCATACACAAAACATTTTATAAAATAGGGTAGACTGCCACTTCAACATCTTCATGTAAAAACTTCACAGTGCAAGAAAGTGATTACCATTAAGTATGAAGACATCTAAAGCCAGCTAGTATTTTAAGTACAGGGCAGAATACTTTTTGTGATTCTTCCTAAAAAAATGTTGGCATATTCATTAAATGCCCAGGTTACAAAAATCACTTAGTATCCATTTCTTATCTTTCAGTATATTTTTAAAATCTACATGGCATCATATTAAATGCTGGTGGGGAAAAATAGTGTAAGAATCTAAAAACTTTTCAGGTAGCACAATAATTTAAAACCAACTAGGAGAAAGCATTCCCCCAAATATTTTTGTATGTAACTTTGTGTCCCTTACCACAGTAACGAAGTAAAAAAGCCATTATACCTTAAAAAGAAGCTAAAGGAAAAGAGTTCACTCTTCCTTTGAAAACACAATTTCTTAGCTCTTAAGAGAGAAACTTTAATTTTGTGTGTGTGTGGGGGGAGGGGGTGGATCTTAAGTAAAAATATCAAATTTATGTCAGTTGTACAAATGTCTCATTTAGGAAAGAAAGTGAATACTTTGAGTCAAAGGCTTTGAAACTATTTCATCATTACAAGAAAAGTGTAATTTTAAGCTAAAAAAACGGTGACACATTGAACTAATATAAATCATCCACTAGCATATCCTATTGTTTATCATAAAATCCATAATTAAGGAGTAATAGGTAAAAGATCTTTTTCCAACATTTGGTCACATCAGCTAATCAGCCCTGGGCAAACCCCACACACCCCGAGTTTCAGGATCCTCATCTCTTATGTGAGAGTCCTGGGCTAACGGCCCTTTAACATCCCTTCCAATTTACAAATTTGTATAGCACTGTTAAGCTTACATAATCCTTTTGAGAATGAGGTGTTTCAACTCAATGTATTTACCAGATAAAGTTCCCCATTTAAGTAGTAAAGCTGTTCTTTAAACATTTAAAATCTTACTTTAAAATTTATTTTCAGTGTACTTCCCTGTCACCTTAAAAGATGAGGTAAGACTAACAACTCAGTCTCCTGACTTTCATGGTCTCTTAGACCAGGCGCCTGACAGTGATCAGCAGATACAGCTTGAGCCCTCACTCCAATTCTGGGCAGCTTTGGGCTGTACTCTGAGTCTCAAAAACGAAGATGATACCACCTGTTTGGTATCTCTGTCTTAAAGCCCAACAGAGTTATCATAACATACTGAATATACCAAAAATTTGTATACTACAAATTAACATTTGAATGCAAACATTCGAATGTGGTAAGCCCAAGGTGACTTTTTCCTGATAAAGTATAGATATTTTTCATAACATGTTTTTTGTCAGTACCTGTGCATTTATGGTTCTAATCCTTTGGTTACCTGACTCTTCTGTAGCCAACTTGTTTCTTGCTTCCAATTATGCTTCTAATTGCACCAGTTTGTTCCTAGAGTCTAGAAGCCTGACCTTTCAATAGGTGAAAACCAAAATCTAAAGATCTGTTATGTTAGCAAATGTGGTATCATCATTACTCATTTTAAAAGCGTGGCTTCCTAACTAGGTGAGGCATCAGACTCATCTAGGAACTGTTATAAAAATTGAGATTCCTGGGCTCCAGCCGCAGAGCCTGATTCTGTATGTCTGGAGTAGGACTCAGAAAAACTTTCTCAAACGCTCCCCCAGGTAATCTCAACAATTGTTAGTACAGTTTTTGGGACTCACTGTTCTGCCCTCAATTTCTTAAATTCAATTTAGAATTTTAGCAGCTGTTAGGTTTTAGTATAAAAATTTCCCATTGCTTTAATCATAAGCACATTCAAAGTAGATTGCCCATGATCTTGGCTTAGTTTCATAGGAAATCAATCATTACAATCCTTTGCAATAAAATTAAAACACGATAAATTAACTTCAGAGTGAAGACAATGCATGTAGATGCTGAAAGGTGGCTGGTTCTATACTTAACAGGGCAACTGTTTACTGCTTTAATTGTAGTCAGTCATGTAAATCTGTAGATCATCTTATTACATCTGTCATTACTAAATAAAGGCTGGCAGAACTCCTCTAAAACAGAAAGATGGCTAACTGGCTAATCGATATTAAGGAAATGTTTCTAGCAGACAAAAGTATTTCTTGAAAAACTACACAGCTTCCTGTAGAAACCTAAAGACTTCTATGCTTCTGAAGTCTACCGTAAAGAGAAAGTTGACCAGAACTACAGTTGTTTAAAAATATGTTCAATTAACTGTGAAAATTTAAGTGTAAAATAGGTACAACTTCATCCTTTAGGAGATTTAACGGGCATAAATGGAATTTAACTTACCACTTACTCTATATACCCAAATAGTTAACTGTGAAAACGACACATGAAGTATTTGGTATAATGTAATTCTGAACACCATCCCTTCCAAATTTAATTAAAAAACCACATCTGGATTTTCCAGGGGTCCCAAGTGTGTCTAGGCACTGCGGAATGTCGTCATGTCTTTTGGTTCTCTGCTGGGAACACACCAGTCGTCAGCCTCGTGGTTGGTGTTGTAATGCTTCCAGGCAGCTTTGTTATACACTGGGAGTCTTTCTATTGATTCTGTTGACAGAGCCTAAAAGTCAAAGCAGGACCTAAATCAGGCATTTTTTTAGAATGCATTATTTGAGAAAATCTACAATGGCAAAAAGGTTACTACAAATTAAACAATACTTTATTGGATTTGTATTTTATCAAACATAAGACCATCTACATACATTTTAAAATAGAGCACATATTTGAAACGTGTTATTTACTAAGCCTATGGCAACTGCTTGATGTGCATGTTGAGTTTATTGCTTGCGGTAATTCTCCAGTCAGCCTGGGAGCTGCTGGATTGAAGTTTTACACACGTGTGATAGACATTCTTATAAAACATGATGAACAGAAGTTGGTTAACTGAAAAAGTCAGTTAAGTGTAAAAGCATAAAAATTCACATATGTACCTTAACATATGTAATCGTACAGTCATTTAATGAAATCTGGGTTTGATCCTGTGTCTTCTCCTACATTAAAGTCACTAATTTTAGTTACAGCATACATGATTTCTGCATCATGCATAGCTGACCCTCTGTATCACCCCCCCACCCCGCATGCATACCAAAGTCTGCCCATGCTCAAGTCGCTTATACAAAATGCTGTAGTATCTGTGTATCATCTTTACATAACCTCCTGTATACTTTAAATCATCTCTAGATTAATTATAATAGCTAATACAACGTAAATGCTATACAAATACGATGTAGATATTACGTAAATAGTTGCTGATGTGCAGCAAATTCAAGTTCTGCTTTTTGCAACTTTCTGGAATTTCTTTTTTCTTCAAATATTTTTGATTCGTGTTCGGATCTATGGATATGGAACCCGGGGATACAGAGGGCTGATTGTAATTTCATGTTTCCAACATATTATCACAATTAATTCACCGTTCTATTTCAGCTTCCCGTGTATCATTGAGATAAACTATGTTCCTCATTATCTTCAAATTAGGATATTTTGGTAGGATTTCAACCTTAAGCCACAGGTATTCCCCAAGATGTAGAAAATATTGAACTGGAAGTCTCATTCCAATAATAGTAAGGAAGGACCTTAATTATTCTATAAGACTTCATGTATTCTATTTTTTTCCAAAATGGAGCTAGAAACCTTTCACCTATACATCATATTCTCTTTATGCTGGAACTCCTTGATCTACAGACTCAAACTAAAATGTTACATTTGATGATAAAAAGGGCATCATGAAGGCAATGTTTTTAAGTTCCTCACAATTGAGATGGTTTAAAAAAAGAAAATTATCTTGAAAGAACTTAACCTTTTCAGACAAATTTTACTTTTTCTAATGTAAAGTCTTCAGCATTTCCTATAAAATAGGTGCCATCTAGTGGCCAGAACAAGAAACTAGCGTCGCTAAAAAATTAGGTACCAACAGCCCATTGCTGAACTAATCCAGTGTTTTCTATCCCTGTAATTTATACTGATTTGTCAGATAAACACATGGAACAACCCAGGCAAGTCTGTTTCTACCAGGTGAGCTATATGCTTACCAAGAGTCACCTGTAATTGTTCCTAAATCTGTTAATATACTTAAATCTGTCATTGTAATTTAATCTAAGTATTGCTTTTAACAAAGCACAAAAAATGGGTGAGGGGGGAGTTCTTTGAAAACTAAGATGAATGTTTCATAAAGACTCATGAAGGAAAGCCACAGAAAAATTGCTGTCAAATCAGAAGACAACTGTAAGGAACTGCATAATAATCAACAAGGATTACGTACTTGGCTGTTTCTTTGATTAAAGAAACCAAAACAATGTATTGTTAAGTATAGCTTCTGCAAGAAAGACAATTGAAACTTCAATCTGCAGACCCATATGCAAATGAAAGGCCTCAGCAAGTACATCAAAAGGCTGGTGAATCAATGTCAATTCATGTGTCTTATCTTACAAATTTAATTTTAACATAAGTTTTTGACTCCCTACTTTAACCCAGTTTTTTTTCTATTAACAAAGTCCTGATCATTATAGATGAGCATTTCTTACCCATAGTCAAAGAGATCATTTGTCAAAACAGATGAGATCCTTGTTATAAAAACATTTTTATATTTTAATAGCACGAGGTAGAAGAAAATTTCATTACAGTTAAATACTGGCATCTTATAATCAAAGACGTATCATTAAGTCCAGAAGACCATGGTCATTACCTTAATGTAGATAATGGCATCTGTCCCATAGCCCTCTAGGGAATACAGCTTTAGGTCTCCTTGGAAGTACTGTGCATAAAGTCGTGATATGGGCAATCCGTAACCAAAACCAGCCTGTTTGATGAGAAAAATGAAATTCTATTCGGAAAGCCACACACTGAAATACTTCTCTAATTAAAATAAATGTTATTGGAGTATCCCAGGGCTATCAGAGCCCGCATCTATAAGATCAGTTAATAGTTAAGTATTAAAAATGATCAAGCTGCAGCCCAGTTGAGAACTGCATTAGACGGCTTCCCTCTGGTCATTTAAAGTTCCTCAGTCTTCCTACTTGTATAAAACGACCTGTGGGGGTCTAGAAGCAGCACGTTTCTCTTCTTTATTGCCCGGCTCCAGAGCATCCCAATACTGCTTTCGGTGATACTACATAAACATGTTCCCTCTCAGGAGCAAGAGTAGAGAAAGCCTGGTGGCAGCCTAACAGATATATCTCATGGCTTCACACCATGAATTGCAGCCCGTGTTCTGAACCTGAACAGATCCCTAATAGTTCTCTTTTACTTCTCACTGACAGGTCACTTCCCCTGCTTAAAAATCTTTGAAGCACCCCAAAACCCACCCCACCCACATCATCCCAACCCACTGCCTAAAAATCCAAGCTTCTAAAAAAGAGCTTTCAAGACTGTAAGATCAGGTCTGTGCCACCCACTTTCCAGTCCAGCTGAAGTAAATCTCTGCTCCTAAGTTCCTCAAACAGATCATGTTATTTTTCACATCTGTGTCTGTTCATTCTGTTCCCAGTATCTGGAATGGCCTTCTTTACCTGGATAAATCCTACCAATTCTTTAATACAAAGAAGAACATTTGGATAAATGTAAAAAAGGGTTTTATCACCAACTCAGATGTTCAATGACATTCCATATAGTACTTCAGTAAAGGGTGTATGTGGATTCAGGAATCAGTGCTATTAACAAATCCAGGCTCTGGCCTTATCTACCTCTATCATTTATTACTTGATTTTTTTTTAGACCAGAGTTTCTGTTTACCCCTCCAAATCAACTATCCATTCTCCACGTTTCTCCTCGCCCTGGGAGGCTGCCTGAACAGATGTCAGTGGATTTCTGTGCCCTCTGGTTCCAGTGGGTCTAGCCAATGGGGAACCCAGTAGGAGTTCCAAGGGAGTCAAGTCAGGGTATTCATCCCCTGCTTCTTTCTCACTGAGGTTGCTTCCCCCGGGCAGGCTGGGTCCCTGGAGAGTAAGCAGCTGCTCGGCAACTTTCCCTTCTGGGTTCTGCTATCTTCTCCTTCTCCCCTTGAGTCAGGGTGGTGACAGCTCTGCTGCTGCTAGCCAGGATTCCTGTGCTATCCCACCCCTATTTCTATAATTTGTCTCTTCGTAGATAAGCCTTCCCTGAATTATCATAATTTGAGCTATCTCTTTCCAGGTGGGACCCTGATACATTAAGTGGCTCTAGAAATGGCCCCAAGAAAACTGCATGGGCAGGTGGCTCGGGATCCCATGGTGCCTGATCTACTTTATCACTGCCTCTCCCTGAACCTACCACACCTGTGGACCCATCAGGCTTCCCCTATAATAGTTAACAGAAAAGTAAAACAGCATGGGCCTGGTCCACTGCTGGATCTACACAGTGTCCCACACCAGCCACAAGTGGACTGCCCTTTCACTACAGCCTCTCTCAGGGCCGGGCCTGAAAGACAGGAGTGAAAGCAAATCCTACCAGTGGGTGGAATTCAAAGTGGAACACCTCCATGGACCATGGGCAGTGGCGAACGGGCTGGTTGGTCAGAGACTTGGAAAGAACAAAACTGGATGAACAGAGAAGGTCTGGAAGAGGGAAGTGTGGACAGCCCTCTCTGAACAGGCTTACAGTGTGAAGACATTCCATCCATGCAGATGCCCACCAGAAGGCATCCATGCGGAAGAAGCTCTCAGTAATCAGGTATGACCTGATGACCACTCCTGTGGAGGTCAAGCAGCCTTTCCCCGGCTGCGCCAGTGCTTGCCTGCTGGGTCCACTTACAAAGGGGTCGTGACATCAGGCAGGAGGCTCTGTAAGAGCGTAACAACAGGCTAACCCTCGGTCAGGCTGTGTAGGTGTATGGGCAGCCTGCGCCACATCGAGCCTCCTGTTTTCTTAAAAATTCAAGTAAATTTTGCATCCTAAACAAACACTTACATGGCATTTACTATGTGCCAGGTACTATAAAAAGCATTTTAGATATATTAACTCAATCTTTATAATAATTCGATTTTTTTTTTTTTTTTTTTTTTGGTCACACCACGCTGCATGTGGGATTTTAGTTCCCCAACCAGGGATCGAACCCGTACCCCCTGCAGTGGAAGCACGGAGTCTTAACTATTGGACCACCAGGGAAGTCCATAATTTGAAATTTAAAGCTGGGGAAACTATGGTATTGAAAAGTCAAAAATATTCCCAAGGCTACACAGCTAGGATGTAGTAGAGCTGAGAATGGACCGGACAGTTTAAATTCAGAGTCTGGGCTAGTACACTATGCTGCTCTCCACAAAAATTCTACAATGTTTGTTCACTACAAAAGCAGCATATCCCTTTTCTCCACTTCTTAGAGTAAAATCAGAATCTAAGAAGATACTGGTTGACCTTTTCTGTCCCATGGCACATGGACGCCTACCCGTATCTCAACTTGAAAAGCACATTCCTAGAGCAATCATTTTAAAAGTTTGGTAAGACATGAACTGTATTACAGTTGTAGCTACAGAATCTGTGCTGTGTAACTAGAATGTGCTGTACAATTAGAATGAAGTCCTTTTAGTAACTTCCTAGGAAAGAGCCTAAAATAGACCCATCTTATACTGTTTTTAATCACGTTACAGCATAACTCCAGTGTATATGCCAGAGAACCTTCAAAGCCTGGAAGAACAAGAGCTTTTCCAGAATTACAGGTAAGAGATTTGGCAAAGCACTTTTCTGGGTGTTGGAGGACCATGAATGAGTCCATTCAAAAGCTAACCTTATTAAAACCTGAAAATAGGTGACTATGATCAATTAAAAAACCCATCAACGCAATTATCATTTGAGCCATTTTCAGGTTGGCAATTAAACTGATCAGAGCTCTAGTCATACTTCTCAGTCTCAAACATGTAATCTTTCTAATTACAAGTACTTGAGGGGGAAAAAAAAAACAAACACTGAAGATCAAACCAAGTACTAGTGAAGCTGGTAATTTAGGCTTCACATTAGAGATAGTGTATCAAAATGTGGTTTACCACATGGAAACTACTGACACAGCACTATTAAGCTTGGCAACAAGAACTCTAAAACCATACTCCTTGTCCTATGCTCTTATCATTTTTAAAAACAGTATTTTAAAAACTATAAATTTAGAGGAAAGTGGGGATTTTCCCCCCTTAATAGCTTCCTTTCGTCCTTGTGGTGAAACCTACACAATGGCTTAACTGATTTATGTGGTAACTTATTTTATGACAAGTCACAAAAACCTGCTTCACAATTTCTTGATCACATACCAAGGGCACTGCTCGGGACGTCTCAACACGAGGCCGGGGTGCAGTTGAATACATGTAGTTGAAGAGTCGGTCAATTTTCCTCAGAGGAACACCACCTCCTCGGTCACTCATCTAAGGTAAGAAAGGATCATGGCCTGTGACCAAGTCCCAGAAACAGCAAAATACCAACACATGCTGTGTCACCATTTAACTGCTGCCTGAAGAGCTCTGCTTTCCAAAATGAATACCACGCGATCCAAGTTGCGAATGTAAACATTTCCCTCACTGCTGGACTTAACCCCTCTAATATGCAGAATTCTAAGACATAAGGAACTCCACTGTAATACAAATTTCAATGCTGTGGCTTTGTGTAAATGTTGCAGTCACACTAATGATGCAGTACAGCACACACTGGGGCATAGGCTTAGCTTATCTTGGATGTAACAATAAATTTGTAATTCCTTTCTGGCAGTTTGGCAACCAGATGAAACATGCATGTACCCTTTGACCCAACAATGTTTATCCTGAGAAAATAATCCGAAAAGCATGCTAAGTATGTATGAGAATATCCATCACAGCACTGTGTAGAACAGCTAAAACTGGATTACCACCTAAATAGGGGGCTATTTAAGTAAACTAACATACATTCTAAAACAGAATACTATTTCGCCACTAAATATTAGGTAGAACTGTATGTACTGGCATGAGAGGCTCATAAAATATTGTTAAGTAGCAAAAAAAAATGGAGAGGCATTTATGACATTCTAATTCTGCAAAAATTATAATGAAGTCTAACAAAATATAATTTTATTGTCAATGGAATTATGAGTGATTTTCTTCTTTTGGGGTTTTAGTTTCTTAATTTTTTTCCACAATTACCTCTATTATGGAAAAAAAAGTATAATTTCCATTTTCAGGGAGGAAAAAAACAGAACCATTTCATTGTGTTTTAGAGTCTCATCTACAAGTAATTTCACAGCATAGTCTCCCAGACAACTTTCTGGTGAGTTATAAAGGACATAGTTCTTTACATTGTTCTTATGTCATTTTCCAACTCAAATCATACAGTAGATTGAATTTAGTAATTTATTTAGATTGTCTTCATTGTTTTCCTTCAGTTAACATGGACTTGTTTTCCTAGCTATTGTACAGCTTATCTTCTAATCTACTTCAGCCATTTTCCCTTGTCACAAAATCTAAATTGATTCTACTATCTATAATATTAACATGGTTGTGATATACAAACCTGCTTTTAACATATGTATATAGATATACAGTAAAAACTGTACGGAATGATATGTATTAAAAAGCCAACTTGAATGGCTTATAGCTGAGTTTTTATATAGTATCTAAAAATCTTTATGTGCACATCTATTACTCTCACAATGGAAATTCATAGCTGTTTTAATTTTTAAAATACAAATCTGCTTTGAAATATCATTTGAAGACTGGCCTCTGATTTCTATAATTAGATAACTACAGTATAAAAACATATAAGAACTTTATTAAGAACTTGTATATGTAGCATTATGCTTGAAATTGTTCTTGGCTATGAATTGAAGCCCTGTGAAGAGATTTATTTTAGTAAGATAAATGAAGGGCTCTGGGTATTTTCTGAGATCCATCAATTTGTTAATTATTCATCCTTTAATTTAATGCTCTGCTGCACATTTGCTGGTAACATGAGTCAGAAGTGTGGTTCTATAAATATTAAGTAAACAACACATTAGATACTAAGATAAAAAGGTACACTTCAATAAATATTTCCTGATTTTCCTTAACCTTTTGGTCAGAAACACTACAGCAATCCAACAGGTATGAAACAAGAAGTGATTTCTAGCCATAGGTTAGTATGATAAAAGCAGAGAGCGGAACAGAAAGGCCAGGGGTGACTCTGAGAAGTGTCATCTCACTGGAGGTGAAGGGGTAATCTAAGCTATGGAAATATAGTTAAAAATTGATAAAGGTAACTGCTTTTGCTTTGCAGCCAAAAATGCAATAAACTGGAACCAGTACATTTTTAAAGTGGTCAAAAGAGTTTCCAAGAGAATTGTAACAGGTATTATAACAGAACCTGAGTTCTTTGGGAAAAAGGGACAGAGGGAATAACGGAGAGACAGACACATTTGGTCTGCGTATATTTAAGACAAAAAGGGGGGGTCTGGGCAAGATGGTGGAAGAGTATGACGCGGAGATCACCTTCCTTCCCACAGATACATTAGAAATACATCTACACGTGGAACTGCTCCTACAGAACACCCACTGAACGCTGGCAGAAGACGTCAGACCTCCCAAAAGGCAAGAAACTCCCCACGTACTTGGGTAGGGCAAAAGAAAAAAGAAATAACAGAGACAAAAGAATAGGGACGGGACCTGCACCAGTGGGAGGGAGCTGTGGAGGAGGAAAGGTTTCCACACACTAGGAAGCCCATTCGTGGGCGGAGACTGCGGGTGGCAGAGGGGGGAAGCTTCGGAGCCACGGAGGAGAGCGCAGCCACAGGGGTGCGGAGGGCAAAGCAGAGAGATTCCCGCACAGAGGATTGGTGCCAACCAGCACTCACCAGCCCGAGAGGCTTGTCTGCTCACCTGCCGGGGTGGGCAGGGCTGGGAGCTGAGGCTCGGGCTTCGGTCAGATCGCAGGGAGAGGACTGGGGTTGGCGGCGTGAACACAGCCTGAAGGGGTTAGTGCACCACAGCTAGCCGGGAGGGAGTCTGGGAAAAGGTCTGCAGCTGCCGAAGAGGCAAGAGACCTTTTTCTTGCCTCTTTGTTTGCTGGTGCACGAGGAGAGGGGATTCAGAGCGCCGCCTAAACGAGCTCCAGAGACGGGCGCGAGCCGTGGCTATCAGCGCGGACCCCAGAGACGGGCATGAGACGCTAAGGCTGCTGCTGCTGCCACCAAGAAGCCTGTGTGCGAGCACAGGTCACTCTCCACACCGCCCCTCCTGGAAGCCTGTGCAGCCCGCCACTGCCAGGCTCCCGTGATCGAGGGACAACTTCCCCGGGAGAATGCACAGCACGCCTCAGGCTGCTGCGACTTCCCGCCGGCCTCTGCCGCCGCAGGCTCGCCCCGCATCCGTACCCCTCCCTCCCCGCGGCCTGAGTGAGCCAGAGCCCCCGAAGCAGCTGCTCCTTTAACCCCGTTCTGTCTGGGCGGGGAACAGATGCCCTCAGGCGACCTACACGCAGAGGCGGGTCCAAATCCAAAGCTGAACACCGGGAGCTGTGCGAACAGGGAAGAGAAGGGGAAATCTCTCCCAGCAGCCTCAGAAGCAGCGGATTAAAGCTCCACAAACAACGTGATGTGCCTGCATCTGCTGAAGACCTGAATAGACAATGAATCAGCCCAAATTCAGGAGGGGGACTTTGGAAGCAGGAGATATTAATTTTTCCCCTTTTCCTTTTTTTTGTGAGTGTATATGTATATGCTTCTGGGTGAGATTTTGTCTGTATAGCTTTGCTTTCACCATTAGTCCTAGGGATCGGTCCGTCCGTTTTTTTTTGTTTGTTTTTTCTTTTACTTAAAACCTTTATTAAGAAAAATAAATTTTTCTTAATAATTTTTTCCTTATTTTCTATTTTTAAAAATTAAAAAAAATTTTTCTTAAGTTTTTTCATATTTTTTATTTTAAAAAATTAAACTTTTCTTAAATTTTTTTCTTAATAACTTTTATTATAAAAAATTAATAAATCTATTTTTGAAAATTAAAAAAAATTTCCTTAATAAATTTATTTGTAATAATTTTTTTCTCATTTTAAAAATTATAATAGCTTTATTTTATTTTATCCTCTTTCTTTCTTTCTATTTTTTCTCCCTTTTATTCTGAGCCGTGTGGATGAAAGGCTCTTGGTGCTCCAGCCAGGCATCAGGGCTGTGCCTCTGAGGTGGGAGAGCCAGCTTCAGGATACTGGTCCACAAGAGACCTCCCAGCTCCACGTAATACCAAACGGTGAAAATCTCTCAGAGATCTCCATCTCAACATCAAGACCCAGCTTCACTCAACGACCAGCAAGCTACAGTGCTGGACACCCTATGCCAAACAACTAGCAAGACCAGAACACAGCCCCATCCATTAGCAGAGAGGCTGCCTAAAGTCATAATAAGGCCACAGACACCCCAAAACACACCACCAGACGTGGACGTGCCCACCAGAGAGACAAGATCCAGCCTCATCCACCAGAACACAGGCACTAGTTCCCTCCACCAGGAAGCCTACACAACCCACTGAACCAACCTTAGCCACTGGGGACAGATACCAAAAACAACGGGAACTACAAACCTGCAGCCTGTGAAAAGGAGACCCCAAACACAGTAAGATAAGCAAAATGAGAAGACAAAAAAACACATAGGAGGTGAAGGAGCAGGGTCAAAACCCACCAGACCTAACAAATGAAGAGGAAATAGGCAGTCTACCTGAAAAAGAATTCAGAATAATGATAGTAAAGATGACCCAAAATATTGGAAATAGAATAGACAAAATACAAGAAACATTTAACAAGGACCTAGAAGAACTAAAGAGGAACCAAGCAATGATGAAAAACACAATAAATGAAATTAAAAATACTCTAGATGGGATCAATAGCAGAATAACTGAGGCAGAAGAAAGGATAAGTGACCTGGAAGATAAAATGGTGGAAATAACTGCTGCAGAGCAGGATAAAGAAAAATGAATGAAAAGAACTGAGGACAGTCTCAGAGACCTCTGGGACAACATTAAACGCACCAACATGCGAATTATAGGGGTCCCAGAAGAAGAGAAAAAGAAAGGGACTGAGAAAATATTTGAACAGATTATAGTTGAACACTTCCCTAATATGGGAAAGGAAATAGTTAATCAAGTCCTGGAAGCACAGAGAGTCCCATACAGGATAAATCCAAGGAGAAACACGCCAAGACACATATTAATCAAACTATCAAAAATTAAATATAAAGAAAACATATTAAAAGCAGCAAGGGAAGAACAACAAATAACACACAAGGGAATCCCCATAAGGTTAACAGCTGATCTTTCAGCAGAAACTCTGCAAGCCAGAAGGGAGTGGCAGGACATATTTAAAGGGATGAAAGAGAAAAACCTACAACCAAGATTACTCTACCCAGCAAGGATCTCATTCAGATTTGATGGAGAAATTAAAACCTTTACAGACAAGCAAAAGCTGAGAGAGTTCAGCACCACCAAACCAGCTTTACAACAAATGCTAAAGGAACTTCTCTAGGCAAGAAACACAAGAGAAGGAAAACACCTACAATAACAAACCTAAAACATTTAAGAAAATGGGAATAGGAACATACGTATCGATAATTACCTTAAATGTAAATGGATTAAATGCTCCCACCAAAAGACACAGACTGGCTGAATGGATACAAAATCAAGACCCATATATATGCTGTCTACAAGAGACCCACTTCAGACCTAGAGACACATACAGACTGAAAGTGAGGGGATGGAAAAAGATATTCCATGCAAATGGAAATCAAAAGAAAGCTGGAGTAGCAATTCTCATATCAGACAAAATAGACTTTAAAATAAAGGCTATTACAAGAGACAAAGAAGGACACTATATAATGATCAAGGGATCGATCCAAGAGGAAGGTATAACAATTGTAAATATTTATGCACCCAACATAGGAGCACCTCAATACATAAGGCAAATACTAACAGCCATAAAAGGGGAAATCGACAGTAACACAATCATAGTAGGGGACTTTAACACCCCACTTTCACCAATGGACAGATCATCCAAAATGAAAATAAATAAGGAAACACAAGCTTTAAATGATACATTAAACAAGATGGACTTAATTGATATTTATAGGACATTCCACCCCAAAACAACAGAATACACATTTTTCTCAAGTGCTCATGGAACATTCTCCAGGATAGATCATATCCTGGGTCACAAATCAAGCCTTGGTAAATTTAAGAAAACTGAAATCATATCAAGTATCTTTTCTTACCACAATGCTATGAGACTAGATATCCATTACAGGAAAAGATCTGTAAAAAATACAAACACATGGAGGCTACACAATACACTACTTAATAACGAAGTGATCACTGAAGAAATCAAAGGGGAAATCAAAAAATACCTAGAAACAAATGACAATGGAGACACGACGACCCAAAACCTATGGGATGCAGCAAAAGCAGTTCTAAGAGGGAAGTTTATAGCTATACACGCCTACATCAAGAAACAGGAAACATCTCGAATAAACAATCTAACCTTACACCTAAAGCAATTAGAGAAAGAAGAACAAAAGAACCCCAAAGCTAGCAAAAGGAAAGAAATCATAAAGATCAGATCATAAATAAATGAAAAAGAAATGAAGGAAACAATAGCAAAGATCAATGAAACTAAAAGCTGGTTCTTTGAGAAGATAAACAAAATTGGTAAACCATTAGCCAGACTCATCAAGAGAAAAAGGGAGAAGACTCAAATCAATAGAATTAGAAATGAAAAAGGAGAAGTAACCACTGACACTGCAGAAATACAAAGGATCATGAGAGATTACTACAAGCAACTCTATGCCAATAAAATGGACAACCTGGAAGAAATGGACACATTCTTAGAAATGCACAACCTGCTGAGACTGAACCACAAAGAAATAGAAAATATGAACAGACCAATCACAAGCACTGAAATTGAAACTTTGATTAAAAATCTTCCAACAAACAAAAGCCCAGGACCAGATGGCTTCACAGGCAAATTCTATCAAACATTTAGAGAAGAGCTAACACCTATCCTTCTCAAACTCTTCCAAAATATTGCAGAGGGAGGAACACTCCCCAACTCATTCTACGAGGCCACCATCACCCTGATACCAAAACCAGACAAAGATGTCACAAAGAAAGAAAACTACAGGCCAATATCACTGATGAACACAGATGCAAAAATCCTCAACAAAATACTAGCAAACAGAATCCAACAGCACATTAAAAGGATCATACACCATGATCAAGTGGGGTTTATTCCAGGAATGGAAGGATTCTTCAATATACGCAAATCAATCAACGTGATACATCATATTAACAAATTGAAGGAGAAAAACCATATGATCATCTCAATAGATGCAGAGAAAGCTTTCGACAAAATTCAACACCCATTTATGATAAAAGCCCTGCAGAAAGTAGGCATAGAGGGAACTTTCCTCAACATAATAAAGGCCATATATGACAAACTCACAGCCAACATTGTCCTCAATGGTGAAAAACTGAAACCATTTCCACTAAGATCAGGAACAAGACAAGGTTGCCCACTCTCACCACTGTTATTCAACATAGTTTTGCAAGTTTTAGCCACAGCAATCAGAGAAGAAAAAGAAATAAAAGGAATCCAAATCGGAAAAGAAGAAGTAAAGCTGTCACTGTTTGCAGATGACATGATACTATACATAGAGAATCCTAAAGATGCTACCAGAGAACTACTAGAGCTAATCAATGAATTTGGTAAAGTAGCAGGATACAAAATTAATGCACAGAAATCTCTTGCATTCCTATATACTAATGATGAAAAATCTGAAAGTGAAATTAAGAAAACACTCCCATTTACCATTGCAACAAAAAGAATAAAATATTTAGGAATAAACCTACCTAAGGAGACAAAAGACCTGTATGCAGACAATTATAGGACACTGATGAAAGAAATTAAAGATGATATAAATAGATGGAGAGATATACCATGTTCTTGGACTGGAAGAATCAACATTGTGAAAATGACTCTACTACCCAAAGCAATCTACAGATTCAATGCAATCCCTATCAAACTACCACTGGCATTTTTCACAGAACTAGAACAAAAAATTTCACAATTTGTATGGAAACACAAAAGACCCTGAATAGCCAAAGCAATCTTGAGAACGAAAAATGGAGCTGGAGGAATCAGGCTCCCTGACTTCAGACTATATTACAAAGCTACAGTAATCAAGACAGTTTGGTACTGGCACAAAAACAGAAATATAGATCAATGGAACAGGATAGAAAGCCCAGAGATAAACCCACGCACCTATGGTCACCTTATCTTTGATAAAGGAGGCAAGCATATACAGTGGAGAAAAGACAGCCTCTTCAATAAGTGGTGCTGGGAAAATTGGACAGGTACATGTAAAAGTATGAAATTAGAACACTCCCTGACACCATACACAAAAATAAACTCAAAGTGGATTAAAGACCTAAGTGTAAGGCCAGACACTATCTAACTCTTAGAGGAAAACATAGGCAGAACACTCTATGACATAAATCACAGCAAGATCCTTTTTGACCCAGCTCCTAGAGAAATGGAAATAAAAACACAAATAAACAAATGGGACCTAATGAAACTTAAAAGCTTTTGCACAGCAAAGGAAACCATAAACAAGATGAAAAGACAACCCTCAGAATGGGAGAAAATATTTGCAAATGAAGCAACTGACAAAGGATTAATCTCCAAGATTTACAAGCAGCTCATGCAGCTCAATAACAAAAAAACAAACAACCCAATCCAAAAATGGGCAGAAGACCTAAACAGAAATTTCTCCAAAGAAGATACACAGATTGCTAAGAGACACATGAAAGAATGCTCAACATCATTAATCATTAGAGAAATGGAAATCAAAACTACAATGAGATATCATCTCACACTGTTCAGAATGGCCATCATCAAAAAATCTAGAAACAATAAATGCTGGAGAGGGTGTGGAGAAAAGGGAACACTCTTGCACTGTTGGTGGGAATGTAAAGTGATACAGCCACTATGGAGAACAGTATGGAGGTTCCTTAAAAAACTAAAAATAGAACTAGCATACGACCCAGCAATCCCACTACTGGGCATATACCCTGAGAAAACCATAATTCAAAAAGAGTCATGTACCACAGTGTTCATTGCAGCTCTATTTACAATAGCCAGGACATGGAAGCAACCTATGTGTCCATCATCGGATGAATGGATAAAGAAGATGTGGCACATATATACAATGGAATATTACTCAGCCATAAAAAGAAATGAAATGGAGGTATTTATAATGAGGTGGATGGAGTTAAGAGTCTGTCATACAGAGTGAAGTAAGTCAGAAAGAGAAAAACAAATACAGTATGCTAACACATATATATGGAATCTAAGGAAAAAAAAAAAAGGTCATGAAGAACCTAGTGGCAAGATGGGAATAAAGACACAGACCTACTAGAGAATGGACTTGAGGATATGGGGAGGGCAAGGGGTGAGATGTGACAGGGTGAAAGAGTGGCATGGACATATATACACTACCAAATGTAAAATAGATAGCTAGTGGGAAGCAGCCGCATAGCACAGGGAGATCAGCTCAGTGCTTTTTGACCACCTAGAGGGGTGGGATAGGGAGGGTGGGAGGGAGGGAGATGCAAGAGGGAAGAGATATGGGAACATATGTATATATAACTGATTCACTTTGTTATAAAGCAGAAACTAACACACTATTGTAAAGCAATTATACTCCAATAAAGATGTTTAAAAAAAAAAAAGACAAGAAGAATGGCACAAATATATTGTGAAAGAGATGTGAAAATTGAAAAACTCTAAAGATTATTTGAAGGAAAAAATCAAGAATCATAGAAACATAAGCCTACGCCAAGGAAAAGGAAAGAGATTGTGCAAGAGAAGGGCAGTGTGGAGTAATGTCAACAGGAAGACAGAGGAAGAGAAGTTTGCCAATTACTTTGGAAATTTTCTCCTCAGTGCATGAAATCATCACCTCTCAATGTCATCTGAGGCCTGCCATCCCTAACGTCCTGTTTCCCATAACACTAGGCTCCCTGGGCTAATATATGTGGATTTTCAGGTCCACAGGAAATGAACCACTACTAATTTGATGACAGTTCTGAAGGCAGGAAATTTACTAATCCTGAATTCACCCATAGCTCCTGAAGTTTCTTATTCAACAGCTTTTTAAGGTCTGGTTTGTAAAACTGCCAACAGTGAATGGACCAAGACATTTAAGTTTTAATTTATAAGACATGTGGCTATAACACTTACGTTATTTACTGAATATAGACCAAACACCAAATCTGAAACAGTAGCTAGACTTGTAAGTCATAAAAGACCAATTCTTTCACAGGATTTTTAGCAGAGGGATAAAAAGTAAAAAAATGTCAATAATTTCAACAAGCTAAAAGAATGGGGGGAAAAAAAACCCAGGCCTTGATTCTGAAAAGTCTAGAGTAAGTGATGGGGATGAAAGCTCTACTGAAGAAAATTAAAGCAAGCATTTAACATGGAAAGCGCTAACAAGAGCAGATGCAGTCATGTGACCTGGATGTGAGGGGAGCCTGATATAGCTAAGGGCTTGTACAGAAGCTTCTGGAACAGTCTGTTCAAAACCCTTATAAGCCTTTCTTTTTTTAAACAGCTTTATGGAAATATAATTCACATACCATACTACTCACCCATTTAAAGTATACGACTCAATGGTTTTTAACATACAGGCACACCTGTGAGATATTGTGAGTTCACGTCCAGATACCATAATAAAGCAAATATCACAATAAAACGAGTCACTTGAGTTTTCTGGTTTCCCAGTGCCTATAAAATTATGTTTACACTTATCCAGTAGTCTATTAAGTGTGCAACAGCATTATGTCTAAAACAATGTACATAAACATTAATTTAAAAATATAAAACAAAAAACAATTAGAATATCAAAGATCAATGATCACTACAATAAATACGATAATGAAAAAGTTTGAAATATTGCAAGAATTACCAAAATGTGACATAGAGAAATGAAGTGAGCAAATGCTGTTCGTAAAATGATGCCAACAGACTTGCTCAACGCAGGGTTGCCACAAACCTTCAGTTTTTTACAATGCTGCTGCAAAGTACAGTAGAGCGAAGTGCCACAGGACAAGGTATGCCTCCGTTCACAGGTATGTACAACCACCACCACAGTCAATCTTAGAGTATTTTCAAGAAACCACGGGCTCTTTACTGATTACACTCCTAAGCAACCACTAATGTATCTCTTGTCCCTATATATTTGTCTATTCTGGACTTTTCATATACATTAAATCATAACGGGTGGCCTTTTGTGATTAGTTTCTTTCACTTAGCCTATTGTTTTCAATGTTGTAGCATCCATGTTGTAGCATGAGCCAATACCTCATTCCCTTTATGGCCAAATAATATTCCATTGTATGGATGTACCACATTTCTGTTGATCTATTCGTCAGCCAATGAACATCTGAGTTGTTTCTAGATTTTGGCTACTGTGAATAATGTTTCTATGAACACTCATGTATAAGTTTTTGCTTAAATACCTGTTTTCAAGCTTTTGGGGTATATACCCAGGAGTGGAATTGCTGGATTATTATGAACCTTTCTTTATACCAGACAAAGTCCCTAAGCAAAGCCTGTCCCCCAGCACAGAATGAGTCACTGATGAGTGCTGAAGAGCTCAGTGAACCTGGATCCATACAGTGATGGATGACCACAAGTGATGGAAAGCAGCTGCAGACCAGCATGCTAAAGCACAGGAAACACAAGCAGAAAAAGGGACGAGAAAGACCATGCTGCAGCACAACTGATGCCCCAAAGCAGAAGACATATGGGACTTATTTTGAATCAAACAGACCTCAATAAGCAAGTAGCTGACACATAACTAACCAAAAAATAGGCACACATTAGCATCTGGACTGGAAAAAAGTGACACATTCACATTACTTTTTCAGCAGAAAATATTCCCATATATTTATTTGTGCCTCATTCTTTTATATGAATAGCCAAGAGGGATAAACAGAAAAAAGGAATTCAGAGGAAACAGTACACAGAGCTGAAGCATTTTAATTTTTAAAAAAATAACTAATATCACTACACTATCCTCAGAGTGATTTTAAAAAAGGATGAAACCAGAACAGAATACTACAAAAAAAAAAAGGAATAATAAAAAATAAGTTCCTGGGAAACTTATAATAGAAATAAAAATTCAATAGAGGAGTTGGGAATTCAAAGTCAAAGAAATCTCAAAGTAGAATGAAAAGTTCAAGATATAAAAAACAAGAAAAAAAGATAAAAATCAGAGGGCCATTTCACAGAGCCCAACATCTCTAAAATATGACTATTCGGAAAGAGAAACAGTAAAGAAGAAAGTATTTCAAAGAAACAGTGGAAATTCTAAAGGACCCAGCTCAATGGGTACAAAAAGGCTCACATCATTATGAAATTTCAGAACAGAGCTGAAGATCTTAAAAATTTCAATTAAACAAAGAAAACAACAAAACCTGTCACTTATAACTGGTCACATACAAAGGAACAGGAATTGGAATAAGCATAAGTGTTCTCAAAAGGAATAGCAGGAGTGACGTCAGCAGAAACAGTGGAGAAAGGACCTCCAAAAAGTCCTCCATCAAAGCACCAAAGCAAAAAGGCAAAAATTGTCAGGACTCTGGAAATTAACCGAAGGCTTGTAGCAATCTGGGGAGTATTGACTCAAGAAAAACAACAATGAGCTTTGTGGTATTTTAACTTGGCTTATTCCCACCTCCCACTCCCCCACCCATCAACAACTTGCAACCAGAGTTGCCTGGCAGCCACTGGGAAGATGCTTTCTCTGACCTGATTCTGAGCTCCCCAGTGCAAAAAAGTCTTCCATGCAGGTACTCCCCATCCTCAGAAACACTTGTCAAAAACAATTAGAGGTAACTAATTAATTTGACAGCTGCCTGAGGCAGTCTACAACAGTTAAGGCAAATAATAGGCTACCCAAAAAACTTAGTAGGAAAAGCTAAGGAATGAGATGTCCATAGGGGCTTAGAAAAGCTCAAGGATATCCTGAAATCTAGAAGGTCATGCTCATGCCCAGGGCTATGTTCAGGAAGAAGCTAAGAGGGTCCTAATCTTTCACCTCTGACCTTGAGGCTCTGTACAAGCAGAACCTGCAGGTTAATTCAGAGTTGTCAACTGCCTGGCTAAACATTGAAGGTGTGCCCCAATATGCACACAGAGTCTCCTGACAAAGACTGGGAGAAGGCATTTAAAGAAACCTCACTCCAATCATTAGTTGACCACTAAGCAGAAAGCAAGCACAACAAAGAATATACACATTACAGAATTAGTTTTATAATGAAAAGTCACCAAACAAACAACTACCACCAACAACTTTAGGGACCTGGAAAGTAACTTATCTTCAGAGTTGCTGCATCATATATATATATTTTTTATACCACACCCAGTTTTCTTTATTAATATCTTACACTAATATGGTGCACGTGTTACAATTAACCAATAGTGATACGTGATTATTAACTAAAGTCCACATTTTGTTCACATTATGCCTTTTTTCCATAACAGGACACCCCATTACGATTGTCAGGTAAATGTCTCCTCAGGCTTCTCTTGGCTGTGAAAATTTCTCAGAATTTCCTTGTTTCTGATAACCTTTCAGAGTTTTGAGGAGTTCTGGAGAGTATTTCATAGACCGTCTCTCAGCTGGAATCTGTTTGATGTTTTGCTCATGGCTTGACTGGCGTAAAGGGTTTAGGGAAGGAAGACCACAAAGGTAAAGAAAGTGCTCTTCCCATCACATCCCATCAGGGGTTCCTACTATCAAAATGACTCATTTTTGGTTATGGTATTTTTTTTAAAACATCTTTATTGGAGTATAATTGCTTTACACTGTTGTGTTAGTTTCTGCTGTATAACAAACTGAATCAGCTATACATATACATATATCCCCGTATCTCCTCCCTCTTGTGTCTCCCTCCCACCCACCCTATCCCACCCCTCTAGGTGAACACAAAGCACTGAGCTGATCTCCCTGTGCTATGTGGTTGCTTCCCACTAGCTATCTGTTTTACATTTGGTAGTGTATATATGTTCATGCCACTCTCTCACTTCATCTCAGCTTACCCTTCCCCCTCCCAGTGTCCTCAAGTCCATTCTCTACGTCTGAGTCTTTATTCCTGTCCTGCCCCTAGGTTCTTCAGGACCTTTTTTTTTTTTAGATTCCATATATATGTGTTAGCATATGGTATTTGTTTCTCTCTTTCTGACTTACTTCACTCTATATGACAGACTCTAGGTCCATCCACCTCACTACAAATAACCCAATTTCGTTTCTTTTTATGGCTAATATTCCACTGTATATATGTGCCACATCTTCTTTATCCATTCATCTGTTGATGGACACTTAGGTTGCTTCCATGTCCTGGCTATTGTGAATAGAGCTGCAATGAACATTGTGGTACATGACTCTTTTTGAATTATGGTTTCCTCAGGGTATATGCCCAGTAGTGGGATTGCTGGGTCGTATGGTAGTTCTATTTTTAGTTTTTTAAGGAACCTCCATACTGTTCTCCACAGTGGCTGTATCAATTTATATTCCCACCAACAGTGCAAGAGGGTTCCCTTTTCTCCACACCCTCTCCAGCATTTATTGTTTCTAGATTTTTTGATGATGGCCATTCTGACTGGTGTGAGGTGATACTTCATTGTAGTTTTGATTTGCATTTCTCTAATGATTAGTGATGCTGAGCATCCTTTCATGTGTTTGTTGGCAATCTGTATATCTTCTTTGGAGAAATGTCTGTTTGGGTCTTCTGCCCATTTTTGGATTGGGTGGTTTTTTTGTTATTGAGCTGCATGAGCTGCTTGTAAATTTTGGAGATTAATCCTTTGTCAGTTGCTTCATTTGTAAATATTTTCTCCCATTCTGAGGGTTGTTTTTTCATCTTGTTCATGGTTTCCTTTGCTGTGCAAAAGCAATTTTAAGTTTCATTAGGTCCCATTTTATTATTTTTATTTTCATTTCCAAATAAAAAGGGGTCAAAAAGGATCTTGCTGTGATTTATGTCATAGAGTGTTCTGCCTATGTTCTCCTCTAAGAGTTTGATAGTGTCTGGCCTTACATTTAGGTCTTTAATCCATTTTGAGTTTATTATTGTGTAAGGTGTTAGGGAGTGTTGTAATTTCATTCTTTTACATGTAGCTGTCCAGTTTTCCCAGCACCACTTATTGATGAGGCTGTATTTTCTCCATTGTATATTCTTGCCTCCTTTATCAAAGATAAGGTGACCATATGTGCGTGGTTTATCTCTGGGCTTTCTATCTTGTTCCATTGATCTATATTTCTGTTTTTGTGCCAGTACCGTACTGTCTTGATTACTGTAGCTTTGTAGTAGAGTTTGAAGTCAGGGAGCCTGATTCCTCCAGCTCCATTTTTCGTTCTCAAGATTGCTTTGGCTATTCGGGGTCATTTGTGTTTCCATACAAATTGTGAAATTTTTTGTTCTAGTTCTGTGAAAAATGCCATTGGTAGTTGATAGGGATTGCACTGAATCTGTATATTGCTTTGGGTAGTATAGTCATTTTCACAATGTTGATTTTTCCAATCCAAGAATATGGTATATCTCTCCATCTGTTTGTATCATCTTAATTTCTTTCATCAGTGTCTTATAGTTTTCTGCATACAGGTCTTTTTTCTCCTTAGGTAGGTTTATTCCTAGGTCTTTTATTCTTTTTGTTGCAGTGCTAAATGGGAGTATTTCCTTAATTTCTCTTTCAGATTTTTCATCATTAGTGTATAGGAATGCAAGAGATTTCTGTGCATTAATTTTGTATCCTGCTACTTTACCAAATTCATTGATTAGCTCTAGTAGTTTTCTGGTAGCATCTTTAGGATTTTCTATGTATAGTATCATGTCATCTGCAAACAGTGACAGCTTTTCTTCTTCTTTTCCAATTTGGATTCCATTCTTTTTTTTTTCTTCTCTATTAACTGTGGCTAAAACTTCCAAAACTTTGTAAAATAACAGTGGTGAGAGTGGACAACCTTGTCTTGTTCCTGACCTTAGAGGAAATGGTTTCAGTTTTTCACCACTGAGAACGATGTTCACTGTGGGTTTGTCATACATAGCCTTTATTATGTTGAGGTAAGTTCCCTCTATGCCTACTTTCCGGAGGGTTTTTATCATAAATGGGTGTTGAATTTTGTCGAAAGCTTTTTCTGCATCTATTGAGATGATCATATGGTTTTTATCTTTCAGTTTGTTAATATGGTGTATCACGTTGATTGATTTGCATATATTGAAGAATCTTTGCATTCCTGGGGTAAACCTCACTTGATCATGGTGTATGATCCTTTTAATGTGCTGTTGGATTTTGTTTGCTAGTATTTTGCTGAGGATTTTTGCATCTATGTTCATCAGTGATATTGGCTTGTAGTTTTCTTTCTTTGTGGCATCTTTGTCTGGTTTTGCTATCAGGGTGATGGTGGCCTCTGTACAATGAGTTTGGGAGTGTTCCTCCCTCTGCTACATTTTGGAAGAGTTGAGAAGGATAGGTGTTAGCTCTTCTCTAAATGTTTGATAGAATTCACCCGTGAAGCCATCTGGTCCTCAGCTTTTGTTTGCCGGAAGATTTTTAATCACAGTCTCAGTTTCAGTGCTTGTGATTGGTCCGTTTATATTTTCTGTTTCTTCCTGGTTCAGTCTTGGAAGGTTGCACTTTTCTAAGAATGTGTCCATTTCTTCCAGGTTGTCCATTTTATTGGCATATAGTTGCTCGTAGTTATCTCTCATGACCCTTTGTATTTCTGCAGTGTCAGTTGTTACTTCTCCTTTTTCATTTCTAATTCTATTACAGTCTTCTCCCTTTTTTTCTTGATGACTCTGGCTAATGGTTTATCAATTTTGTTTATCTTCTCAAAGAACCAGCTTTAAGTTTTATTGATCTTTGTTATTGTTTGCTTCACTTCTTTTTCATTTATTTCTGATCTGATCTTTATGATTTCTTTCCTTCTACTAACTTTGGGGGTTTTTTGTTCTTCTTTCTCTAATTGCTTTAGGTGTTAAGATAAGGTTGTTTATTTGAGATGTTTCTTGTTTCTTGAGGTAGGATTGTATTGCTATAAACTTCCCGCTTAGAACTGCTTTTGCTGCATCCCATAGGTTTTGGGTCATCATGTTTTCATTGTTATTTGTCTCTAGGTATTTTTTGATTTCCTCTTTGATTTCTTCAGCGTTCCTCTTTGATTTCTTCAGCGATATCTTGGTTATTTAGCAGTGTATTGTTTAGCCTCCATGTGTTCGTATTTTTTACAGATTTTTTCCTGTAATTGATATCTAGTCTCATAGCGTTGTGGTCAAAAAAGATACTTGATATGATTTCAATTTTCTTAAATTGACCAAGGCTTGATTTGTGACCCAAGATATGGTCTATCCTGGAGAATGTTCCATGAGCACTTGAGAAGAAAGTGTATTCTGTTGTTTTTGGATGGAATGTCATATAAATATCAATTAAGTCCACCTTGTTTAATGTATCATTTAACGCTTGTGTTTCCTTATTTATTTTCATTTTGGATGACCTGTCCATTGGTGAAAGTGGGGTGTTAAAGCCCCCTACTATGATTGTGTTAATGTTGATTTCCCCTTTTATGGCCATTACCATTTGCCTTATGTATTGAGGTGCTCCTATGTTGGGTGCATAAATGTTTACAGTTGTTATATCTTCTTCTTGGATTGATCCCCTGACCATTATGTAGTGTCCTTCTTTGTCTCTTGTAATAGTCTTTATTTTAAAATCTATTTTGTCTGATATGAAAATTGCTACTCCAGCTTTCCTGTGATTTCCATTTGCATGGAATATTTTTTCCATGCCCTCACTTTCAGTCTGTATGTGTCCCTAGGTCTGAAGTGGGTCTCTTGTAGGCAGCATATATACGGGTCTTGTTTTTGTATCCATTCAGCCAGTCTATGTTTTTTGGTTGAAGCATTTAATCCATTTGCATTTAAGGTAATTATTGATATGTATGTTCCTATTACCATTTTCTTAATTGTTTTGGGTTTGTTTTTGTAGGTCTTTTCCTTCTCTTGTGTTTCCTACCTAGAGAAGTTCCTTTACCATTTGTTGTAAAGCTGGTTTGGTGGTGCTGAATTCTCTTAGCTCTTGCTTGTCTGTAACGCTTTTAATTTCTCCATCAAATCTGAATGAGATCCTTGCTGGGTAGAGTAATCTTGGTTGTAGGTTTTTCCCTTTCATCACTTTAAATATGTCCTGCCACTCCCTTCTGGCTTGAAGAGTTTCTGGTGAAAGATCAGCTGTTAACCTTATGGGGATTCCCTTGTATGTTATTTGTTGCTTTTCCCTTGCTGCTTTTAATATATTTTCTTTGTATTTAATTTTTGATAGTTTGATATGTGTCTTGGCATGTTTCTCCTTGGATTTATCCTGTATGAGACTCTGCACTTCCTGGACTTGACTATTTCCTTTCCCATATTAGAAAAGTTTTCAACTATAATCTCTTCAAATATTTTCTCAGTCCGTTTCTTTTTCTCTTCTTCTTCTGCAACCCCTATAATTCGAATATTGGTGCACTTAATGTTGTCCCAGAGGTCTCTGAGAGTGTCCTCAATTCTTTTCATTCTTTTTTCTTTATTCTGCTCCCTTCTCTTCTTTGTTTGCACAACTCCTGGGGTTCAGCTTTGGATTTGGCCCTGCCTCTGCATGTAGGTCACCTGAGGGTATCTGTTCTTTGCTCAGACAGGACAGGGTTAAAGTAGCAGCTGATTAGGGGGCTCTGGCTCACTTAGGCCGGTGGGGAGAGAGGGGTACGAAATGCAGGGTGAGCCTGCAGCAGCAGAGGCCAGCATGACATTGCAACAGCCTGAGGTGCGCAGTATGTTCTCCTGGGGAAGTTGTCCGTGGATCACGGGACTCTGGCAGTGGCGGGCTGCACAGGCTCCTGGGAAGGGAGGTGTTGATAGTGACCTGTGCTTGCACACAGGTTTCCTGGTGGCTGCAGGAGCAGCCTTAGCGTTTCATGCCCGTCTCTAGTGTCCGCGCTGGTAGCTGCGGCTCGCGCCCGTCTCTGGAGCTCATTTAGGCAGTGCTCTGAATCCCCTCTCCTCACACACCCCGAAACAATGGTCTCTTGCCTCTTAGGCAGTTCCAGACTTTTTCCTGGACTCCCTCCCGGCTAGCTGTGGCACACTAACCCCCTTCAGGCTGTGTTCACGCAGCCAACCCCAGTCCTCTCCCTGGGGTCTCACCTCCAAAGCCTGAGCCTCAGCTCCCAGCCCCCACTCGCCCCGGCAGGTGAGCAGACAAGCCCCTCAGGCTGGTGAGTGCTGGTCGACACCAAACATCTGTGCGGGAATCTCTCCGCTTTGCCCTCTGCACCCCTACTGCTGCGCTCTCCTCCGTGGCTTTGACGCTCCCCCCTCCCGCCACCCCCTGTCTCCGCCATTGAAGGGGCTTCCTAGTGTGTGGAAGCTTTTCCTCCTTCACAGCTCCCTCCCCAAGGTGCAGGTCCTGTCCCTATTCTTTTGTCTGTTTATTCTTTTTTCTTTTGACCTACCCAGGTATGTGGGGAGTTTCTTGCCTTTTGGGAAGTCTGAGGTCTTCTGCCAGCATTCAGTAGGTGTTCTGTAGGAGTTGTTCCACATGTAGATGTATTTCTGATGTATTTGTGGAGAGGAAGGTGAGCTCCACGTGTTAACTCCTCTGCCATCTTGAAGGTCTCCATATTATTTTAAATGTCTAATTTTCAACAGAAATTATAAGATATACAAAGAAGGAAGAAAGTGTGTTCTATACACAAGGGTAAAAAAGGAATCAATAGAGACTCTACCTGAGGAAACTCAAATTTACTAAACAAAGACTTCAAATCAGCTATTTTAAATATGTTCACAGAACTAAAGGAAATTATTTCTAAAGAAGTAAAGTATGAGGATGATGTCTCACCAAATAAAGAATAGCAATAAAAGAAATATAGAAATTATGTAAGAGAACTAAATAGAAATTCTGGAGTTGAGAAGTATAATAACCAAAACAAAAAAAAAATCACTAGGAGGGCTCAACAGCAGACTTAAACACTTGTAAGAAGGAATAATCAATAGTGATGACAGGTCAACTGAAATCATCCCATCTGAGAAACAGAAAAAAAAAGGAAAAAAAAGAACAAAGCATCAAAAACACCTGGGGGACTCCATCAAGTGTACTGACATGCACATATTGGGAACTCCAGGAAGAAAGAGAGAAAGGGACAAAAGAATATTTGAAGAAATAATAGCTGAAACTTCCTAATTTTGATGAAAAAGATGAAGCTCTTCAAATTCCAAGTATAATAAACTCAAAGAGATCCATACCTGGACAGATTACAATCAAATTGTCAAAAGCCAAGAAGAAAGAGTCTTAACAGCAAGAAAAGAGACTCATCACACACAAAGGATTCTAATAAGATTAACAGCTGGTTTCTCATCAGAAACCATGAAGGCCAAAAGGCAGTAGGATTAACATATTCAAAGAAATGAATACAGAAAGAAAAAGACTATCAACCAAGAATTCCATAGCCAGTAAAATTATCCTTCAAAAATGAAGGAGAAATTGAGACATTCTCACATACGCAAAAACTGAGTTCATCATTGGTAGACCTCCCCTATCAAGAAATACTAAAGGGAATCCTTCTGCCTAAAATAAAAGAACAATAGACAGTAAATCAAATCCACATGAATAAATAAAGAGCACCAGGAAAGGTAACCACATAGATAAATATAAAGGATTGTTGTTTAAGTGTATTTTTTTGTTCAGAACTTTTTTCTCCTGTAGTATTTAAAAGACAACTGCACAGAGCAATAATTATAAATCTGTGTAGATGGGCATACAATGTATAAAGATATATATATGTATATGACAATAACACCACAAAGGATGGGGAGAGGGAGGGAACAGACCTATACTGGATCAAAGTCTGTGTATACTATTGAAATTAAGTTGGTATATAATCTGAACTAGATTGTTATAAATTAATATTAATTATAATCTCAGGACAACCACTAAGAAAATAACTCAAAGAAATATAATTTTAAAAAAACAAGAAGGAAATTAAAATGATAAACTAAAAAAGTATCATTTTAACAAAAAAAGCAGCAGTAATGGTGAAATAAAGGATCAAGAAAGACACAAGATATATAGAAAAAAATGACAAAATGGCAAATGTAAATTCTACATTAACAATAATTATGTTAAATGTAACTGGCTTGAACACTCCAATTAAAAGGTGGACATTGGCAGGATGGATTAAAAAAAATGATCAAACCATATACTGTTTACAAGAGACATGTTTTAGATTCAAAGACACAAACGGGTTCAAAGTTAAAAAGTCTGGAAAAATATACACCATGAAAATAGAAACCAAAAGAGAGCTGGGATGGTTATACTAATATTGGATAAAATACACTTTAGGTCAAAAATTGTTAATAGAGACAAAGAAGGACATTTTACAATGACAGAAGGTCAACACATCAAGAACATATAAAATTATAAACATATATACACTTAATAACTGAGCTCTGGGGCTTCCCTGGTGGTGCAGTGGTTAAGAATCCGCCTGCCAATGCAGGGGACACAGGTTCAAGCCGTGGTCCAGGAGGATCCCACATGCCGCAGAGCAGCTGGGCCTGTGTACCACAACTACTGAGCCTGCGCTCTAGAGCCCGCGAGCCACAACTACTGAGCCCACGTGCCGTAACTACTGAAGCCCGCACACCTAGAGCCTGTGCTCCGCAACAAGAGAAGCCACCTCAATGAGAAGCCTGCGCACTGTAACAAAGAATAGCCCCCACTCACTGCAACTAGAGAAAGCCCGTGCACAGCAAAGAAGACACAATGCAGACAAAAATAAATTAATTAAAAAAAAACAGTTCATCATATAAAAGTAAAAAAAAAAAAAAAAAAAAAAAGACTGAAAGCTTTCCCAAGATAAGTAAAAAGAAAAGGACGCCAGTTGTATTCAACATTGTACTGGAGGTTCTAGCCACACAATTAGGCAAGGAAAAAAAAACAGATTGGAAAGGAAGAAGTAAAATTATTTCTATTTACAGATGACATGATCTTGTCTATAGAAAATCCTAAGGAGTTCACAAAAAAATTATGAGAACTAATAAATGAGTTTGGCAAGGTTGCAGGATACAAGATCAGTACACAAAAATCAATTATATTCCTATACACTGGCAATGTACAATCCAAAAATGAAATTAAGAAAACAATTCCATTTACAATAGCCCCCAAAAGAATAAAATAATTAAGAATAAACTTAACAAAATAAGTGTTAGACTTGTACACTGAAAATCACAAAACACTGATGAAAGAAATTAAAGAGATCTAAATAAATGGAAAAGACATCCTGTTGTTCATGAACTGGAAGACTTAATTGATCTAAAACATTGAACATGATCCCCATAAAAATTCAAGCTGGTGTTTTTTTGCAGAAATTGACATGCTGATACTAAAATTCTTATGAAAATGCATTGAACCCACAATAGTCAAAACAACCTTGAAAGAGAAGAACAAAGTTTGAGGACTCACATTTGCCAATTTCAAAAGTTACAACAAAACAATAATAATCAAAATGTGCTTAAGGAGAGATATATAGACCAATGGAATAGAATTGAGAATCCAGAAATAAACCTATACATTTACAAGCAATTGATTTTTGACCAGGATGACATGAAAATTCAATGGAGAAAGAATAGTCTTTTCACAAATGGTACCGGGACAACTGGATATCTACGTGCAAAAGAATGAAACTGGATCCCTACCTCAAACCATTTATAAAAATTAACTCAAAATTAGATCAAAGACCTAAACATAAGAACTAAAACTATAAAACTCTTAGAAAGAAACAAAGGCATAAATTTTTGTGATTTTGGATTAGGCAATGGTTTCTTCTTAGATGTGACACTGAAAGCACAAGCAATAAAAAAAAAAATAGAATAACTGCAATTCTTCAAAATTAAAACCTTTGTGTTCCAAAGAACACTATGATGAAAGTGAAAAGATAAGCCACAGAATGGGAGAACACTGGCAAATCATATATCTCATTAGGGACTAGTATCTACGATAGAAGATAAATAAATAGAACTCTTATAGCTCAACAATAAAAAGACAACCCACTTAAAAACTGAGCAAAGGATGTTAATTGACATTTTTTCAAAGAAGATATATATCACTTACACCCATTAGAATGGCTATAATCAAAAAGACTGACAATAACAAATGTTGGCAAGGATGTGGAAAAATTGGAACTTTCATTCATTACTGATGGAAATGTAAAATGGTACAGTCACTTTGGAAAAGAGCTTGGCATTCCTCAAAAGTTAAACAGAGTTACCTATAAGCAATTCAACTCGTAGGTATATTCATAAGAGAACTGAAAACCAATGTTCACACGAAGACTTGTATACAAATGGCAGCATTATTCATAAAAACCAAAAAATGGAAACAACCCAGATGTCCATCAACTGATGAATGAATAAGCAAAATATGTTTATACCCATTCAACATAATATTATTCAGCCATAAAAAGGAATGGATACATGCTATAACATTATACTAAGTGAAAGAAGTCAGTCACAAAAGATCACATATTGTATGACTGCATTTTTATGAGATGTCCAAAACAGGGAAATCCATTCACAGAAAGTGGATTAGTGGTTGCCAAAGGCTGGGGAGAGGGGGAAATGGGGAGTGACTGCTAACGAACATTGAGTTTTTTCTTGGGAGTGATGAAAATGTTCTGAAATTAGACAGTGGTATGGTTGTACAACCTTGTGAATAAACTAAAAACCACTGAATTGTATACTTAAGAAAAAAAGGAACAGTAGATGCCTTCAAAAGTTCTGCAAGATGATTATTTTTAGTCTATAATTCCACGTATGAACTTAAATACTAGGAAAATGGCAATTGAGGCTGGGGGAGGAGAAAGAGGGGAGATGCTCTAAGAGAGCTAACTTCTCAGCTACTATAACTGAAAGCTGATGTTAGCTATTTAAAATTTTCTAATTTCAGAAATAGCAATATTAGAATACTACTTTAAACTAGTTAAATACCAGAAGAAATAACTAAAAGACTATCTCTGAGTAGTAACCTACAAATGGCAAGGACCTGACATATTTGATTTTTATACGCTCTTCATTTATTAATTTAATACAAAATTTAAAATGACTATTTTAAAGAGAGAAACATCATCATACTCTAAGAAGCTGGACTATCTGAAAAATGTAGTAGAGAAGGCCTGGCACTAAGGTCAAAAGACTGATTTCATGTCCTGTGTCATTTATTGGCCATCTAATAATGAGCTAATCACTGTGTCTAGTTTCATATCTGTAAAATTGAGAATAAAATTACCTTTGCTCTTAACTAAAATTTGCTATGAAAATCAAATGAAACAAAAGTAGATAACAAGCATTGTTTAAAAATGAAAAAATTATGTACTATCTACATAACACAACAAATACCCAAATATTTTAGATTTTACTTATCCAAGTAGATACCAAAGTGGACATTCATGATTCTGCTAAACTGTCTGTCTCCAGGATTTACTTTAACTTGAATCATCTGGATGAAGGACCAGAATAGAAACAGACTCAAGGGAATATTACATAACCTGCCAGATAAATGAAGCAGTGCGCTTATTATCAATTAGTTACAGAATTCCTTTCTCCTAAGAATAAATTGTCTTCTAGAAAATATGTGCATGCCTGTACATCAATTTAAAAAAATAAACAAAGAACAGCATTTACCTTCACAGTCAAATCCTCATTACCCAGTGTGACGTGGACTTGAATAGGCGGGTAAACACCTTTGTCGGCGTGATGCTCCATCGTTGCTCTCATTGCATTCTGAAATACATAAGGGTTACATTAAAAATGCAACTTTAAAGAGAGAAACTAATTACAATTTTCAAGTACATATGCACTACTTGAAATTTTTCTAAAAATTTAATTCAATGGAAATATGCCAGAGAATCATAATTCTTATAACCATATTTAAAGAATTACTTTTAAAAAAATAAGTCAGTTTTGAAGGACTTGGTAGATATTTAAAGATCCCAACTAAATTCTGCATATTTTCCAAAACCAGACTTCTCGACACTTTTAACTAGTTTTACATGAAAGCAGAAAATTCTACCCAAATATTTTTATAATTTGGTAGATAATGGGCAAACCTTGTTTTTTGAAAACAGTTTCATCTCCATTTTAAAGAACCATTTTAATTGTCATAAACTGCTTTAAGAAAAAACAATTTTTTCATTTAGTATTAATGGCAAGTCTTATTATGATGTAGAAATGAATCCAAGTTACCACTAGTTTGAAACTAGGGTATTTACACTGTAAAACTGTTTTGACAAATTTCTAAAGGATACAGGGTACACAGTGCCAACATATCGTAAGCACTAAGCGATAACATGACATGTAGCGTTGGAGTAGGAACTGCTAAGACTAGATACAGTTTAAAAGGCAAAAGACAGGACTGAACTTGGAAATAAGAGTGTGTGGCCCTGGAACACCAATCAGGATTGAGTCCCCTGAGGAGGAGATTCTGTCATCTCTACCAAAGGCCATTTAAGATCAGGTTTCAGACAGAAGCCATTATCATTGACATAATATAAAATCTGTTACATAATATGGTAATATTTCTTTTATTAAGCATCATGGGGAACAAGATCTTTATGTGACTGCAATTTCAAGGAAAAAAGTTACTTTTAATCCTTGAAGTGCCAATCGTTTATTCATTTAACCACTTTGGTAGAAAGATTTTTGTTAAGATATTCGATACGTTCTTGCTGTCTTAGAACCAAGAACATTCTTCAATCTTTGCTATTCTAAGACAGTCAACCAGTTTTTCTGTGTTTCACTGTATTTTTCTTTTTCATGATCAGGCTGAAAGCCACCTCTTCTCTCTTCCACAGGCTCTTGGCTGAAGACATGGTAACCACACTGAGAGAGACTACAGGCTTGATTTGGGGTGTCATTTTCAGCCACGTGGACCTGTACCACTCCTCATTACTCACTTTCCTGTCTACCAGCAAGTGTCATTGGTGTGTTGATGAGAAAAAATGTACTCCCAATATTATTAGCATAATTGTATTTAGTTTTCAAAATTTGTTGTAAAGAGCAAAAATAACAGCAAAAGTCCTATAAGTCAATATAAATGACTTTCTCAAAAAAAAAAAAAATGCATGTAACAGTGGGACTGGTCCTTTAGAGGTGAAAGTTGAGAATCATTCTTCTAAATATTTTGTTTTGTAAAAATATAAATAAAACTTTATTGAGCACCTATAGTGTGCTGCCATTGTATTCGAATTTAGTATGTTATTCTCTTCATAATAACCTAGACAGTATTATCCTTGTTTTACAGAGGAGAAAACTGAGGCTCAGAAAGGTTGAGTGACTTGCCCAAGGTCACACACATACTATGTGGCAGAACTGGAATTCAAATCCAGGTCTTTCTGAGTCCCAGGTCTGAGCTTACCACTAAACTGAGGGGCCCGTGAGTGTTGACAAACAGCTGATCTCCAGTGATGTGACATGACACCGAACATGAAAGGGTATCTTTTAATGAAACTGAGGAAAATGCGGTACAGTATTTAAACTTTCAAAGCAGATTCCTAACCCTAGAAAAGGACTGATAAAGGTGATGTAATACTATTTTACAAACCTTGAAAAGTTCAAACACCATGTGATAGAGATGGGATGGTACATAAACCACTTGTATTGGCTGTCCTGGTGATTTTGCTACAGAGCAGAAGAGAAAAATATGAAAGTACAGAGAGATGTGCTTAGAGCATTTTAAAGAATATATTGTGTAGTGATGAAAAGAAAACATTTACTATGGAGGATAGTACTATTTGGGGGAGAAGGGCCACACCAGTTCTTCACTGAATCAGTGTTTGAACCCAATGCTCACACAAATTTATAACTGACTGTGACAACATGAGTCCTGCACTCACTCTTGCAATCCTGCATAATGATCTACCAACCCATCTTCCCATTCTTGTCTACAACGGTGAGTCTGTTTAAGACACTCAGCCTTAAGGTCGGAATTTTACCTTCCAAAAAGAAGTGTTAAAATCTAGTTGGTCCAACCCACATAAATACATTCTTTCTTTAAAAAGCCATTTTTTAATTGTTTCACCCAGGTGGAACATTTTGTTTTATTTTAGGCACTTCAACAGATATAAATCTGAATAAAAACTTTGAGCTAGCATCAATTTATCAAGGACTACTAATTCTACATTCAAACATTTAATAGGAGCCCAACTGGGGGTAGAGGGCAGATAATAAGTAAAGCAGAACTTTTAGTAAAGGAGTAAGAGTCTCCATACCTTAGAATTCTAATTCAGCCAATAAACTGGACTCTCCACTGAATAAACTGTCCCTTGGAAACATGGACAGTACATCTGGAAACTGCCCACAGCAGTTCAGGTTCCCAAACTATCATCTGTGCATTGTGGTTCTTATTTACTGAATGGTACCATATGGCTTTAGAAAACCAGGCAATTCTATTTTCAATGGGGCAACTTCCTCCACTGCCCTCCCACTCTAAGGTCCAGAATACAACTCAGTAAAGCCTATTTAATTTTATTCTTCTTTAAGGGTGATTTTAACTTAGGAAATGTTTGTCCCTCTATCAAACTACCCTACCTCGAGGAAAAACAGGGAGACTCATCAATCTCCTTCCAAGGCATCTAAACCTTTTGTCTAAAAGGCACTAGTCAGGGTAAAAAGAAGACCATCAGAAATAATCAGATTCTCATATAGATGAGCATCTTTCTTTCCTCTTTTACATCTCCAGTCTTTTTACTTCCTCAACAATAAAAAATGGTTTACAACTCAGGAAATAGAAATCTTAAAGGGTAAACCATACATTATTGAAGTACATATAAAAGTCAGATGTAATTTTCTCGGCATCACTTTTTTCTATGACTAACCAGAAAATCAAAAATAAGCAAAGAATCAATATTATCAATTAAAAATAAGGAAAATGGGGAAGAAAAAGCCAAAATGTCTTTCAGAAAGGATCCAACTAAATTAAAAAATATATATATGTACACACACACATAAATACATATATTTTTTAACATGATTTGCTCTCCCTCAGCTTTCATATCCAATGAAGAAGTTGATGAAAAGTTCTTTTAATTAAAACAAATCTAAATTCTTCTTATCATTCCTTCTCTGGTAATCATAACACTAATCATTAAGGAAAAGGCATCAGGCTTACCATTTAGTTCTTCAAGTTCTAGTTCGGGAGAGTTAATATAATACAAATCACACAGACGCCTAGCATTTTCATAGCCATCTAGTGTGAATCAAAACAAAAAAGTCGTTAAATAAATTTATGTATGTTTCATGCATTAAGATGGCAATAGTATATAGACAAAAGAAATTTTAAAACTTTCTATAGAAAAAAATAGCCTTTAATAGTCTTAGTTTGGGGAAGGTCTTTTTTAAGTACGACATGACAAAGCCTAAAGGCCACAAAGGAAAAAATGACAGATATGATCACAAAAAATTAAAATATCTATATGGGAAAAGACACCATAAACAAAGTAAAAAGAAAACCAGAAGGCTGAAGAAAATATTTACAATACAGATAACAAAAATTTAGAGTTGGTAAGGGTTTAGGGAATAGCCACTCTCATTCACTGATACGTTTTTGGAGGTATCAAAATTTTAAATGCACTTTAAATATTTTTGATTCTAGGAATCTTGCCTTCTAAAATACTAGCAAAAGTCAGCACATATCTAAGGATGTCCACTGCAGTACTGTTGGTGATAGAAAATTTAAAACAACCAAAATAGGCATCAATAGGAGGATGGATTAATACATTCTGATACATCCGTAACGGCCATTCAATAACCTGGTGTATATCCATATGTACTGCACATGGTACAATGTCTGTAAACTTGTAGAAAAATATACACAAAGTACCCCATTTTCCAAAAACAACAAACAATATAAGAGCAACAATTATGTATGTGTGCGAGTATACACGGTACAAACACAAAAAAGTGTGGGAAGATGCAAACCAAACTATTATGAATTATGGCTCCAATATAGGGAATTAGAAAGGGGGGAGGAGGAAATATTTTGAAGTCAACAGATAGCCTCATAATATCACCACACTCTGCCTAACAAAACACTGTATCAACAAAACATTCGTCCTATTCATAGTGCACAGTTTGCATTATAAAGTTATATTCAAACCCATACATTCACTCCTAACATTTTATCTTATGATATAAATAATTACTTTAATAGCAAGAAATAACACTCAATTTTGATTTTTTCATTTTTTCTGAAAGGAGAAAGGTACTTACCTTTAATAACTTCAACCACATTGCAGTTTGGATTTATGCTTCCAATGTGTTTTCGATGAGACAGGCTTCCTTTGCCTTTTCCACCAAATAATAAAGCTATCAAAAAATAAAAAACAAATAAAATAAGCTAAAATACCTAATGCCCCTGTCCAGATTTGAATACTGTTTCTCTAATTGGTAGCAAACAGTAGAACAAGTATTTTCCTTAAACATAAACATAGTATTTTACATAATGTTAAACATAAAAACTCAATTTAAAAAAACCTCCTTTGTACGGCAGTCTATTTGCTTTTCTTAATATGTGAAAAAGTAAAATTAAATGTTCTCCCTAAAAGGAAATTTTCTAAATAAATTTAAAATATACCAACACATCTTATTTAGCTTCTTCTCTTGACTTCCAGACACTTACAGTGCTGATTGAGTAACATTCGAATTGAAATGCGACTCATGTAGAAACGATCCAAAAAGTACTGAACATTCTGGCTGGTGACAGGATCCACCCCAAAGCTCTCCTTGTATTCAATCACACCCTGAGCCATCGTGGGAATCACGTCATTGTGTCGGTTCCTGATCCGTATCACAGTATCTGTAAAGCTAAACAAACCTGTCTGTTAAAACAGCCAAATATTCTGGCAAGTGAATGGGATATTAAAATCTAAGTTTACTCAATTATACTAGGCAAGGAAGCCCTAATTCAGTAAAAGAAGCATTGGTGCATGTTTTCTTACACTTATTTAAATATATTTCAGATGATAAAATATACCACATCTATGAAGATGTTAAGAAACTCCAAAATAGAACTTGTGAGATGTAATTATTTTCTTGGAACTCCTAAAAGTAAGGCTGCCACAAAACACAATCCTACAAATGTGAAGGGTTTTCTTTAACCATTATTAACTAAGATTATCTGAGCACTTGCTATGAGGATGGACCCAGGGACATTCAGCGTAAGGGAAGACAGAGCACTTGCTTCTAGGGAACACATGCTCTGTAAGGAATGAAGATGAATGAGCCAATAAAGGCTGTCTGTTTTGGCACTATTCCCCAGGTTCAAAAGGAGAAAGGGCCACTTAGAAAAGTAGAAAAGAATTCTAAGTCCATTCATCCAATGAGTTTAAAAAAATGGGAGAAAAAAAGGTGAATGTTGTGTTCAAAGAAAAATCTTCAAGCCATCCAGGCTTCCCATTTCTATCATTCAGAAGACATTATTGCATCGTTAATTTAAAGAACTAAATAAAAGAGGACAGAAGTCTTAGTTATGAAGTAACAAAATCCACCTTGTAATATACCCATAAGAATTTACACTTCCAAACGAGTGCTTTCTCATTCAAAGTCATCATCTTGAATGCTATTGACCTATTCCAATGATGCTCTCACTACTCAAAACATTTTTGGAATTCCTAGCTTGTAATTAGTTTCGAAACCAAACTGTTAATCCAAAATACAAACAACAAAACTCCTCAAAAACAACAATCAACTCATCATTTCTAGTCACTCCTTAATCATTTATTTCACATCTCTCTCTTTTGTCAAAACCCAAACCAGCAGTATTCTGCCTGGCTGCTCACCTTATTTTTTAAAATTCAGCTCTGAATAACTTTTCCCAGAAGGTTCTACAGCATAATGTTTACTTTTAAGTAAGACTGAGTGGGTCCAAATCCATTTGCTATCTCTGTGACCTTAATGCTATCTTATGTTACTTAACCTCTTTGTGCACAGACAGTATTACCTCAGTAGAGTTATTTTAAAGATTAAATGACATCATCTGTGTAAACTATGCTGCATACCTAGACACAGAGTAAATTCTTGATGTTATTTTCAGACCAAAATCATGTTTAAAAAGTGAAATGTTGCTATCACCTTTAAAGACAGTAAAAAAAAAATTGTGTAATGCACTTGGAGGACAACAAAAGAGGTAGTCTTTAAGTTCTGAGCAACATTCACCGGAATAAGCAGGTAACTTTCCTTAGGGGACTATGGGGCTTATTAGTCCTGGTATGTTGATCATTAAACAGGTCACATTACTTACACTGTCTCACAGACCACTGGTCATAAACTAGAGACCCATAGACAAGTTTTTGTAGGCCTTCAGTGTTTGTTAAAAATTTAATTAATTTCCAATCTTTCAAAATTAGGAGATTTTACTTTTAAAAAAACTAGACTTGCAGTTTTTCTTACACACACACACAAGTCAGATGATCTGGGCAGTGTTTCTGCTCAGCAATGATCAGCGGAGCTGAGATGGTTGTCCTTTAGAAGCGTGCACTCTCCAGGTCAAGAGTCCTCACCAGCCCCCTATCATCCAAGTGGCACTGAGGCCACATCTAGATTTCCATATTGGTCATCACATTTGAATTGTATCTTTCTTTACACTAGAGTTAAGAGGAACATGAAGCTTTTCTTATGCCTAGCCCAATTTATGAACTTATGTTACCTGATTGGCCTGTATGGGCTGCTATAGACACATATACCACCGTATGTTCTAGAGTAGTGGGAAACGAAAAGTTAATCAATTTTTCTAAAGTGACCCAACAGCAGGTATAAGCTCAATACCTTTACATTTTTTATACGATGTTCAAACAGTATAAAAATTGTGTTCAGAATAGGATCAAAACTGTGTACTTACTCATAAATAGTTTTAGCATCTTCAGCACTTTTGTCCTTAAAATCAAGAAGCTCCTGAAGACTCTGGATGTACCTAAAATGCAAATCAACCCCTCGTAAAGCTGTTCTTTTACATTTTGAAACTTCAATATTGTGACAATGTTCAAAAGGCATTTTTAACATTTCTTAATTTTTAATTAATTTTTAACAAATTATGGTTGAAGTAGGATTTTTATACCCATTCACATTCAAGCAAAGTGCGTGACAATAATTAGAAGAAGGTACATGTCTTCTCCTAAAAGCTTAGGTTAAATTTGATTTAAGAATTTTAAGATTTCCTACTTCTTTTTTTTTTTAAAGTTCTATACTCTAAGATAGTTTTTAAATTTCTTAAAATTACCACTGTACCTTACAGTGTAAATACTGACTGTTATGAGAACTGAGTCTGTCACCAATAGCTATGTGATATTGGGCAAATGACTTAACTTGTCTTAGTCTCAGTAAAATGTGGAGGCCAGCCTACCTTGGTATAAGAGTCTAACTTAGGGCTTCCCTGGTGGTGCAGTGGTTGAGAGTCTGCCTGCCAATGCAGGGGACGCGGGTTCGAGCCCTGGTCTGGGAAGATCCCACATGCCACGGAGCAACTACGCCCGTGAGCCACAATTACTGAGCCTGCGCGTCTGGAGCCTGTGCTCCGCAACAAGAGAGGCCGCGATAGTGAGAGGCCCGCGCACCGCGATGAGGAGTGGCCCCCGCTTGCCGCAACTAGAGAAAGCCCTTGCACAGAAACGAAGACCCAACACAGCCATAAATAAATAAATAAATAAATAAAATTAAAAAAAAAAAAAAAAAAAGAGTCTAACTTAAATGCCTCTGCTTTAAAAACTTAATTTTAGATGTTTGTGTCCAGTCAACAGATGTTTATTGAAGGTTTACAATCTAACACGTGGTTCTTTTAAACAATTGAACAAAAACACAAAAGTCATGAAAATGCAGGTTTTTAATTTACCTAACAATTCAAGGGAGCAAATCACCTGGTAAAGGAGCAAAATGAGGGAAGCCAAATGACTCTCTGAAGGTCATGCTGAGGAGCACAGTGGCAGTGCAGCACCAGAGCCAAAACACCTATCATTCAATGACCATCAGTAGTGTAAGGTCTGCTTTGGCTTGATCTACAACTGCCATAACTTAGCAGGCATCCAGGGGCAATGAAAGTGTTTTAAAAATCTGTAAATCCACATGTTGGTTTGGAAAGTTGTTTCTGACAAGCAATATGCCTTACTGCATGCCAACACATTCCAAAGTCAAGTGATTCTGATGTCTACTGTTATGACTTAACACTTACTTTTCTCTTTATTGGCAAGAACAATTATGCTCTTTATTCAAGAGATACTGAAACCAAGCAGGACCCTGTGGGGCTCCTGGGCATGGAAGCAGTTCCGTGTCCCCTGTTTCTTGTTTGTAGGGAATAGACTCCAGCCTCCACGACCTTCCCTGAGTTCCAAAGGGCAGGTCCAAACAGTTGGTAATCAGGGAAGGGAGGGGATGCAGAGACAAGGGAGGAACAGCCAAGAAACAACAGTGCAGCCTTGGGGCAGGGTCCTGGGTCCACCTCAAGGGATACACATAACAATATCTTTGAGCTTTTTTACAGAACTAAAACCCCCAACAAAAGGCATATGTTAGCATTCTTTAATCCAGAGAAGGTCACAGTTTGATAACCTCAGGAAGCTCATCAGGAGACCACCTGAGGCCAGATTAAAGGACTGAAGGCCCTGCACATATCCTGATCCTTATCAGCAAACCCTGCCTTTGAACCACTGCTGTAATCACCAAATCTCCCTGGGTTGGGACACAGTTTTTCAGGGGATGAGCCCGCTGTGTCCCCCTTTGCCTGGCAAAGCAATAAGTTATTCTTTCCTACTTCTCCCAAAACTCTTGTCTTCAAGATTTGATTCGGCACCAGTGCACAGAGGCCGAGTTTTTGGCATCAAATTATTAACACTTACAATGTGTTAGGCACAGATAAGATTTCAAAATGCAGCATATTCTACTTTTAATGAATTAAAAAAAAAAAACAAACAGGAATAAGCCTCCATAGAAAATTGTATGTCCCCCTTCCATCAGAGCTCCTCTTACTTAAACCACATTTCTAACTGTTACATTCTTGGACTAAATGGCATCTGATTATCATTTATGTAGCAATCATACTTCTTTCATTTGTTTTAAAAAACTGACATTAGATCAGCTTCTCCCAAAACTATAATGCCTACAACAGGAAAGCTAGGATCTCCATGAATCATAATTGGGAAATGTCTTGCAGCTCAATTTTTTCCATTTAAGACTGAAATCTGGCAAACTCTTTTGTTTGAAATGTATAGTGCTTAAGAGAATAACACTTTTAATAACATTAACAAGAAAGGCTGTACACAGGTGGCCACATATGTGTGCACTTTTAATACCTCTACTGTCATTTTTTAAAAGAGAGATCATAGTTTCTACACAATTCTAATAACTTCTAATTGTTTTTAAATGGTAGAATAAAGATTTTAACTTTTGTGATTTATAAAAATATACTTCAATAAAATAAATTCAGTTTATAAAAAATATTTACACCCTTTAATACATTTTATTAATCTGACCACAGCATGGGGCAGTAGAAACAAACAAATCTGCGTTTGAATCCCAGCTCCACCACGACTGGTACTGCCTTGGGCAAAGGACTTAATCTGTAGGTGCCTCAGTTTTCTCATCTATAAAATGGAGGTAATCATGCCTACTGGGCAGGGTTATTGAAGGGATTAAAAGTAATGTATATAAATCCCTAACTATCAACATACGGTAGATATTTTTATTACATTATAAACTAACATCTCTGCAGATTTAATAACACAAATCTTAAATACAGTGTTTGCATTTCTGTGCAGTTCTGATTGTTTTTTTCAAAACCAAAAAGTAGTACAGCCCAGGATTCAGGGGATAAGCCCAGATACATCCAAACAAAGGAGGAGGAATGCTGCCACTACCTTAAGATTCCACTGAAGAGTAAAAAAGTATTTGCTTTAACTTTGGGTAAAGTCTACAACTCTATCGAAATTGCAAACACAAGACTGGGAATCTTACCAGCTTTGCACCAATTGAACTGATGGTGTCCTGAGAAGATTATCTGGAAGAAGACTTATTTCTTTCATTATATTTGCCAATCTCACAGGCAACTCTTGCCGCAGAAACATAAATGAGGTCTTTTCACAAGCATTCACAGATCCTGAAACCAAACACAGTGGGAACAGCAGTAAGTGGAGGCCATAAGGCAGGGAGAAACACAGAGGGAGTTATTTGGCAAGTGGTAGCATCACCATAATGATAGGGCAAGGAAGAGGAGGCAAGGGACAAGATAGCCTGAATGACCTTCCAACTGACCTTCCAACCACGCTGTAGAGCAGCTATGAGGATACTTTCTTATCTCCATTACTCACATCTCCCATCTTAGAACTAAGACAACCTAAGCAAGCCTAAGCAAGTCACAGAGTACAATTAACGTAGGACCTGCAAAAACCTATCCTATTATAACCTGTTGTTGCTATCATTAAAAAAATGTTTCTTAACTCTAGGTTTATGAGAAGAACCTCCCTAAGAAACAGTGGAAATTTTGACATGTTCACAGGAAGATGCATTGATTCCACGCAGAACCACTATACTAATTGCCATAAGCAAAGAGTAAACATAGAAGAGTCTTTCAGGCAACAGAAAGCAAAAAATACCAATGCCTGTTCAGCAACCATCTTCAAGCTTCTCCCCCAGCAGGTCCTATTCAATTGTTTGATTCCTGGAAAGCAACCTGCTTCCTCCTCCACTCCTATCTCAAGATGCTAAGCAGAACAGCTGTAGATCTCCTTTGGCAAGCAGTTTCACTTAAAGTTAAACTAGAAAGCCCTGTTATTTCAGTAATGCATTTTAAACTCACTGATTTAATCTTGCTGTTTTAGCAAGAGACACCCTTAGCAAAAACTAGATTGTCAATAGCAGGAATTATCGTATTAAAACATTTTCTTGTGAAAGTTCAATGACATACTTGGGAACAAGGCCAAATTCACCCCTTAATCACACTAGAGTCATTTTAAAGTAAAAACAAAAACCAAGAGCTCTGAGCCAAACAAAACTGCCACTGTAAACCACAAGTTTAAGATACCAAAAGATACCATGGTGGTATCTTTCAAGCCACTAGTGATCCGTTAGTGACCAAACAGCACTCAAAATGCAGAAGATAACTTTGCCTACTCAAAATTTTGACTTTATTAGTTTTCCCCGTTTCCCCTTAGCGACCCCATATGAGAAGTCAAAGTTAAATACCTGACTTTGCAATTCCTCTGCATCCTTTCTAGAGAAAACCAGGAAGCACCCATCCGAGGAAGAGGAAAGTGGATAGTCACTTTGGTAAACAAACCCCACAGCATATTGTACTCACGCACTTTACACGTGCTCCAGAGTTTGTTGACGAAATGAATGTGCCATTGGCGGAAACTCCTAAGCCAGTGGCAAGAAAACATTCTCTGAAACACTGGGCCAGTTATAACCTGCTTCCCCTATCAGCACGCCACTTTTATGCAATCATCATATGCAAAACTAAGCATTTATCAGCACTCTGCAGAATCCCAACGCAACTCCCGGAGGTGTCAGCACACTCGCTTCCCACCGGAGCTGCGCTCTTCCGAAACGGCCAGGCTGAGAGCGCGGAGGTGCACACGGGCGCTGAAAGGCGGCGGGGGTCATTCCGTCCTCGGCCCCCGGGTTTGTTTTTCAACAACACACGGCAAAAAAAAACCACACGCTTCCAGCTATCTCGCCTGCCCATGCACCTGAGCAGAAAGATCCATCCGCGAGGGAGGAAGGAGGCGCCTAAGGCGCCGGGGGAGAGACGTTGAGTGGGGCACTCAGAAGACAAGAGGGCGTCCGCGCGGGCCGGGCCCGGCCGGGGTCACCAGTCGCAGCTCCCGGCTGGGGCTGCGCAGGAAGGCCCGAGGTCCGGGCCGCACTCACCGAAGTCCAGGAACTGCTTCATGGAGAGCGGGGACGGCGAGAAGCGCGCGTAGAAGTCCACTTGGCCCGGAACGCCGCGTTCGGGCGCCGGGCCGGAGCCTGAGTCCGAGGTGAGGCTGCGGCTGACGGTGGGACGGGCGGCGCGCAGCCCGGGGCCCGGACCGGCCGAGGCGGCTCCGCGCAGCAGCCGCGCCAGCCTCATGCCGAGCCCCGCCGGAGGAGCCGGAGCCCCGGCGCGGTCGCCGCTCCGCAGCTCGTCCGGGTGGTACGTGAGGGACGTGGCGGCCTCGGGGGCGGGGAGCGGCTGTCACCGCCGCGGCCACCGCCCCCTTCGCCGGAGCCCGGCCCCTCCCGCGCCGCTGGGCGGGGCCCGGGGCGGGTAGGGAGGGAGGCGGGGAGGAGGCGGGGAGCGCGCGCCGGGCCGCCCCGGGGTCAGAGTCCGGCCCCCCGCGCCGCGGGGCGGGGCCCGGAGAGCGGCAGGGAGGGCGCGGGCGCCTGGAGGCCCGGCGCTGTGTAGTGCGCCCTACCATGCCCTTTGGGAACAAAACCCACCTTCCTGCTTCCCCCGCCCTTCCAGCCTCAGCCGAAAGGCTCAAGGGCGGGGCCTGGCTCAAGGGCGGGGCCTAGCTCCGCTTCCAGGCGCCACGGTGTCCTGCTGTGAGCGTGTTCCAGAAACCCTCCTCTGTGATGCAAGCCCAATATTTTACAGGGGAGGAAACTGAGACCCAAAGAGTTTCAGGAGCAGACCGTTGCCAAACAGTGGGACAAAAGTACGAATGGTGATCACTGCAGAGTGTGGCCCTAAATAATAGCACAACGACCGCCGTCCCAGGAGAAGAGAATTGGCAGCCCAACTTGAAGCGTTATCTACAGGCATTCTCTGCCTGGGCAGCAGTGTATTTAAAAAAGGCTCCCTCCACTCCGATTGCCCTTCTCTCTGTCGTCTTAGCGTCACAGTTTGGTTGCCCCATACTTTCCAGGTTTCTAAATAGTGAATATAAGACTAGAGAATTTCTAATTTTGATTCAATCCCTTAGAGTTGCAAAGGCTGAGTTACAGTGAAAATCACCACTGCCCCTTCTCTCCACTGCTACTTCCCCATATTATCGAACCACAGTGCTTTATAATGTCCTTGATGCAACAAAAATACTTTTCCATGGGTGTGTAGTTTATCAATTTTATTGTATAATTTATTATACAATAAATATTATATATGTATACATATACATATATATGTATATATATATACACGTATATATGTGTATATATATCCAGCAGTTACTGGTATAGAATAATTCATTTCTCCATATGGTCAGTTCTTGGGTTGTATAAAAGTATATGTATAAAGAATGAGATGAAGACTTCCCTGGTGGCACAGTGGTTAAGAATCCGCCTGCCAATGCAGGGGTCACGGGTTCGATCCCTGGTCCGGGAAGATCCCACATGCCGCGTAGCAACTAAGCCCATGCGCCACAACTACTGAGTCTGTGCTCTAGAGCCCACGAGCCACAACTACCGAAGCCAGTGCGCCTAGAGCCCATGCTCTGCATCAAGAGAAGCCACCGCAATGAGAAGCCCATGCACCGCAACGAAGAATAGCCCCCGCTCTCCACAACTAGAGAAAGCCCGTACGCAGTAACAAAGACCCAACGCAGCCATAAATAAATAAATAAATATATTTATTTGGAAAAAAATGAGATGAGATATAAAATAGATAACTAGTAAGAACCTGCTGTATAAAAAAATAAATAAAATTCAAATCAAAAAAAGAAGAGAATGAGATGAGAGTCTCTTTTTAAGGTGTACTGGTGTTACCAAACCGAGTTCGTTTGCCCAACGTGCAGCAAGACAAACTCTTGAGATGCCGAAGTTTGCAGCAGGGGAAAGGTTTATTCACGAAAAGGGAGAATAAATTTTAAATCCACCTACCCTAAGGCGAGGGGCTTGGGATATTTATGGGATAAAGAAGTAGGGTGGTCTGAGGCCTGGGGAAAGGTGAATGGAGGTAAGGTGGTGAAGTAACTGGTGTTCTGCGCATGCGCAACTGAGCTACATGCTTTTTCATGGGATGCTTGTTCCGAAAATGGAGGGGTTAGTATGATCTGAGGGTGGAGTGTTTTGGCCTTCTGATGTCAAAAGGTCATCTATCCAACACTGCAGAAGGCCCAGTTGAATAGTTGGCGATCTCGACCAATATGAACTGGGCAAGACTAGCTCCATGTTCCTGAAAAACAACTTTTGAAACCGTTACTATAGTGATCCATACGTCAGAGGTGTTATCTATAGGGGGCGGTTAAAGGAGTCTTGTGATATATTGTCTAAGCTATGTGAAGCTTGAAGGGTGTGCAATTTGTAGGAACAGTTAAGGCAGGTTTGATCAGTGAAGGCAGGTTACATGATATGATTGATTAAGCAAGTTATAGTTTAAGGGATCTGTTGACTGCCCTTGCTTTCATTATCTCACAGGTTTAGCTTGAAGGAGAACATTGACCACCTGGAAACAATTGTAGGCAGTTGAGGGGATGGGGTGGAAGCAGCACTCAAACATATTTTCCAAAAGTGGTGCCTCTAATAATTCTTTCAGGTATCTGTTAAAATGGTTGTTGTTATGATTTTGGTGACAATATCTTAGAGGAAGCAGTATGAACATAAGATTATGAGATATGTAGAGAAAGTAATCAGAGGGTGGTATCTCTTTTATATGTTTGCTGCCCCATCAGCCATACTCTGTACCCGCCAAATGTGGCCTTCCTTCATCCATTCTATGAATATTTGTTGAATGCCTAGGTACCAGGTCATGTTCTAGGTGGCTGGGAATAAAGCCATGTGCAATTCAGATAGGATCCCTTTCACATATGCCTGCTTTTACAAAGCATATTATGCAAAGTCCAACATGGTGTAAGAATTTTACATGTTATCTTCAAATATTAGCCTGCTCCATAAAAGAAGGATTAGGTTTGTTCTGAGTGGCCCAGACAGCAGATGGAAGACTTGTGGGTGGAAACTGTAGGGAGACAGATCTGACTCACACATGGAAAAACTTTGGTTACAGCCCTTTGACTGTGAAATGGGCAACCTTAGAGGAGGAGGGGGTTCTTGTCAATGACTGTTAGAGTCTGGAGGACAGCTTTCTAAGGACACTGTGGGGAGGATGATTAGGAAGCAATGTGGTGCTATGAAAAGAGACTGGATTCTGGGGTCAAATCCTGGCTCTTTTGTGAACTGGCTGTGTGGCCTTGGGTGAGTTACTTAACCTCTCTGAGCCTCAGCCTCCTTACCTAAAAAGGGGGGATAATATCTGTCTCACTGGGGGTGACTGTGACATAGATAGTTTAGCCATCTGTGTTAGCACAATGTCCAGGACATACTGAACACTCAAATGCCCTCTATTTTTTTTATCATTACTGGTGGTTTTTTAAAGTTATTTCCTTATTACGGTTTGATCAGAACCACTCACGTACATGTTTTGCATGAAGCCAACTTTACCAAAGATTTGGTAGAAAACAATTTACAATGGAATATTAGCCATCCTTAAAATAGTCCCTCAACTACTCTGCGATTCTGCTGCAGCCTCTGGTCGTTTTGCCTTCCTCCTTCTCCCCTTCCTTCCAGATCACTCCTTGAGCTCTAAATTCTTCTCACACTATCATGCACGGTATTATTCAGCTTCCTCAGCCCTGATTTGCAACTGTGCTGTTTTCCACCCGAGCATGTCGAGGTGCTCAGCTGAACATTAACTTGTGTGAAAGCACAAAGCCCGGGCAGAAAGCTTGAGATTTATCATATCAAGGTTCTTTCACCCAGAAACCAATCCCAACTTTTCTTTTCTCCAAAGTATATTCACCAAGCTTCCACCCAATATACAGAGAATGAGTATATAAATATAGATTTAAAATTACATCAACTTTTCACTTCTTGGTCAGAGGCTTAGGGTCCAGAAACTGGAGAGAACATTCGATTTTTTTCAGGTCTCTGTTAACATGACAGTTGTTAAGACTGTAGTAAAAATATTTTAGAGGGAGCAATATGAGCATAAGACTGTAAGATATGGGGTCAAAGGTAGAAAGTGATCAAAGGGTGGTATCTCTTTTATGAACTTTTACCAAAGGGCTATATTATTTAACTATGTACATATAAAGTATAATTGTAATGTAAGGCTCTATAAAAATCTTTATAGCAGACTTGGGCGGGATTCTCTGAATTCACTGAGATTTTATTATTCTTGTTGGACTGATTTGACTGAAAATCATAGCTGGACTATGTCCACCCTGTCTCCTTTACCCTCTGGCTTCATGGGGCTCAGAGGACAAGAGGAAAGTTACGACTATTTATTCTCCTGCCCCTTCCTGCTGGGCCATTATCTGTGTCCCTCTTAAGTGTGGCCACAGATCTCGCCCCATGTGCCGTGAGCCCTAGAGGTGGTACCAGTTTCCTTCTCCTGTTAATTGGGGTGCTTCACGAGCCCTGTCTCTTTACTCTGCCCACACCTCTGGAAAGAGTCCCTTCACACACTCTTCAGTTTCCCCTTTGAGTACGCTACCATTTCCTGTCCCAGAACCCTGACTGATACTTTACAAAGGTAACTTTCAAACAAAAGATAAAAATCATGACTTTCATGCAACTACAAAATGAACACATCATCACACTGTGTACTTTTAACATCTTATGATTTTATCAATTATACTTCAATAAAGCTGAAAAAGTAAAATGAAACACACCAAAATTTTAATTAACACATTCAGTAAATGAGGGAATCAGAAAAGGTATTACAACCAGTTCAAAGGAGAAGCCAAAAAATAGGATTACAGAAACGAATTTGTAAAGGGCTGTAAAACTGGCTTTTCCCCTTAGGAGTCCGGAGCCCTCCACCTCCACCAGACAGAACGTATTTGCATGGATATAGGCAAGAATTATTTGCATTATCAGTTACCTACAATTTAGAGTTATAAATAGCTCAAAGACAGTGAGTCAGAATCAGACACCCTAAGAAGTTGTGCTCTGAACAATGCACTGTATTTCATTGAGGCATGATTTTCCCCTACCTACATTTGCCTTCTTTAAGGAGGACCGTCATTCAAGTGGTTACCTGTGCAGTGATGCGGAGGCCATCCTGTTCAGCAGGACTTGTTTTAGGGGAATCCCCGTACTTATCTGGCGTAGGTGTTTGCTATGCTGCTGGAGTTGAGAGGGAGCTCCCCGGGGAACGAGTGACAGAACAGCCCTGCAGGAAGCTAGGAGAGGAATCCACTCCGCAGAGCTCAGGAGGAGGGGAGGTGGCATTTGCAAAGGCTGTTTCACAATGAGAGCGCTCCCTGAACCCTCAGTAAAGTTCACTAGAAAAAGAAAAAAGATGGTTGAGACTGGGTCTTTTGTGCCTTTGTGCAAATTGGTGAAAGGGGTGAATTTTGCATGAGAATTGGGGGCAGCATTTGCACTTGAGGAGCCTAAGCAGTGGTCGGGTTGAAGGGGACTCTGAGGTCGAAAACCCCTGAGAGTTTACAGACCTGACAGAACTCCGGACCTGGACAAACTGGAATTAGCCATTTGAGCTAATTCTGGGGGCAAGAAGTCTGCTGATGTCTGAATTATATATGCCATCAGCACAGTTCAAGTTGTTCTCTTTAAAAGTTTGTTGGGGGAGAGGGCGTCCAAATTTCTAGTTTCACCACCAATTTCCCTTTATGTCTTTCATTTCTTTCCTTCTTAGGTTTCTAGCTGCCTACTTCTGGGGTTCACTCATTCTGTAAATGTTTCTTTAGACATGCTGTGTCCTGGGCAGGCACTACTTTTAAGTTCTGGGGATACAGCAGCGAACAAGACATCCAGGTTCCTGCTGTCATGGGGCTTCCATGATAAGGGGAAGAGACAGAGAATATATAAGATTATCTCAGAGAGTGCTACAGGCTATAACAATAATAAAGAAGAGTAGTGTGTGTGTGTGTGTGTGTGTGTGTTGTATGGAGGCTGAGATTAGGACCTTCAGAGGCCCTAAAAAAAAAAAATGTTAATATGACTCCTCCCACCATGAGCCTCAAAAAACCCAATCATCCCTACTGCAAGAAACAAAACAGAAAATCCCTAAGCTTGTTGGCCTTCATTCATTCATAATTCAGCGAAAAAGTCATTAGGTGAGACTTTGGATTATGATTGCTATGATTCCCTCAAAACACATAGCTGGCTACGGTCATCACCTCAACTTGCAAGTAACCGCGGGCAAGGCACAGAGTTAAGGCTGAGGCGCTAGTCTTTTGCTTCCTGGGCACTGTCCTGTCCAGCCCCCTCCTCCACTCTCAGGAGATCAACTGAAAGGCTTTTTCGAAAGGTCCTTTTCCATTTGTTCTGCCTGTGGAGGTGCCCCCACTGTCTGTCAGGAAACTATAACAAGATTCTGTAAAAAGCTTGGAGATACAGCCATGATCTCTTCAGAACAGTGTGAGTTACCATATTTCACTGATACTTAGAATTTTTTTCTTTCACATTTTAACACTTCACAAATCAATAAGGTCTTACAATTCCTATCAGAACAGGTGTTGACATTGCCTATGTTTCTGATCATCAAAGCTTGCAGACTGGGTATCAGCTGTCTGGAAGAAAATCCTGAAGAGTGAAGCGCTCTCTTAAGAAATGCTGCATCACAATACTATTTTTTGGAAAAGACATTTATTATTCTGAGTTAAAGGTTCATTTGAAAGATTCAGACTGTAACTATAAAGAAGTAAAGTTCTTGGAGAATCTTAACCAATTTATTTCACTTACGTTTTCCTATTGTTATATGCACAAGGAATAAGATGATTAAAATCTGTCTAAATGTATCTAGAGCTCTTAGTAAGATAAAATTTTAAGGGATAAGAAAGCATTGTCATTGGCGACCTTTTAAAATTCTTACTAGAGGGAATATCGGGAGACAATTCACTGTCTCTAATGCAACTGGTAATTGGAATTGAGATCACCTGGGGAGGGTACAGGAAACCAGAGACAATCCCTCACAGCAAAAATATTTAAGGGATGACAATAATGGAAGCCAAAGAAAAAGCGCTTTCAAAAATGAGGGAGCATTCGATATTGTTAAATATTCTCCAGCAGTCAAGTAAAATGAGAACTGAGAAGTGTGCTTCAGACTTAATAACCAAAAAGTTGGTGGTGGCTTTGGAACAAGTGGCTTCATGAGAATAGTGATGAGGAAGTAGAGATGGTAACTGTAAATAAATACAGTCATTGGGAAGGACCACTGTGGAGTTGGTTTATTTATATATTTTACAATGGGAAAGTCTTGAGTATGTCTAACTGCTGGAGGTGAGGAACTTATGAAGCAAGCTGGATATAAAGAAGAGGGAGAGGTTAAGTGCCTGAATAGGGTCCTGGAAGACTGGAAGTGTTGCCTTAGATGGGAGGAGGGACACATCTTTGATTGGGATGCGTTATCAGTATGTTTAAGAAATGTGTGGAATTGATATGGGCAGACCTGGGCTGGAATCAAGGCTCCACCACTTTCTAAATGTGTAACCTTGGCTAAGTTGCTCACTCTTACTAATGATTACGGCCATTTCTCTTTCTGTGGCATAGGCACTAACCAGTGAAGCAGTTATTTTAACAGAGAATGCTGAGGCTGTATAGCCTAGTGGAGAGAACATTGTGTGTTAAATCAGACCAGGGCTCAAATCTAGTCAGGAAATTGAGAAAATCCTTATACAATAATTTGCATTTTGTGTGTGTGTGAAGCAGGAGGTATAGTGTGCTTGAAGCTAAAGGGAAAGGTGGGAGAAGCTCACTGGATAAACCATCTAAGGAAAGGAAATTCAGAATAACCACGTCTTCTTTTGATAATCCTTCTAGAGATGCGTTAGGGTTGACGGATTTTACTTTGTATTAAGCAGGACTCTTGCAGACTCAAGTACAGAAAACCTAGTTCAAACTTCCTTAAATAAAAGACCATTTTTTTCTCAAGTCACTGAAAAATTCTTCGAGTGGTACATCCAAAGCATCAGAGTGTGTCCTGCCCTCGTCTTCCTCTTTCTTCCTCCCATATTTCAGCTCTGCTATTCTTGGTGTTGGGGTTTCTTCTTCACAAGCTTCACAAGGCTGACTCCCTGCATTATTTTAGAGATGGACAAAGTAGCAGCAGGCTTTAGTCCCTGATGGGCAAAAGCTCAGTAGTGAGCACCCCTCATTGCTCTAGAAAAACACTAGGATTGACTCTGGCCAGGCTGGGGCCATGTTTCCAGCCCTGGAAACTGGGAGTAGGTGTGGAGAGATGGTACACACACACCTATACCTATCCAGCATCAGGGACTGAATTAGAAGAAAGGGAAACAGCAGATTCTTTCACCTGAAGGGATGCTGGGCAGGTAAAGAAACAACACATTATTTCCATGTTCTGCAGACTGGTAATGTGTTTTCTTATTAAACACTGGGATTTAATGGAGACATTCAATCCATGAAATGTGACATTCTCTCACAGAATGATTTTTTTCTCTATTTTTATTCCCTTCATTTCCAGATTATTTAGGTCAGATAATGTACATACACATTTCTACCCTCTTTTAGAGGAGATTTAGAAAAAAGAAACAAGATTCACCTTGATGTGACGTATATTTTGGAGAATCAGGTTGATCTTAAAAGCAATAAAAGTATTCTGAATCCAGCATTAGCTAGAAGAAGGCAGTTACATCCTCTCTATGTATTTTCTTTTAATTTCCTAGATCTTTTACCATTTTCTTTGGGTGAGTGACCACATCAGTCGGAATTCAGGGCATAAAATAGAAATCACTCTAGATATTACTGGCATGAAGGGATTTAATTCAGGAAATTAAATGTATACAAAATAGACTAAAGTAGGCTCTAGCCTGGGCCTCTGAGGATAATTTCTAGAACAATGACCCATCTGGGGATTTCTGGAAATTGAGGAGAAGACAAGCTGCAATCCACGGTCGAAAACAGGAGAAAAGAGACCACCACCAGTCAATCCTTTCTGATACTTAAAGCTAGAAGACACTCAACACTGAACCTCCACAACCGTGTTTGCTTGTAGAAACACCCACTGAGTCCACCTTGCAGATCTCAAATGAAAGAATGTAATTCTTTTCTAATTCTAATTCACGTGCAAAATCCCTAGCTGTAAGGGAGTCTGGACAAGTATTTTTAGCTTTCTAGCCCTTCTAACTAGAAGAAGGGTGGAACAGAGGTTGGGCAAGCCAATCCATAGTTATCTACCACAATGGTCTTAGGCATCTTATTCATTTGTTTTCTGGCAGGAGTAGTTGGGTTGTTTGTGGTGGCAACAGGCAAAGGGAAACTGAAGAGTTGTTGCTGCTTGAGAAAGGAAATGTCAAATTCAAAAACTTAACTCTTAGAGTTAGCCTGACCCTTACTTCAGTCTTTTTGTTTTGTTACTGATTTAGAGACGTCACTATAACCAGACCAACACATCACTGCTTCTGTGGGTCAGCCACCAGAACTGGCAGACTGTTCCCCACTCAGTCGTAATGGGATTCACTGTAATGGGATTTTGCTTCTAGCAGGGCAGGTGTCTTGAAGGCATGCCCCATAAGAGTAGCCTAGGGGCTTCCCTGGTGGCGCAGTGGTTGAGAATCTGCCTGCTAATGCAGGGGACACGGGTTCGAGCCCTGGTCTGGGAAGATCCCACATGCCGTGGAGCAACTAGGCCCGTGAGCCACAATTACTGAGCCTGCGCTCCTCAACAAGAGAGGCCACGATAGTGAGAGGCCCGCGCACCGCGATGAAGAGTGGCCCCCACTTGCCGCAACTAGAGAAAGCCCTCGCACAGAAACGAAGACCCAACACAGCCAAAAATAAATAAATAAACAAATGTGGGGTTTAAAAAAAAAAAAAAAGAGTAGCCTAAAACGAATGTTATCTATCCTGTCAAGACAGTGAAAGCTATAGACTCACATATAACAAATACTAAAATGTGTCCTGATTGCTCTTTATCCACAAGTCTGAGGATGTTAGGGGGCTGGAAATTGTATGAAGTGAGTAGATTGGTGTCTATTTCCTAGAGGCCTAGGTTATAATCCTGCTTACTCCATATACCGTTTTATAGATGAGGAAATTAAACCACTAGGGGTAAGTAAACTCGCCCAAGGTCACACAAGTAGGAAGTGGCAAAGAAGTAACCTGCACCTTGAACGAAGATCGACTCCATAGCCCCTTGCTGCCCAACGTGTAATCCGTGGACCAGCAGCATTGCAGCACCTGCAGCTCCTTAGAAATGTTGACTCTCAGGCTCTTTTCCAGGCTGTGTGAAGCAGCACCTGCATCTTAAGATCCCTAGGTGATTCTCAGGCATGTTAAAGTGTGATGAGGACGGCTCTTAACCACTTAATTGGTTTAAGACTTCCTAACCAGGGTGGCTTTCTCAGTTTGGTAAGCGCCCTAGAACTTGTTCCATCCACAATTTGATGACACCATGGAATCAAACCCCCAGTTTTCCTAGGGAAAAGTGCCTTCTTTTTTTTTTTTTGGGGACTTTAACAGGTCTTTCAGTCAATGCATCGTGACATGTGCAAGGGAGAAATGGGAGTTGTTCCAACTGTCCTTCCAATGACAGACTTGGTCTAATGTAAGTGACGTAACTCAAGCATGAGATGGGCTCTGTGCGCACATCCTCTTCTGCACAGCAGTAAAGGTATAAGCAACAAAGCTACAACATGCCTTCCCATTACAGGAAACCAAAGAATCAATAATGTGGGTGAAGAACTGAGGAAGGGTTCAAAAAAAATAATCCTTTCTTTTTACACTCTTCCATTTCAGAAAAAAAAAAAATCAAGAAGAATCAGTATATAGCAATTTCAAGATGCCTACAGACTGACTTTGTGCACATGCTCCCACCCCAACCCGCATTCTGGTCATTGTATTAAGGGCTTGAAACAATTGAACACAGAAGTAAGGTCACTCTTGTTGTACAAAATGACCTGTGTTGATAAGCAGTTTAAGAGTTAGGCTCACAGTATTTTTTAGTTAGTTACGGGTACTTGGACTTGCAGATTGTAGCTATAACAGGTAAGTCACAGGGTATGATAGACCTTGAAGAGTGAGGAAACGAAAGGTCAGTGACAGTTAAACTATGTTTCCCCATCTGTAAAATGAGGAAGTAGAACTAGATTTCCATGCTTCCTTCCTATTTTAACATTTTATGATTCTACGTAACAAGTGTGATTATAAAAATAGCTAACATTTAGTGAGCACTTTCTGATCTTCTCATTTATTCCTTATAATAAAGATCCACAAGATAGGTACTAATATCAATCTTACTTTACAGACGGAGAAACTGGGGCACAGACATGTCAGTCACTCACCGGGGTTATATTTCTAAGAGGGGAAGCTAATTCACACCCTGGCAGTCTGACTGCAACCTCACTCTTGTTCAATCGCCTCCTCCTTTATGACAAATATGCCTCTAGCTTCCAAGCTCTCATTACTTGGAAGCACCACACACAGAGATAAGGCATTTCCACATAGAGGGCGGACCCCTTGCCATAAATATTCAGGCCGTCCAATGACCTCTACAGCATAGCAGCTCTCAACCTGAGCTACACTTTGAGTCACCTGGGGAGCCTTAAATAGCACTAATGCCTGGGGTCCCACCCTCAGAGATTCTGATAAAGTCAGTCTGACATGAGGTCTGGGCACTGGGACTTTTAAAAAATGTTTCTTAGGAATTCAAACAGGCAGCCCAGATTGAGAATGACTACTTCCAATTTTCCAGGAACGGGGTTTGTTCTGGAGGCAAGTTCTACCCACACAGGACCAGGTACTGACCTTATGTGTCAACCGTTGATACCTTGATGCAAGATTTTTAATCTGCTACTTATGTAAATTTACCTGTGTTCGTCAGTACCACCTGTCATTTTAGATAAGCTTCCAATAAAAGGTCAGAGCCCATGTCTTATTTGTATGTGTATCCCCAGAGCCTAGTAACATCCTAGAAATTTTATTTCCAATTGGGAAAAAAATGATGAAACCACACCTAACCATCTCCATATTACAGTCACAGGATCTGTTACAGTGACAATAACAGAATCTTAAATCTCACTTAAATCTATCTACTGGTTATTGTTGAACCGAATACTTATCTGCTAGGCTTCGAGATAGTAAAAGAAGCACACTCTGTCCCTGTAGTTTGAGATTTCTTGGGGATGTTCTCGAAGGATGAATAGTGTGTGAGAAATTTTATCTAACCTCTGCTAACACGATATGTCTCTGCTTATTTCCATGACCCCGGCACAGGCAGCCTGACAGAGAGATGCTCCAGTGTCAAGGCAAAGAGACTGAGGCACTTAAGCTTTGCTGACTGCTACAAAAATCACACTTGTTTTCCTTCATTCCAGTATAGCCATCGACCATTACCCGGTTAGCTTTTCCCTTTGTGGTGCCTGGTCTGCCTTGCACTGTGCTAGACAAGTTTTCTCACTCTGACTTGTGTTTTACAGTTCACTTACCCATAGAGGATTTAACCAGGAATCCCTTTATAACACTTCCCTCCTAGATGGGTCTGTTGGTAACACCTCTGCAGACCTGGCTTCAGCCACTAGCACACAGCACTCTCACAATCTAACAGCTGGGTCAGAGTCAGCAAAACCTGTTTTTTAAGGTACAAGAGAAAGAAAACTGTTACTCGCCATTTGACCATAATCAGGAACTAGTGGAGGAACAGATGCCCACTAGCTTCTTTGCAATAGCCACTCTTCTGAAATGATTCTTCAGTTCATTTTCTCCATCTCTTTGAAGCTCAATGCACGTGGTTGGACCATGAAAGTCCAACCAAAGGATGGACCACCCATCCTTTGGTCTTGAGGAACTGCCTTTAATCACTTACTTCATGCTACCCAAGCTCCTCAAACAACCCTTCTACATTCCTGTTTTCTCAGCTCTGGGGATGTACTTATGTGGAAGCCAGCCACCTACAGCATTTCACTCTTTCCTCCTTTAAAACGAAACAGTCTGTCAGTCCCAAACTGTCTTCCCACATTGTCCTTCTGTGGGTTAGGGTACTAGAGATGAGCTTCTTATTAAGATGTTTTCATTTAGGGTAGAAGGCTAGAACTTATCCTTACTTCCCTGGTCTGGACAACTTAAAGCATTCCCCACCTACATCTACCCCACATTCTAGAATATTCTGAACCACAAGGGCATAACATAAGCCATGACTGTGCATGACGCACTGTGAGGTTGTGGCAATGACACGTCAGTGTTTGCAGACGGGTCCAAGGATCCCCTGTAATAATACCACTATCACTCCTAGGCGTCCCTGTATTTTATGAGAGGGAGAGAAGCGAGTAGAATCACAGAAGTCATATAAAGCACTGCCATGACCTCCAGCCAAGAGCATTTATGCCATAGCCCTAGCCAAACCACAGTTACTGACACTCTTAACAGTTATGTTGATTATACATTATTGCAGTGATTTAAACTGGGTATACCCATAGGACTGTGGCTAATAAAGGGTCACAGCCACTGGCCTATCATTAAAAAGTGCCAGCCACTCATTTCTCTGGGTGATAACATCTGTCTGATCTTCCAAGAACTAAGAAAGCTAAGACTTAACACGTTACACCAAGTACAATGGAAAACTATTACCTAAGAGCCTGGGCATATAATACATTTTAGATTGGAAATTTATTCAGGCCACGCCATGCTATATTGTCTGGGCGCTATATACATACCTTATATTTATTAAATTGTGATAATCCAGCTAGAGAAGTTTCATAAAATTGCTTATATTTAAACGAAATCCATTGGTGAAGAAAATATTTTCTGACCTGTCAATTCTGCCAAATCAGTCTTTGGTGACCAGTATAATGAGTCATGTCACAGCTGGCCTGCTCTCACATCCAAAGTGTGTTCTAAGAAGAAAGCAACTTAGCCATAAGAACTTTCCTCTTCATGCCATGGTATCATTCCTAAATGACGCCCTATCCTTCACAGGCATCATAAGCCTTTGAAGCAAATGAATCAACACATACAGACATCTCCCAATTTGTAGGTATCTTGAACAAACCACCTTTAAGATCATTTTCTTTTGAAAATATTCGCAACTGAACAGTAGAGCCAAAAGGGGGAAAAAACCCATCAATCACATTTACATTGCATTTTGGGGGGGGCACTAATATCTTTGGCTGATGTGAGATTATTCTTAGTGTCCCATATAAATAAAAACACGAAAAACTTTACAGTTTAGTTTGATGAAATAAAAAGAAAGGCAATTCACATTATTTATAATTTCACATATACAATGCTGTGTTACTAAGCAATGAACACTTTCATAAAAAAATTTATTTCACACTTTTATACAAATATCCACAGGTATTTTTCTAATCATGAAATAATTTTACAATGCTAGTTAGTATAAAAATGTATCAAATGCAAACAGACCAGTGACTTGACTTGAGATGACATTTTTAACAACTACAAATTTAAACACCACTACATTCTTGCTTCTTTTGTTGTTGAACCACCCTTGTACCCCCCCCCCACTTTTTAGGACATTCATTTTTATAACAAAGGTCTATAAACACTTTCAAAATATCAGCTTCTGAGCAACCTATAAAGCCAGTGCACTAGGTTGCAAGTTACCTAAGCAAGAAACTGAGATTTTAAACACTGTTATGACCTGTTTTAGAGAAATCTTTGTAAACAAAATATCACTTATAAAACTATTTTTGTTTTGAAAATTCCAAAGTACAACTAGTATCTTAAGGGCATAACATTTCTGAAAAGAAAAAAAAAAATTAAAACTCCAAAGCAACAATGGCACACGTAGCTGTGTTTTGTTCTTTTAAAAGATTCTGAGATGCTGCTTATGCTATAGCCAAACAAATTAGCACCTGTTTGCTGTTGTGCCCCATATAACTTAACATTTTGAAGTACAGTGATTTTTTAAACTTTAGTTCTCATATCTATTCAATCTCTATTGAATGTATTATATAATAATATCTTCCTCCTCCCTCCCCTTCATCTTTAAAATTAAACAATTTAAAGTTCTTTTTTAGAGTAGTCAAAGTCTTTTGGGGGATGCAGACAGGAGAGGAAACAAAGCAAAAAACAGAACATCAACTCACTGATTAAATACTTCCAATAACATTTAAAAACGTCAAAGCCACGATGTTCTGACTTTTGGTATCAGGTATTCAGTAGTCTTACGCTGGATTGGTTTGGGTCCACCCCAGGCACTCACCGTTTCTTTCAAGTCCTGAATATACAGTATTTTCAGCAGTGACTAAACTGCACTAAAGTCCAACAAACAATCCCATCATTTCCAAGAGTTCCTGAAAGTTATAGCATGAAATTCAGAAATATCACACAGGGCTCTAAACTAAAAAATTATCTGCTGTCTTTAAGAATTAAACATCTTACAGTTAAATCCTATTTCTTAAATGTTTTGGGTCTGGAGGGAGGGGGTGAGGGCTGTCATGAAGGGAGATGTTTTTTTTTTTTTTTTTTTTTTTAAGGGAGATGTTTTAATAACTTAAACTTATCTGTAAAGTATAACAACTCTGATACGTTTATAAAGAATTACTGTTTTCTTCAGGCAGTCAATAATTTAGGTCCAACCAACGACCTCTCATGTTCTAATTCTGATTGCTTAATCCAACCTGAAGGGTAAACTGGAGAATCTTTGGCCTGTTAGTCAATAACAAAATGGTTTGTAAAAAAGAAAAATAAATACCATATACAAATAAGTATAACTAGCATTCAAATCTGTTATGCCTGTGTGTTTTAGTCAAAGGGGAATTAAACCTCTGTGTATTTGGTGTGAGCAGGTATTCACACATCTAGGAAATGGAAAAAGATGGCAGGATGGCAGCATCACCTTCTATTGCACACTTAATTTATGGGAGCACTTTAAATTGAACACAGCTACCCTGACGGCATAGTCTTGTGACGCAGGACAGTTGACTTGCAGGTTCTCTGGTCCTGCGAGAAGAACATTTGCAGAGGTGGTGCCGAGGTCAGGACGGTCACTCTGTTGGTGCAGTGGTTGTGGTGGCTTCTTCCAGCTATACCATCAAGAGGATGTGGCAGGTCCTTCCCCAGCACAGGTAAGTCAGTCACACCAAAAACAAAGGCAACCCGGAACATTAAATTAAGGCAGTTAAAGAAAAATCCATTCCAACAGCCTTCAAATTGGCCGTGCAAAACAGGAGCCTCAGGCTACGTAACAATGTCCACAGTTAAAACTGTAGGCTTGTACTGTGTGTAGTCTGTCTGAAATCTATATTCAGATATTGAACAGGCTTTTCAATCCATTGAAATTTCTGGGTTGGGGGGAAAAAAAAAAAAAAGCAGTTTGGGTACTGTGAAGCTTTTTTGGCCCCCCTAGGAGTAGCTTTCATTTTCATTCCACCTTGTGATCCACTGTTTTTTTTCAAGGTTATCATTACATTTTTCATCTGGGATCTCTCGCTCCTCTTTCCGGATCCTTACAGCATGGTATCGGGGAACACTATCGTCGTACCTAGAGCGTTTAAAGAATCCACACTGGAGGTGGGGGAGAAAGACACAGAAACAAATTAAATAATTCCAACAAGAGCAAAAGTCCACTAGATGGCAATGTCTAAGCTTTCTGTTCAGCTATGCCTAACTTTGGACTTGTACAAAGAATAAAAGACATGGTTTTCTTTTAAGAAGGAACCAATAGGTCAAAAAGAAATGATAACAGCCAGTGGGGATAAACGGAAGAGAACAGCTGTAAAACTGGAAGAAAAGTCCCTTTTTCCATCTTGTCTTTCAATCTTATAACAATGTTAGTTGCCTCTAACAGTTGAAGAGCTTATGAAACAGTGCTTCCATTTTTTATAATCACAATACTGTACGTAAAAGATCTAATTTTCAGATTATTAGACCATCATGTTAGTTTCAAGAACAAATTTCTTTCAAGGCCATACACCAAAGATTATTTCATGCCCTCTTCCACTAACAAAATGGAAATGAGGTCACAAATATTTTATAAATTACTACTTGAAGTGGGTCAATTTAAGAAATCTCTCCTCCAAGGCTCCAGTACTCATCTCTCAATAGCTAGAAGGTAATTTATACTGCCTGGATTTCCAAACAAAGCTTCCAAACTAAGCTCTTTCATTAATAAATCATGTAGTAACTGTGTCCTGCAATAAGATCATTTATGTACTGCAAGGAATTTGAGGAAACTATTACTTGACTGAATTTCAGAGCATCCCCTAATTTCTTTTTTTTTGGCGAAAAGACAACATTTACATTTAAATTATTAATGAATATATATTTTATTGATCTTTAAAAAAATATTCAATCTGATCCAAAGTAGATTTTTATTGAGAACATATCTGGAAATTTAAAAATCAGATTGAATTTTTTAAGAGAATAAAATATATATGTATTTTTTAAAAAGATGTGTTTTTAATTTAAAAATGCAGATAAAAGGGGGATGAGGAAGATACGTAGAATGGTTGATTAATGTGTTTACTATTGGACATCAACAGGAACAGAACATTTGTTTTGAATGATGTTAAGTTATAAAAATGGCATGGGGCAAAATAAAATTATGTACGAAGTTATCACTGAGTCAATGGGAAAAATGGACCAAGAAGTTTTGTTCTAAGGCCTTTTCTATTTTCTGCAAAAAAGCCAAAACACCTATCTGTTACATATGTGGCTCTCGCCCCATTTAAACAAAGAGGAAATCAAGGGTGATACATAAAACTGAAATGGAATTGGGATTCATCGTGACAGTGCCATGGAAAGGGATTATAGGGGTAATTCTACCCTCTCATGCCCACAGAAATGGAAAAAGGAATCTCTGCCATTCCCATTTCCATGGATTTACAAATAAGAGAAGCCAAATACAAACTTAAAATCAACTGAGACCCAAAGTTGAAAAAAATCTCTAGGAACAAGGAACAAGGTCAAACTCCATTACAACGTTCTGAAATAAACTGTCCAGAGCAGTTTTATGTTAGAATTTTGTATATTGAAGGCCATGTTGGCAAAGAATCATCTTCTGAAGTTAACCATAATGTCCATCACGCCAATAGTTAAGAGTTCGTTGCAATGGTCTTTGACCCATAGTAGATATGCAGGGAAAGGAAGTTGCATGCTTAGCTAGCATAAAACAATTTCTGAGCAACAATAAAAGCATTCCAAGCCTTCCCCCATCACTTCATAGCAAGGAGATCAAAAAGATGACAGTGAGAAAGGCTTCTCTTCAAGAGAAACACAATGTTTCCAACATGCAATAGGTTAATGAGGCAGTCAACACAAGCTTCTATCTGTGGGAAATTCCAAAATGGACAAGAAATCTGGGATGATTTCTTATGCATCTTTGAAATTCCAAGTGAGATGCTACATACTGGATTAACAACACATGGCAAACTGGGCTACTGTGGAGGTCTAACGCCTCCTTTTGTGTGTACATAGATTGCCGTTTTCTTCATTGCTGTGGGTAATGTTTAATAACAACAACAACACAAAATTACTCACCTGCAATGAAAGAGTCTTTGTGCATTTTTTAAAAAACTGTAAACTTTCAAGTGAAATAAATGAAATAAATCCAAGCAAGGCAAGCCAGTGTGGACATTTGGAAACATCTGTTAATGGGACACACACAGCAAGCTGTTGCTTTTAAAGTTAGCCACCACAACCATAGCAGGTCCCACAGCTAGCAATTAAAAAACATTGATCAATTACCAATTACAGAAGCAGATCAATACTATGCATCAGAAGTAAGCCTCTCTTTATCAGACGGCTGAGCATGGATCTCAGCCTTGTGATATGTGGCATCATAATGATCTTTCTTATTTCTCTTGAAGAAACCACACTACAAGGAAGCAAGGTATTTAGTCAGTGTTACAGTTTTATGTATAAAAGCTAAACAAAAGAAAATCTCAGATTTTAACCTGTTTTCTACTTACAGCTTGTTTTACAAAGAGACCACTATGGATCAACCAAAAGGGACCAGCGCTATACTACATGGTGACAGCAATTAACCCAACTCTACTATCATGGGTCTCTGGTCAAATATTTATATGGATGACATTAGCTGATTGATTTTTCTATTTGTAACAAATCCTAAGGACCAAAATCATCCTAAAAGGGAAAATATATACACATCTGATTACAGCTTTGGGTGGTTTCTTCTTGCAGGGAATACGGAGTCTAAAAATAGGCAAAAGATTGACATCTACAGTTTACTGATTCAAAGTTTAAAGAATAAATTCTCTAAGGCTTAGCACAAATCCAAATAAAATAGATTCTGTGAATATTTTTCTGCCCTTCACAGTGAATTTTATGGAATAAATGCCATTTGCTTGGGGCCTTGGTGGGGGTAAATCACAATATAAATTCAAATACACTGTCATGAAACAACGACAGCTGTCATTTTCCCAAATTCTTAACCACCATGTTAACACTTAAGTGGTAGGAACCTGTGCTCCTCAGGTTAGGTCACTCTAAATGAGTATAAAGGTATAATTCCACTTTCTACTATAATTTCCTCATTCAACCGTGGAGAACTTTTTCTACTTACTTTTATCTAGTTCATAAGGCCATGGAACTGCCCTTTGATATATAACTTGATTGAAGAATTTCTGCCCTCCTGGAAAATTCTGCAGCCTAGCCTGGCAACTCATGAAGTACAAATCTTGATCTGCTTTGTACAATGTGGTAGCTACTAACCACGTGAGGCTATTCAAATTTAAATTAAATTTAAAAGTCAATACCTCCATTGCACTAGCCATATTCCAAGTGCTCAACAGCCACATGTGACTAGCGATTACCATAATGGACAGTGCAGCTTCAGAACATCTCCATTATTACAGAAAGTTTTACTGCACAGCGTTGATCCAGGCTGTTGATCTAGGCTATTTATCTGGATATTTATTTCTGACATTTAATTTATTATACAGTGAGCACACCCAGCCAACTTTCAGTAACACGTGCTAGTAAATATGGTGGGAAAAGGAATGAACCACGAACCAAGAGTCCTTGTTATGCCTCTAACTTGGCAACATTCTTAATATCCATGGGCGTGAGCATCTTTGTTTACAAAATGAAGGTGACTGGACCAGGCTGGAGGACTTTTCTCTTATACCCTCAAACAAAACCCTATACAGAATCCCTATGTTCAAAGCAGATAAAGTCACCACGGCTCTGGTTGAAGTGGGGATACTGCCCCTAGCCCCACCTGCATAGCTTTGTCTTGGCACCTACGTGGATGTGCAAAACCCAATTTAAAGGCCACTGAACCAGAGTCCTCTCTGGTCCTCAAAGTCTATTATTTTAGCACATAAAAGCAAACAGTTCAGTTTCAGAAAGAAAAGCATAAAGTAATAAAAATGATTTTCATGGGGGGGTTGTAGAAGTTGTCTGATTACTTTAGAGTTCACTTGTGAGTCCGGATACTTTAGAACATAAAAAAAAAAAAAGAGAGAGAGATCATCTAGTCCAACCCACTTACTAAGCAGCTAAGGCAAACCAGTGCCCCAGGGAGGTGAAATGATTTGTCCAAGGTTATATAGCTTGGGTTTCTTAACTCTCAACTTACCCTCATTAGAGACTGCCAATAAGATCTGTTCTGAAAAAGATTGTTCTTGTGACCTCTTCTGGAGAGCAGCAGAAGGCCATCCTCAAATATCAAACCTTGCATTCAGTTTTTGATATCAAAATAATTTCCAGAGCATCTCCTATATTGGCTGGCTGTGCTCATCAGACAAACCTACTACCTGAAGTAAACATCAGAGGTAGGACTGGCTAACATCCCATGGGAGGATGGCTCTTGGCATAAGCAGATACCAAGCTTCAATCACACAACTGGAGGACACAGGCAAATTATCTCAGAAAATTATCTTGGCAAGAGGAAGTTACTTGGAAAAATAAAGTGAAAAAGAGATGCTCAATATTTGAAAGTGAGAATATCCTGAGCCCTTGTCCATTATACTCTTGGATCCAAGGAAAAGATAAGGATAGTTTGATACTAGACATTGTCGGTCAGGTTTCATAATCCGTTAACCTCTAGACCAGACGTGTTTGGAAACCCAGAATTTTTGGCATTTTAGAAAAGTAATACACTGCATACATAATGTCACAGTAATCAAAACATTAGTATTTCTGCAGTGAGACTAATGAGTAAAGGATAAAGACCATAAAGAGCCTCTCTTCACATCATGTCAAGTTGTGCTGCCGAATAAGTCATTACAAACTGAGTTTTTTACAAGTTGTGATTGTTGACAAAGGTTGATAAAGGTCTGTGAACCTCCATTACTCACTGAGAATAATCCAATTGTATAATCTCTGGCAACAAAAGTATGCAACATCTCATACATTTTTTGTAATGTAGACTATTTACTGGTAGAAAGCAGGCGGAAGATACTACATTATATTTGCAGGACCAAATTCTAATGAAGAACACCATATTAAACACAGATCTTCCTTATGTTTGATATAGGCTATGATAACTACTTTGGGATTCATTAATTTCATGCTTTCCTATTCCTAATCTAGCTGCAACTGTAACAAGCTCCAACTGCTGCCATGAATGTTTCTTTACAAAAGTTGAAGTTAACCGGGATACAGATTCTGATTAATGTGATACCCAACAATTTGGCTTAGATTCAGAATTTGATCTTAGATGAAGAAAAGGTCATAGTGGTAAAATTTTTTTAATTGTTATTTGCCAAATGTGCTAAATTATATGTGAAAAACACCAAAATTTACACACTTAAGAAACTCCTTATAATGTACAAATACTATATACCTTTAATACAAAATGTTAGACAGATATTCAGATGTTTATTGTATAATTCTCAAGTTTGCTGTGTGTTGGAAAAGTTTCATAGTAAAATGTTGGGAAAAGGAAGCAATGAAAAAAATGTATATACTATCAGTGTTAATTTACTTTTTAAAAAACCTGAAATAAAGTTTGTATCACAAAACTCAAGTGCCAGATATGACTTACCTTCCATAGTAAAAATACTAATAGAGCAAGCATCAAAATCCCAGCAAGAATAGCCACTAGGATGATCCACCAAGGTACTCCTGAATATTGAGCTACAGTCTTTGAGGGAAACACAGTCACACGAACCTATGGGGCATAAAAGAAAGCAATATTATTATAAACTGAGGTGAGAATTAAACCATGAGTTTATATTACTAATTCTGCTTCCAGACACATTTTGGTCAATGTAGCCTATGGACGGATGAGATGTCTTTTTGATGTGAGATCCTTTCCTTTAGTAACGGAATACTGCTTTAAGAGACATTTCTTGGAGATCTTTTCCCAGAACCTGGAAAATGCTGGATTGTGGTGGGGTTTTTTTAATAAATTTATTTATTTATTTATATTTTTGGCTGCATTGGGTCTTCGTTGCTGCGTGTGGACTTTCTCTAGTTGCATCGAGCGGGGGCTCCTCTTCGTTTCGGTGCACGGGCTTCTCATTGTGGTGGCTTCTCTTGTTGCAGAGCACAGGCTCTAGGCATGTGGGCTTCAGTAGTTGTGGCTCATGGGCTCAGTAGTTGTGGCTTGTGGCTCTAGAGCGCAGGCTCAGCAGTTGTGGTGCACGGGCTTAGCTGCTCCGTGGCATGTGGGATCTTCCCAGACCAGGGCTCGAACCCGTGTCCCCTGCATTTGCAGGCGGATTCTTAACCACTGCTCCACCAGGGAAGTCCTGGATTGTGTTTTGACAAAGTAATTATTTCTTTGCTAACTTATGTTTTTAAAATTTTTGTAATCAACAAAAGTAGAGAAAATTGTATAATGGAACCATCATTTTATTCATCACCAAGTTTCAACAATTATCAATAGGGACACAACCCCAATCTTGTTACATCTATATAACCTGGTATCTTTTTGAGAATGGTCACCTCTCTTAATTAAGCATCCAACGATGGCAACAAAAGGGTCTGTTTATGCACAATAAGCCTACATTCCTCCCTCAGACTTTAAAGACATTATGAAATATAAAAATAGGGATGGAGCTATTAGATGGTATTAGAGGCATTAGATGGATACCATTCTAATTCTTCCTTAGGGTTGAAACTGAGCAGGACCCTACAGGGCGCCCCCAGCTGACAGCTACTTGGAACCACAGGACTGAGATGGTCATCTCTGAACGTAGAAGATTACCTCCTCTCCAGCACGTAGCCCCTCCTCTTTTCCCTACATAATCTCTGAGCAAAACCTGGGGAGTTGGTTCTTTGGGATACGAGTCCACCTTCTCCCCAGGACTGCCAGCTTCCTCAACAAAGCTATCTTTTCTTTTACCTAACACTGCTGTCTCACAACTGGATTCTTGAGCGACAAGAAGCCAAACCTGAGTTCAGAAACAGGATAGCAAACTAAAGATCCTCATCAAGAATAAAATTTCCTGAAATGGCTTGGTGGCATTTTCTACAACAATGTGTATGGACAAACTAGACTCTGGATTCATTCAGAGGCAGCTTAGAGCTTTAAGCGGCAGCTGATGAGAAGCTTAAGTTCTAAACATTTGATAGCTGGCAAATACCAATTAAATAGAAATAGTGTTTATTTAGAAATCTAAAAAGTTGCTTATGGCAATTTGCTACAACTTGGTTACATGGGTTTAGAATTCAAGTGGATTTTTGTAGCGCCAGGAGACTTTTTTTCCCCAGGAGATGATTTTTCAAAGCACATGAAAAGACCTGGTGAAAGCTACAAATATGATTTTGTAAACTATACTGATAAGAGATCTACCAGTTTGAAGTTTCTGATATTTTTGAATTTAGAGAATATAAAGTGAAGGGTAAAGAAAACTTAGATGGAACAATTTAATTTCTGAGAAATGTTTCTATTCACGTATTCTAAATTAATATTGAATTCTGGATGCTGCCTAAAAATGCTTCTATGTCTACACTGTGATTCAATACTACTATACTAGAACTCTTTCTTTAAAAATCTCTTAAAGTACTTCCCTTCTTACTTATCCTAGAAAACAGCTTCTCAACCTCCTTTGGCTTATAGAATATACTTAAAAGCAAGAACTGCTTTCCTTTAAACATTTAATAGGAAAAAATTCACTTTTAGAGTTTTTAGCATAAACATCTTTCTCAGCTACTACGTTTCCTGTTATGCTCTCAATGAGGTTTCACTCAAGCTCCCAGCCCCAGGGAGGGCCTCATGGCTCACTTCTGTTGCCTCCCTTCCCACAACAGGTGTCCTAGCTTTAAGCTAAAACAACCCTTTCTTGAGATTACTGGTTCAAGCAGAGGGGTACCCACGAAGTAGGGAAGAAAGAATGGTGAGAGACCGGTGAAGAAGTAATATAGTTGATGTGACTGCTAAGCCAGACTATTCTAAAATAAAAAGATTATTTCAATTAGCCTATGCTTTATCTCATTTAAATTTGCTTCCCTAGTATGTAGCATAGGGAAGCCACACAGTGTGTCCCTGGGGCAAGGTGATGACTTGGAAGGGCCATCCTCATGTTTAAGAATAAGCTCTGATGAAAGCGTGAAGTGGAGAGTGGAAACTGGTCCATGGCAAGGGCAAGCAGTCTTATAGTCACACCGCATACCAGAGCCTCTTAAATGGCTGATCATAGGGGGAAACCATGCCCATAAAAGGCTGCAATCCAACAGCGTAAGGGCTGAACAAGGTAGTTTGTTTTGCGGGTTGGGGCTGGGGTGGTGTGTAGGGGGAATCCAGCTGAGAGCTCTAAGCCTCAGGTCTGGCTACCATTCAAACCAGATCTTGCAGGCTTTTAAAAACTAAAACAACTCACTGTGCATCAAAGACTGAGGACTGATGCTAGGGGCTGGGCCACACATTTAAAGGCCAGATGTGCTCTGCAAACCCAGTGTGTGCAAGGCCACAGTGCGGTCCAGGAAGGCGAGAGAGGCCAGTCAGCAAGATTTTATTGTTTGTTTCCTTAAATTGTCAAATTGTGTGTGTGTGTGTGTGTGTGTGTGTGTGTGTGTGTGTGTGAGAGAGAGAGAGAGACAGTCATTCTTCAGCTGGGACTGAGAATGGGGGTTGTTGTGGAGCTGGCCTTAGAATCGGGTGAGGGGAGACCAACTGTGAGCTGCGACTCCCAGAGCTCGGGAAGCCTTGTCTCATTTTGTCACAGCAACTGTTACTGATGGACAATGACAGGTTCAGGCCAGCAGAAATTACTCCAACTCCAAAAACAAAAAAAATTTTTTTGGTTTCATTAAAATCTAGGCATTTCCATAGGGATGACCTGTGCATGTGAACCTCATCCATCATGTGCCCGTAAGGGGAAGAAGGGCTTAACTCTGCTGATGCATTAAATTCCATCACCAGTGAGCAGTGCTGAGACCACATTAGCTTGCCCCCAGCCAAACTGTTTCCCTAAATCACTCTGTAATGTAATATCCTACGCTCTTACGGAACATCAGTGTAAGAAACCACCCGATGAAGGGATTTTCCTATCTTTTACAAAACTCCCTATTAAAGACACCATCCCCTTAGTGAGTGTTCTTCATATCAGAAATCCATCTTATAAAAGGATCCATATCTCAAGTTCTTCTCTGAATTTAGAACCAAAAAAAGAAAAGCTCCTCCCCCTGAAAAATGATGTGCCTACTTTCACCTATCACGTTCTTTCTCATCTTTGGCAGCCAGGAAGCTTAGACACTCTCTTCCTACTTCCTTAGGAATGAAATGGGGGTATATAAGTACAACCCATAAGTAATCTCCTTCTTCCCTGGCTTACTTCAACAATTCTCTCCCGGTTCGCGATCTCCTAGACCATGAAATTCTTCTCAATTGACACTATCTTGTTCAACTTTGCTTCTCTAGCATTTTTGCAGGGAAGGCACACAGTGTGTCCATGGCTAACTGGATTGTTAATTGGATCAATTTAACTGATACTAAAATTTTAGTAACCATCTTAGCTGTTTCAGTTAGGTGACCAGCTCTCTCTGACTTTGTTGTAACAATATCTTGAAAGTGTTTTATTAAGAAATGAACACAAAACTCTTGAAATTAGTTGGGTTATAAGGAAACAAAGGTGTTTTTTTTTTCATCTTTTTAAAGCCAGGATTAGAGTAAAAGCAATGGGAAGATGTTTCAATATTAACACCAAAAGACAAGACTGAATTACTCAACCTCCTTTGCTTCTATCTCCAAAGAAAAACGATCTAGACACTGGAAAAGAGAGAGGAACCAAGATATAAATGAGACTGAAACCCTCAGTAAGTGAGGGAATAAAAAATGAAGGCAACCTGACACTTGAATTAAGCTTGAATCTTTAGGCCTCCCAAAACTGCACCTTAAAATCTAAAGAAACGTGTAGATATGATATCTGAGCTACTATTGTATCTCAGAAATCAGTAAATAGAAGAGGTAACAGAAGACTAGAGATGAAAAAAAAGACTCGGTTTTCAAAAGAAATGGGTTCTAGACATGAGACTAATAACCCGTTTTCAAATCTACCAATTATTAAACAAATCAAGTAGGATTACAGCAAAGATTCCAATTCCCGTTGGTAGGCATGGGCTCTCAAGCCCGAAGAACATGAAATGCCCAGGAGAACCTCATCTGCATTTGTGACCCAGCCATTAGAATGGATACGAGGGGACTTAGTTCCATTATCTTTGAGAAAACAAGAGCACCTGATGAGGAGCTTTGAGCCCGAGGTCTGGTCTTAACTCCACATGCTGGTCCTGTGACCCTGAGGGAGAGACAACCTTCCTTGGACTCAAGTTTTCTCATCTAAACTTGAGATTTGGGGACTTAATGGGGAGCAAGTGTCACAGAGTCAAAGAACAGGAGCCCTGAAGTCAGACAGGTACAGATTTCAATCCAGGACCCCAAATGACATCCCCTCTCTGTGCCTGCTTCCTTTTTTGTAAAGTGGGTACAATGTCTACCTTGGCATTCTTCTGCAATCTAAATGACAGCATATCGGTAAAGCATCTAGTAGATGGTAGACATTTAATTAACGTTTTATTAATGTTAGTCCCTTCCCCCTAAAGTGTTCTTTCTCTTTGCAACTCTAAAAACTCAGTGATTCTCAGGGTTGCTGATTAGAAGTCACAGAAAGTTATAGCAACTGCCTTCAGTCAGAGAGGGAGTTAAAGGATTCTCAGGGAAGGTGTAGTTTAGTTGACAGTCCTTATGATGCCTTATTAATAAGAGGTAGAAAGGTGGGCTGGAGTAACCTGCAAAGATGATATAAGGCCAGGGTGAGGGTACGTCCTGGTGAGCCTGGGACAGTCCTGGCTTGCACCAGGTGCCCCAGCATCCTGCCCAGATAAACGTGTCCTGGTTTGGATGATAAATTTTAACAGCTAAGGGCCACTATATCCCAGAAACCAAGGTGATCAGGGAGACTCACTGGATTTTCAGCTGGTGAAAGGACTGAAGCCAGGACACTGTCATAAGTACATCAGTAGATCAGCTTCAGGACAGTAATTCACAATCTTTCCTTCTCCATTCATTCTCTTTTGCAAAACATTCCCAACTGTAACCTGCAGGCATTTACTTTGAGAGCTTGATACAAAGCCCCTGTGAGTGCCAGACCCCCACAAGGAACCTCTGACTAGTGGTACACAAGCTCCTAGTCTTGTTCAATAGTTTTCTTAATTACCTGGAGGAAGACACAGTAGGCATGCTTCTTGGTTTTAAAAAAGATAAAGCTTGCAGGGATAGAAAGTTAACAGAGAGCAAATGACCGAGACTCAAAATGATGTTGTAAACCCAAACAACGGACCAAAAGTAAATCACATAAAATGCGAGGATACACTTAAAGGCATGCATTTAGATTTTTTAAATTTGCTCAAGGGTGGGATATGGGAAATGCAGCTTGACAGCACATTCTGATGAAAACACCTGGAAGTTTCAGCAGAACACAAACGTAAAAACGGTAGCTGCTAGAAATGCAAACAATCCTCAGCAACCATTTAAAAACCAAATTTTCGGCTGAACTAACAGAAGCTTGGGTCTGAGACACTGGGAGGCAGGTTAGGGTAAGCTGAAGGAGGCAGACCACATATCCGCTCAGCCCTGCCTGGGGCCGGCCCAGGAAGGGCAGAGACCTGGAACCAGTTCAGCTGCACCAGGCAGGACGGAAAACTGAAGAGCTGGGTGCTTAGCTCTGAAGAGACCTGTCCGAGGAGGCATGACAGTTTCCTTCAATTATTTCAAAGGCTGCTACGTGGCTTATTTTGGACTTGTTCCAGGGGGCTATAACCAGAGACTGATTTTATAAGATTCAACTCTGGATTCCTATATAGAGATCGTTTCTAGTAACTGCTGCTGGCCATACATGCCACGAGCTACCCCATAATGCAGTGAGGCTACCGTCACTGGGGGCACGCCGACAACGGTGACAAGCACCAGGGGCGGTACAAGACGTGGGGTCTTTATAGACTTGGGAGGTGCACCCATTCTCTCCTTGAGCCAAGAGCTCTCAAATCTACCCCATGCACCACAGATTGAGATGACCCGGGAATTCTTTCTGCAATGATTCTATTGAAACACTGCTTGGGGTGGGCGGCACCTTAAGACACCATCTGCTTTCTCCTTAAAGGGGATGACAGTGCCGTGAGGGAAGTGAGTTCCAGAGCAGCACATCCTCAGGCCACGGGCACGGGGTGGAGGAGAGAGATCTGCTCTGAGCTGAATGAAGCCCGGGGACCCCTCACCTGAGTGCCTGCATTGGGCAGCTTAATATTCTCGGTGGCAGCAGTTACATCAATGGAAGCCCGCACGAGAATGTCCAGGTAGTTCATCTTGGAGTACTCCTGTCAGAGACAAAGTGAGTGAAAGCATTAGTGACGAGGGAAATGTCCTGGGAGGTGGCAGACAACTTGAGGGGCCCAGCCCAGCAGCGGAGCCCACCTCCAGAAACGTGCTGTTCCAGAGCCTCGAGCGCAGAACCACGGAGGCCTTGCTATCCAGCCCTCGGAGCGGGCACCCGATGTTCACACAGTTCACGTTCACGCTGCAGTTCTGGGGGGGAAAGGAAGAGCAGGAATTACAGCGCAGTGGTCTGGGGAAGGCCTTCCTGCCACCTCCTGTCAAACGCTCACAGCTCTTGAAAAATACTTACAAGGGTCTGGTATTTTCTTTCGGCAAATAAAGAAAATTTTCTACCATCGTCTGTCTGTCTTTCAGCAATTTCTCGTTTCTTTCTTGAGCTGTGAGCCTCCTGAAAAGAATTATATCCAAAATAGTTCCACCTAAGGTAATTTTTTGGCACTACTGTACAAACCTCTTGAGCACTCCCTCCCAAATAATGCCAAATTCACATGATTGACAATTAATCTTCACCCATCTCCCATTACCAAAGGCGCAGAAATAATTTAAGTGTAAAATCCACCAACCTACCTTTAGTTTCAGGAAGTTTATTTCTTTTTGTGGCTGACAAGCTATCTTTTCCAATCCTTTGGATTCTACTTTCACCAAATAAAGCAACCATTTGCCATTGCTAATTTCTTTTGGCCACTGGATATTCAAGGTTGCTGTGCCGAGGTTTTTAAGAGGTTTGCCCAAGTTAATCACCTGTTAGAAAATAATACGTATTATCTCAGTGTAATTCCCTCAACATAAAATTAAGTAAGCAGTTCCTACTGCCAAGAGAAAAAAGCCAAAATATCTGGCATAGTACTACAATAAAGGCACAGTTTCCAAAAATGGAGTATGGATAGGGCATTCAAAATAGAGATTTGTGCTTAAAGATTCCTGTCAATAAAAACAGAAAGAAAAAAGAGATCAAAGAGAAATAATTGTCCATTCAATCCAGGAATAACTTTTGTTGTAACAGAGTCTGCAGTGTAGATATGCCAGGCTCTCAACAGACCCAGGAAAAAGTCACATGTGTATCTGTGTATCACTCTGTAACCACACTGCCTGGCAGATGACAAAGCCTGTGTGGTGGCAGTGCGCCCACAACCTGCTTCTGGGAAGCCCCACCTGCTGTAAAAATGAAGCTGCCCCCGTCCTTACTATGCAGGGGAGGCTTGGGATAACAACTGAGAGACCCGGAGTAGGACCCTTCTGGCAGCCAGGAACCCACGAGTCCAAGCTGGGGGCGGGCAGGGAGCAACTCCCTGCAGCAGAAATCGAAAGAGTTTGTGTGGAGGACTGCTCTGGAACCCACAGACTTCTCTTCAGCCACATCTGCCCAGGTGCCATGACCACCACCCACTACCTGTCCCATGCACGTCTGCAGAGCTAAGAGATGCTTTCCGAGGAGAATTCTGCCTCTTCACCCTGTTGCAGTCACCGGTGGGCCCATTCTTGCTATTTCAGACTTTCACCTCCACAACGGTCACTGTGTTTCCAGGAACATGATTGGAACCACACAGACCTAAACCTGCCTATGACTTAGGAACTACCTCCGTACCATGAGATTATGTTCATTCAGCTGGACTAAGAGCCACTGTGATTGCCTACTTTGAAATGGGTCAGAGCAACCACTAGTCTTCCTTACTGGCATATGCCAAACCCACATTCACCATCACAAAACTGGGCTCGGGAAAGGTCGTGAACGTTAACCACAAGCAATAAGAGAGATGACCTTATAATAGCGAAAGAAATAAATCATAACACATTCTAAAGCCAGATAGAAATTACCTTTGAGATTTTTGTTTTATAGACAGACTCTGGAGGGGAAAAAAATCGATTCTTCCTTTCTCTCTACACCACATGTACATTAAAACTCTCTAGGACCAAACTGAACTGGATTCTGAACAGAATCTTATGTTGAATGACAGTTGTGGTTCTCCATTCTGGAAAACATGACTTTTACACTAAGCCAGTATGGTGTTTAAAAGTTGGCAAACTCACTTTATCATGTTTATTTATTATTATTTATTAAAATTACATACTCAAGACCATATACAGCACATGTTAGCTTTCAGTACATAGAACAGAAGGGCCAACTGCAGCCACTTACCCTGAACTCATACTCAATTAAACTTCCCACTTCCTCTTCAGATTTCATAGCTTGCTCACCAATGACTGTACCTCCAAAATACACCTGGGAAGGTTTAGCAACTCTGTTAAATTAAAAAACACCAGTTTTAGTGAGGATTGTAAATGGTTCTTTCAAACACTGATTTGTTGTGCTCAACACAAACACTTACCCGGAGACCGATAAAAGCAGTTCAATAACCACTCTTGCTGTAGCTGTAATTGAAGCCAAATTATCTTGATTGCTTGTTCTGAAAATGAAAAGGAAACAATAGGGTTTTAGTCTAACAGTCAGTTTTCTCATTAAATTACACTTCTTTTATGATTTAGATAAAGGCCAATTCATTGACTGGCTGTGTTTTCATGAAATAATTCTGAATGGAAGGTTGAAAGAACTCTTACGTTTCCAACTTCAGATTAACATCCAGATCTGTGGTGTCAAAGGTGATCTCAGTTGTACTTAAAATTAAATAAAAGGTAACCTAAAAAACAGAAATAGCTGTTAACACAGACTGAGCATATCGACACTGTAATGTTATTTAAAACATTAAAATACAGTACGTAAAGGCATCACCTACACTGGAATTTCTTTTAAAAGGATTCCCAAGCTCGCAGTCTGCTTGTGAGCCGTTCTGGTTTGCGACACAAGTCAACTGTTTCTCCTGTAACAGAAGAACATACCAGATCACAACACATTCACTTGCCACACAATGTTTTTTCCGTCCAACATGGTCTCCAGAAATACTTACAGGGAAAGCCCTCAGTTCTCTATATGCAGAATAAGTCAAGGTGTCCGGAAACGTGGCGATGAGTTTAGCTTCATGAGCGTCATCACCATCTTTGGTGGGATTCTTTGGGTTGGAAGGGCTGTTCGTCACTGTTATTTCTAAAGCAATGTCCTTCTGATCTTTTAGAACTAGTTCTGGTACACCTTTTTGACTATTGAAAAAAAAAAGGAAAATGACAAAGTTCTCAATACATTTTCAATAACCCTTCACAAAAAGTCACTGCAAAGCCAGAGTCATTTTTGCTATTGCTGTGGAGCAATTCTTACATTGGTAAATAAGAAAATTTGTCTTGATTTCCTTCTCGGGTACAAAATTTATATTCTAGCTTAAGGTTGCTGTTACATACGTTGTCGTCTCCACATCCCTCTTTTAAGAAGTGCACCTGTAGGAAAACAAAATCGTTGTAATTGACATCACTTAGGACTCTAAATAGGTGACTGTTTCCATACAGTTCATTTCCCTGTGTGACAATTACCACAGCAGAATCCAAGCTACAAACATACTTTGCATCAAACGCCCACACTGTCCTTTAATGAAACTGTGTTTTCAGAACACTCTGGCCAGGGCACTGAGGTGCTGTAGGGTACTAAAGAGTAAACTGGCTCTGCTGTTCACGCAGTTGTATGGCTTTGGGCAAGTCACTTAACCTTTCAGAGTCTAAGTTTCATCACAGGTGACATGGGATACCACCTTCCTACTATACCGGGTTACTGTAAGAATTACCAATAATAATGACAGTGCTACCTAACACATGATTACATTTTTTTTTTAACATCTTTATTGGTGTATAATTGCTTTACAATGGTGTATTAGTTTCTGCTTTATAACAAAGTGAATCAGTTATACATATACATATGTTCCCTGATTACATATTTTAACTCATGTAATCCTCACAAGGGACCTATGAGACATATACTATTCAGAGCCCCACTGCACAGATGGGGAAACAGAGTTCAAGGTCAGGAAAGCAAAGGGCAGAGTCTCTTGCACTGTGCTAAGGGGTTCTCAATAATCACACTGATAAATAATTAGGAAAACGGTCTCCTTGCTTGTCATGTTTAACGTGACTATGGAACTGGGAATATACACAAGAAATATTAATGTGACTATGACATTGACAGTATATTGAAAAGTATACAAGGAACTATGCTTGATGACAATAAACACTACAATGTGCAGATTTAGGCATCAGCCCCCAAGCCTAACTCACTCGTGAAAACCTTCGTCAGTGAGCCATTAGAACCAGGTGCCTCAGAGTGGACACTCCAGTATGAACTAGATTTTGACAACAAGTACAAAACGCCAAATCAAGATGTCACCACTCCCCAGCCTAATCTGGCATCTCAGCCATCCTAAACCCTAGCAAACAGACCGCACCTCATAAGAGGTATACAGCAAGCTATCCAATATAAATTTTTCTTCCTAAGATTACATAGGCTCTATTAGGCACTAAACAACTATTTCACTGTTAATACATTTTTGCCTTGCTGAATTTTGATACTCCTTGATTTTAACGTTCAGACTAACAACAGTTTGTTTTCTACATTTTAATGTTCTCAGTGGTAAAATACAATGCATTTTTCTTCCTACATACAGCTACAGAAGAAACTTGATATGAGAATAATAAGTTCTGTCAATTATAGTCTCAGTAAGTTGCAGTGGGCAAAAATTATTAAGAAAAATACTATCTGGCTCCAAATTGTATCCTGTATGTTCACTGCTAATTTGGGAAACATTTTCTGCAACAAACTTCGCATATATTAAAAAGCTTACTTACTACAAAGCAATGGCCTTTAGAGCAAATCAATCACTAGTTCTACTGCCTTCAGAGATGTTTGATTTAGCATAAAAACATGGCAAACAATTGGCAAAATGAAAGTCAGAAAGACTTACATCTGTATGAACAGACTTGGGTTCGTTTGAGTTCAGAATTGGAAGAACTTCTGGAAGCGAATTCACTCGCCTCCGAGTGCTTGGCTCTTGGATCTCTACGGAAGCTGTTATGGGGATGGGACGCAGTTTATCTCTGATATTTTCCTGGAAAGTATGCAGAGATACAGTTAAGCATGATATACATGCTACTGGGGAACTCCGAAACAATGCTTTCCTTTGTACTGGAAGATGGGTTGCTAGTATAAATGGCAGAAATCTCCACATGTCACCGCGGACCCCCTTTAAAGAACTGATCTGTCTGCAGCCCTCACCTGGAGCCAGAGGGTTTCCTCCATGCACACCTTCTGCTTCTGCCTGCTCAGAGTGAGCTCTTGCGTATACTTGGGCTCAGAACCATGGTTTCGAAACTGAACTCTTGATGACAGCCCAGATTTTCTTCTTTCCTTTTCAGCCTCCAGTGTGCCCGCAATGGCTAGGTGAAATCAACAAAATCATGGCAACTTAGAAGTGTGTTCATACACAACGCAGCTATAAGTGTGGTGAGTTCCTTTTTGATATATTTTAATCCCTCCTAGAACACTTTTTCCCACTGCCATTGTTTTCCTTCATATTTCCTGGTAATGTACATTCTGACTGAATTATGATGTTTCAAATCAAGCTGTTCTTTCCTACCCATTGCTGTGAACAATGTTTTCAAGCTACGTTTCCATTGGGCCACCTGGGGGAGCTCGAGAATAAGTCAAAACCTCAGAGCAGCAACTAAGAATCAGTTTCTGACTGTGTTTCTAGAACTCAGAGTACCTCAGACAACAGGACGGCAGCCAACACTCCCTAAGCGCCTAAACTGACTCCCCCTTCAACAGTCCAATGCTTAAATTCAAAAAAGTTCTCTAGATCAGCAGCAGCAGCAGGGGCTTCTCCTGAGTTGTGTCAGGAAAGCAGAACCTTGGGCCCCAGCCAGACCTACTTAACCCGAATCTGCATTTTAACAAGATTGTCAGGTGGTTCTTACACACATTAAAGTTTAAGAAGCTTTGATAAAGGATAGTCGTCTAAAAGAGAAACAATATATATGTTAGAGATGGAGATGTCTTTTGACAATAGGATGAGACTTTTCACTTAAAAAAGAAAAAGAATTAAAAGGTAAAATACACTTCCTTTCAGGGGCTAGAGGGCCCGTTTGTCAGCTAATAAAACTCCGACAACCAAAGTTTCCACTTCCAAAGCCCCAGAAGGCACATCCTGCTTGTGATTACCTACTAACAGAGCTTGGAGACGAGCTAGGATTTGGATGATCAAAATCTCATTTCTTGACTTCAGAATGCATTCTTTGCCAGTTCGCTATATGTTACTGCTAACTCTAGCTCTGTTTCTTTATGGGCCAATACTTAAATGACTTACATTTATTAATCACTCACTAACCATCAGAAGAGGAAGTGAACCAGTATGTACAGGGCCAGAGCAGGTAGCCTCAAGGAAAAAAAATCTGCTCCAGAAAATACAGAAAAATGGGCTTCCCTGGTGGCGCAGTGGTTGAGAATCCGCCTGCCAATGCAGGGGACACGGGTTCGAGCCCTGGTCTGGGAAGATCCCACATGCCGCAGAGCAACTAGGCCCGTGAGCCACAACTACTGAGCCTGCGCGTCTGGAGCCTGTGCTCCGCAACAAGAGAGGCCGCGATAGTGAGAGGCCCGCGCACCGCGATGAAGAGTGGTCCCCACTTGCCGCAACTAGAGAAAGCCCTCGCACAGAAACGAAGACCCAACACAGCCATAAATAAATAAATAAAATTAAAAAAAAAAAAAAAGCAACAGTCTTTAAAAAAAAAAAAAAAAAGAAAATACAGAAAATGAATAACCCATGTTCTAATACTCACATTAGAGTTTGGAAGAGACCTTTTTAAGAGCATCTATTTTAATTCCCTCTTCTTACAGATGAAGAACTGGAGGCCCACAGAGCTAGGTGGCTGGCCCAGGGTCCTACAGTGAGGGACGGAGGCAACTCCTAAAGTCTCTGTCACAAACACAAAAGACGACTGCCTTACAAAGCCTCTTAGACATGCAGGTTCCCACTTCCCCTAGGCCTCTGCACAAGTCACTCTCCCCTTCTGCCGGCTGGACCACCCCCTACTTTCTGACTCTCCCCGTCACTGGCTGACTAACGCTACTCCTCCTTCAGATCTCAGTGTGGACATCACTTCCTCTAGGAAGCCTCTCCTCGCCCCTCCTGGGGGTCCAACCGTATTCCTCTCATAACCACACTTAGCCTGCTGGGCTGTGAGCCTGACCATCTTCCCAGGCAAAGCCGTGCCAGGGACCTCCTTGGTCGGTCCACCACTGTACTCCCCAGCAACAGCACAACACCTGACATAAATATAACTGGCAGAACAGATGAACAGAAGCATACATGCCAACATACACCCAATGCACATTTGCGCACACACAATGTGACATTATCCTTACGCTGACACAATAGCTGTTCCAATATGGAAGACCAAAATTTAGAAATGACAGTTTCAATAGTAATTTCTGTGTCCATCTAAAGAATTCTTAAATGTCACGGCTGCCAAATGGAATGTGCCTCCATTTTAGGCCCTCTGTGAACCCTGACATCATCCATTTATCAGTGACCTGCTAACTTCACAACGAACCAGACGAAGGCTCACATGCTGAGTGCCCCTCACAGCAAAAGCAGGGGAGGGTGTGGGTGCATTAAAACCGTTTATCTACCAAACCCACTCTAACCTTTTCTGACCCTCCAGACAGTTCACATCATCTTAAAATCCTTGCCGGCCACCTTTGCTGACCTTTTGAGGGGCAAGCCAAGTAGAATAGTCATTAAGGCTCAATTATAAATATCTGTACGTATGGAACACCACATCTGAGGACTGCTGAGTTAAAACAGTCTAGTCAGACAATAAGCTCACACTCTGACACTGGGAACAGATTTTAGATGTATTAACTTCTGCAGCTTTGTGCAAGTTCTGCTTTATTTGATTCAGAATTTCCCAATACCGTGGAAGCAAAGGCAATGAAAACAGGTTTTCTCTCAATGTCTTCAGAAAATAAAGTTCTATCTATAGTAGGCCATCCATAAACACTTGGTTAATGGAGTAGTTATATAATATAAAATTAATTTACATGGCATCAAGCACAGCATTAAAGCTAGAAGAGGGCTTCCCTGGTGGCGCAGTGGTTGAGAATCTGCCTGCCAATGCAGGTCACACGGGTTCGAGCCCTGGTCTGGGAGGATCCCACATGCCGCGGAGCAACTAGGCCCGTGAGCCACAACTACTGAGCCTGCGCGTCTGAAGCCTGTGCTCCGCAACAAGAGAGGCCACGATAGTGAGAGGCCCGCGCACCGCGATGAAGAGTGGCCCCTGCTCACCGCAACTAGAGAAAGCCCTCGCACAGAAACGAGGACCCAACACAGCCTAAATTAAATAAATAAAAATAAATAAAAAATAAAAAGCTAGAAGAAAGTTTGTAATTTATTTTGTATAAATGATTGATCTGGGGGAAGACAAGGAGTGTTCTGGTGAGACTTCACATCTATAGGCAAACAGAGTGGTTTGAGAACATGACCAATAGAATAAAAACGCGTCTCCGTTTCCTCTCCTTGCCCAGTCAAAGAATCTCTGTTTCTCCTGGTCTCTCTAGGCTACTTCCAAACACAATGGTAAAAGGCCCGTCACCCAAGCCGGCAAGTGTAAGGCACTGTATTTGGGTAAAAACAACACAAACTATACTGAGAGGATGACAGATTGTGAGAAATCATAAAATATGTCTGTCACTGAAAGCCACACAAAAAACTATTTTCTGTACTCAGTAAAATACTGGCTACATCAAAAGTAAAGTGAAAGGCCACAGCTCCTCCGGTGTAGGAAGTCCTAATACACGCATACTGTGCACACTGCATGCAAGGTCCACAGATCCTGTGGGGAGGATCCCATACAGCAGGAGGTGGCCCAGAAGAAGGGGCCTAAAAAGGTCAAGGAGATGAAGAAACCACCTGAGGACAGTTTAAAATCTGGTAAGATGAAGGCCAAGTGGGCCTATGACAGCATGGATTGGGTGAAGGCAGACTTAGTTGTCAAATTTTGGGGTGTTATAAAGGGACATTTTTTAATAAAGAAAAGAAAGTAATACTTTAGATAACACGGACAAACCCTGAGAGAACTCAATCCATCTCAAGGTGGAGTAAAAACTGAAAGCCATGAGAATAGACTACCCTGTCCTTCCAGAAAGCTTCTCTTGGGGGCACTGCTGCACTAGGATACCAAGCTGCTGGGACCACGGCCGACCCAGGAAGGAAATCACCCTCACTCTGTACTTCCTCTTTGGGGAAAAGATCTTCTTTAAATTCCTAGGCCCCCAACTTCACTCTGGCTTACTCCTGAAGAGGTACAGCTGCTACTAAAACATACCAGACAAGGCCTTGGTGATCATCACTACCGTGAGAGTATCATTAAAAATTTGTCAAACTTTGTGGCAAAACTCCTATTCGGGTTATAAAGAAAGGAAGCGGACTAGACCTTATAAATGACAACCTGCTTTCCCCACCTTATCTCATTTGCTCTCCACCACAATCCTATGTAGTAATTCCTATCAGAAGCATTTTTTTTTTTTAACTGATAGGAAAATAAAAACTCAAACGTTAAGGGACTTGCTCTGTGTTGAAGGGTCAGTCAGCATCGGTGTGGGAACCAGGAGCAGAGCCCAAGTCTCTGAGTTCTCAAGGCCAGCCTTCAGGTCCCCCCAGGGCCCACCCTCAGGGACACAGGTTGGGTGTTCTGGGCCACGGAGGCCTCTGGGAGGGGACCGGGCAGCAAAGAGACTATAAACTGGCAATTATTAGAGCAGGACGTGGGCTCCTGCGGTCACTCTTCTACAGCTACCACCCGCCACCTCACAAGCACAAAACCAATTTTCCACAGTGCTTTTCAAAGACAGAAACGAGGAAACGGTAGTGGAAGCAAGTGAGTACTTTTCCAAGGCATTCATTCTGTCCTACACCATCTGCTCTGGAAACTTCAAATGGGGACCAAATGCAGTTTTCCCCTTGTGTTTCACCCTCCTGATTAAAGAGGAGACAACAGATAGACTTAGTTCTTTAAACCAGAATTTATGGACCCATTCCGGCCATTACAGTTTTATTCTTCTATTATTTATGCAACTTTCAACCTGGCAGACAGAAAAGATATAATTTTAAAAGTACCAGGTACTTACTTATTGAAGGATTGTAACCGGTGGGTTTGGCAGTATATTCAAAACAGGCCTTAACCTTCAGGCTGTATAAAATCAAACACATATTTCTTAAGAGATGCATTATTGCCCTAGAAAAAAATCCCAACACGTTCCCCAACCCTGAAATCCCCCCAGTGAGGACTGATGAGTAAAATGTTATATATTCACTTGACAGATTCCTCTTCCCTTTGCCCATTTCTCTTAAATCTTCCCTGTGGCTCCTCAGGGCAGCAGGGCCATCACCAAGCAGAGACGCGACACTGGGGGAAGAGTGGACACAGCGCAAACGCTCACCATATCCCGCTAGGCGCCCCGCAGGGCATTTTCTGATGGAGATCAATTCTGTTAGGTGTAACTGTGATGGTTTGCTGAATATTAATCACAGGCCGGGATCTGAAGACAAAGGAGGGAAAAAACAAGCTCAGCCTTTTGCTACTTGGAGGTAAGATGAACTCACGTACTAGACAGGCATCCTCAGATGTGGCATCTTAAAAAGCACAGGAGGGGCTTCCCTGGTGGCGCAGTGGTTGAGAATCTGCCTGCTAATGCAGGGGACACGGGTTCGAGCCCTGGCCTGGGAGGATCCCACATGCCACGGAGCAGCTGGGCCCGTGAGCCACAACTACTGAGCCTGCGCGTCTGGAGCCTGTGCTCCGCAACAAGAGAGGCCGCGATAGTGAGAGGCCCGCGCACCGCGATGAAGAGTGGCCCCCACTTGCCGCAACTAGAGAAAGCCCTCGCACAGAAATGAAGACCCAACACAGCCAAAAATCAATCAATCAATAAAATTAAAATTATATATAAAAAATCTATATTCTAATAAAAAAGGACTTCATGGGCTTCCCTGGTGGTGCAGTGGTTGAGAATTTGCCTGCCAATGCAGGGGACACGGGTTCGAGCCCTGGCCTGGGAAGATCCCACATGCCGCAGAGCGGCTGGGCCCGTGAGCCACAACTGCTGAGCCTGCGCGTCTGGAGCCTGTGCTCCGCAACGAGAGAGGCCCGCGCATCGCGATGAAGAGTGGCCCCCGCTTGCCACAACTGGAGAAAGCCCTCGCACAGAAACGAAGACCCAACACAGCCAAAATCAATCAATCAATCAATCAATCAAACATACGCATCTGATTCAAGATCCTCATTTAAAAAAAAAAAAAAAAAAAAAAAACACAGGAAAAAAAATGTTCCCCAATGTGATTTCTGCTCCCACACTGCTAAAGAAAACAACTGTTAACAGAGATAATTTAAAACGTGTTTACATGGTATTTATAAAAATGTTTAAATATGATTTATTTAAATTACAGATTGTTTTAATGATTTTAATATTAGAGTTTTTTAAACTGGAATAATAATATGGGCAACATGTAAAAGTTCCAGAGTTTTCAGGCAAATATGTCTCGTCCCCACCTAAACCCCTAAGGAGACTTGCATGTCCTTCCAGACATATCAGTCTGTTTCCGTTAATGTATGCGTCCTAAATACATACATCTATTTATCTGTAGGATAAACTCCCAGGCAGAATTTCTGAGTCAAAGAACACATGCATTTTTAATTCTGAGTAATCTTGCCAAAAAAGGATTACACCAACATACACCTAACACCTGGGGTGCTCACTGCCAGGATTTCTACACACATGTGAATTTTAGTAATCCAGGCGAATCCTGAACTTACGGGTCCCCATCTTACAAACATCTGCCCTTCCTATCCTCCCTCGGAATCTCCCACCCCCAAGCTTAAGCCTCTGTCCACCTGCTGCCAGTACTGACTACAACTTTTCTACCCACACAACATCTCTATAAGCAAAACCTTGAATCCTTTATCCTTTCCCCTCTCTGCTCTGCCTAATCCAACCTCACAAGCACACAAGAAGCTGAGTCCCACAACTTTAGCCCTTCTCACCATGTAAAAACATCATCTTTCTCCCTTACATATTCTTCCCTACTTCCCACAGCCAAGGGGTCACCAAGGGCCTATGGCTTAGCCCCTGCCCCAGAGGCAGGGAAGTACAAGTGTATGGTGGCTGGGAAGACAGCGCACTTCTCTGCTCCGTCGTCCTCCAGCACGGACTCAGAGCAGGTTCTATGGTTCCACTACCACAGGGATTCAGTCACCCTGACTTTAGTGGGTTTGTGGTAAACCCAGCCATTCTGGAGAATAGTGTTTGGACAAGAAAATGAATCCAAATTCCAAACAGCTACTTTGAACTTCTGGAATCCATCTATCAGTAGGCCACAGAGGTTTTGAGTACCCTCCTGGGGAAGCCAGGAGCCAATTAAAGGGCAAATGCTGCCTACATTTTGTTTCTTCATTTCCCTTTATCTTAACTGTTTACCTTTCTATTGTTATTTTACATTTAGACAGCTACTAATTTCTAAGATCCTAACTACAAGCATACTTCGGAGATACTACAGGTTTGGTTCCAGACCATGGCAACAAAGCAAGGATTGCAATAAAGGAGACACTTGAATTTTTTGGTTTCCAAGTGCATATAAAAGTTATGTTTACACTATACTGTAGTCTATTAAGTTGCAATGTCATGTCGTCTTAAAAAAACAATGTACATGCCTTAATTAAAAAATACTTTATTAGCAGAGCAGCTCCCTCGCTGCGATCTATTGAAAGTCACCCCTCGACACAAGGGTGTGTAGAAAAAGAAAGAAAAAGAGAAAAAAAAAAACCAAAAAACTTTATTGCTAAAAAAAAAAATGCTAACCAGCATCTGGGTCTTCAGGAAGTCGTAGCAATAATATCAAAGATCAACCATAATGAAAATAATAATAATAATAATAATAATGAAAAAATTTAAAATGTTCCAAGAATTACCAAAATGTGACACAGAGACATGAAGTGAACAAATGATATTAGAAAAGTGGCACCTCACCACAAACCTTCAATTTGTTAAGAAAAAAAAAAAAAACGAGAACACAGTATCTGTGAAGCGCAATAAAGCAAAGTACGATAAAACGAAGTACACCTGTAGATATGTTCTTAAAGTTTTGAGAGCATATTTAAAAGGCAAAAATTCACAAATATTTTAAAACCAGTTGCTACAGATGCTAGAGTGTTTTACATATAATAGTATTAAGGCTTTAGTGTGGCATAAATTTCAAAAGGAAATATTTTAACACACACTTCTGCCCTAATCCTATTTTTATTTCTGTTTTTAAACACACAACATACACACACAATTTTGAGTGCACATTATATATGAATCATAAAAAATGTCTTAACACATAAAGCAAATCTTATGGCTCAGCTGTCTCATGTTTAATTAGCATTTATTTATTAAGTACCCTGAAGTACTAGTATAATTTAGTGGGGAGAAATGCCCAGGGACAGAAGTTGGGAAGATTTAGGTACCACACCCTGTTCTCACAGGATCCAGCCTTAAAAGCTCAAGCAAGTCCTGGGCCTCCATTTTCCTTGTTTGGAAAATAAGGGAGTTATCTTATTTTCTTATTATCTTATTATCAAAGGCTTTTGAAATTTACTTTCATACTATCTATGAGGAATGAAGGAACACATTTACAGGGTTCATAGTCAACCTACTTATGAGGACAGGAAAGTAAGGATATTAAAATATCAATTACATACAGAGGCAAATATTTAATTGGCTAAAGTCAGGTTACCTGCCGGGAAAGATGTCGTAACCAAATTTTGTTACAGGAATTCAAGTCTTCTTGACACCTGAGGTCTATACCTCAAACTAGAACTAAAAGTTCAAATTGCTTTTTTTTTTTTAAACATCTTTATTGAAGTATAATTGCCTTACAATGGTGTATTAGCTTCTGCTTTATAACAAAGTTAATCAGTTATACATATACAATTTTTGATGGAAACTTGCTAAAATACTTGAATGTTATGCTATACTCTTCCACCTTTTAAAAATGTTGACTATTTTAAGGTTAATACCTAACACTTATATGTACAGAGAGAAACAGGCATATAAAGGTAGTAACACACATTCATTCAGTTAACTAAATTTTTTTTTTTTACTTCTTCCTTTGGCCTAATATCCCAGATAAATTTTTCTCCACTTATTTTCACATCTCCTACTTTTGCCATCTGTAACGTCTCTTGTGGTTCTTAGTTTTCATATAAAATGGCTTTCATAGATCTTGCCATTTAACTAGAAAACTATTTTTCTAGAGTATTCTGTACTACATTATATAAATGTACAGTATATTCTAGTTTTTTAAAATAGTATTCTCTTCAGAAGGGTCCTGGTGTTGTTTTCTTATCCCCAGCGGTCTTGCTTAGGATTCTATTTAGACATAGAGGCCACATCTACACTTGGCACCCTTCTGGAAGAACAAAGGGCAATGATAGCACCAAGTGTAAATATGGCACAGATTTTTTTCTTTTAGGGTTTCATTGTACATCACTGCCCATTCCTTTAAAGAGATTCTTTAGATAAAAATGACTATAGGGCTTCCCTGGTGGCGCAGTGGTTGAGAATCTGCCTGCTAATGCAGGGGACACGGGTTCGCGCCCTGGTCTGGGAGGATCCCACATGCCGCGGAGCGACTAGGCCAGTGAGCCACAACTACTGAGCCTGCGCGTCTGGAGCCTGTGCTCCGCAACAAGAGAGGCCGCGACAGTGAGAGGCCCGCGCACCGCGATGAAGAGTGGCCCCCGCTTGCCGCAACTAGAGAAAGCCCTAGCACAGAAACGAAGACCCAACATAGCAATCAATCAATCAATCAATCAATCAATCAATAAAAAAATAACTTTAAAAAAAAATGTGAAAGCTTTACTAAAAAAAAAAAAATCTTTAAAAAAAAAAAATGACTATAAAGCCAAATAGTTTAAAAAAACAAACCCAAATGGTTCACTCTCACCAATGAGCAAAGAAATGCAAATTCAATCAAAAGATGAGATCACATATCACATGGGCAAAAATCAAATAGATTCATCCTGTTCAATGTTGGTAAGGGTGTGAGAAAATGGGCCCTCTAGTAGGTTGTTATCGTGAGCATAAATTGCTACAACTTTTCTGTGGGTATATGTATTAATACAAAAATGTGCTAACCTTTATCCCAGCAATTCTATTTCTAGGAATTTTTCTTTAAAAAAATCCATTACACAGAGATGCATACAATATACTATATAGCACACTGTTTATAATAGCTAAAAGTCAAAGACTGTCTAAAAATTCCATCAACTGAGGATTCATTAAATGCATATTATGGAATAATATTAAGTTGTTAGAAAGAGTAAGATTTATGTATCTGCATTAACAAGGAGAGATAACTGAAGAGATTAATTTTTAAAAACCAGAATAGAGAACAGCAGTTATAGTATGGGCTTTTGATGATACCCTAGAACTGGAGAGAGACTCAAAACTATTAAAAGCTGTTTCGTGGAAGAAGAGAATATTGGGGAACTTGCACTTAACTGCAATTCTGTATTAACCTTTTTTTTTTTTTTTTAAAGAATGTGCTACTTTTTAAATAATAAAAAAAATTTTTTTAACAATTTTTCCTGGTGATTTCCAGCAGTGATGGAATTGCTGGGATAAGGGGACTCAGACACAGCTGATGGGCACACTGTTGCAGCCTTTCTGGAGGTCATTTTGGTGAACCTGAATCACAAGTCCTAAAACACACATGGCCCTTCAACTTTGCAACTCACTTTTAGGAATTTATCATAAGGAAATAATCCAGGACACAAAGAAAATTAAGGATGTTTACCACAGCTTTGTGCATCATAATAGAAGCAAACAACCAAACCTGGAAAGCAACATAAATGTCCAATGACAGTATGGCAGTAAACTATGATCCGGCCATGGGATATCTCAGACAACCATTAACTTCATTTCAGAAAAGTACTCAATGACAGGGAGATAGCCCACTATGCATTATAAACTCACTCATGGAAAAAGGCCACTATACGTTACAAACCAACAAAAGCAGGTTACAAAACAATATGTACATTATGATCTCAATTTTGTTAAACATATGTGTATATTCACAGAAAATTAAAAACTAGAAGGATATAAACCAAAATTTTGGAGTTTCATAATGGATGGTGAAATATAGGACATTTATTTCCTTCTTTATATTCTTTATACTGTCAAATTTTCTGTTTCAGTTTTTATGAAAATAAAAGTTTTTGAAATATATTCAAAAGTAAAAATTTTCCACCAATTCTGACCTTTTTAAAAAAATTAGTTCAAAATTACAGCAAGACTTTACAAAATAGGTTTTTATTACATCATTACACTACTCTGAAGAGAAAAAGAATATTCAAAATTCATACAAGCCTTTGCCTTTGAAGTATAGTCGTCACAAATTTCAATTCAAAAGGTAAAAAAAATTCTAGTGTAAGCGGATTACCAAACATGCTTTAGGTCAGAGATTACACACCTGAAAATAGTTACTGAATCTGAGAGAGAACCAACAGCAACATCGGGGTAGGAATTTCTATCAAGGTCCATGTTTCCGGCAATTGAATATCCAAAAAAAGGTGATTTACCCTCGAGAATCTGAAAGGAACAGGGCATCAGAATGGACACTGGGCCACCAAAATAAGCCTCTTATCCATGCTTTGAAAAAGGCACATAAGTCTCTTTTGAACTGAAGATTAAGAGGTTACTTATAAATTACATTAAATCAAAACTAAATCATAAATAAGCACACATATGATCTAACACTTCATACATTTTATTTCATACAAGTTATCTGATTTATGTTGTACCTCAAAAGACAAAAGAGACAATTTTTGATGAGCTTGTGTACTATATTAAGTCGATCAGTGTATTTCAAACCAAACCTCTCTACCTGCCCTCCAAATGTCTTGTTTTTCTCGAAAGCAATTTTTAGTTTTTGGTATCTGAATTCTATGCAATTACAGTCATCTCTTATGTTCGTCCAGTTTCATCTCTATTTAGTATGCTACTAAGAGGAATATATCACATTTCCATCTATTTATGCTGTCAGGGTAGAATAGTATTTTCCTTTGGCTTACTTTGATTCCTAATTCACCAAAGAAATTTTACAATTTAAAACAACCAGGTCATTGCATTTATATCTATTTACAAGCTATCTTCTAATAATACATTTTTTATAAAAACAAAATTCATACTATTGTAGACTTGTAAATAAAACATGATTAGTGTGAAAATTCACATAAACCTAAACATTCCATTAGAAAGCAAACTGTTGAGACCTTATTGTAGAAATCCAGGTTATCTGGTTACCTGTGTTGGTTTGGTATTTATTCCGTTTGCAGATCCGTGATAGATAAAAACCTTCCCCTTACCATCGTAAGGTGCTCCAACTGCAATATCTGTTGACAACGCCACATTTTAACAAACATTAAATTTTAAAAGCATTCCAATACAATGTTTTAAAATAAGATGCCATGAGCACTCACTATTTTAGACAATCAAATAATCTATAAATCATGACCAATTCACAATCTATTGTCTACCTGGGTAGCCATCTTGATTAATATCGCCGATATTTTTGACCGCAATGCCAAACATAGAATCTTTGGTTCCATTAAGACGAATTGGCTTGACATTATTCCATCTGCCTTGCTGGTTAATGTAGACATACGCTGCACCTCCAACTTCTCCACTTCTATCAAAATACTGTGGGGCTCCAATAACTATATCTTGCCACCTGAAAACATAATGAGGGGAAGAACTGTGAACCATTGGCTAAAATACCAGCGAGCTTAGGGAGAATCCCACATGCCCAGGTATTAAGGACACAAAGAGATATGATAAAAGGACCTCAAATCTGGAATTTATAGATCATCAATTAAAGTATTTTTTAAAAACCAAGGTAGCCTCTAATAAACACCCAAAGAAAAATATCAAGGGTAAGAACTTGAAGCCAGTTCCCAAGTTACATCTATAGTGCGGAGAGACTCCCAGTAAAGATTCCACTCCCCTCCACCTTCAACTCTCTACGAGACCCAAACTGGCACCACCAGCCATAGAGACCTTTGTATTGACTTTGTCACTAATCCCTACTTTCAACAGGACATTCTGGACGCTCCAACAGCTCCTTAAGAAACCACAGAACAGAACCTCGTAGGTGTCACTTTTTTTTTTTTTTTAGTTAAAGTTTAATTCTCACAGACCCATGATCCCAGGACATAGTAAAACTGAAAACTGAAAATGTAATCCTACTCGCTGGGGAGGGTAATGGATGTCTACTGTCAAAATATAAGTGATAAAGAGTGATGGAATGGTAAAAATCTGGCAGCAGAAGTATTTTTTCCATCAACTAACCTGAAAGGATATTTCTTCTCAAGACCTACAGAAGCCAGAGCAGCAATGAATTCTTTGCAAATATAAAATAACCTAAGAGGCTCTTACCCATCTTTGTTCAGGTCCACCACAGCCACGTCATAGCCAAATGAAGAAGCCAGCCCTTCCCCATCAAATATGTGCTCAGGGAGAAGGTGTGCAGACTTCACGTCTCTTTTAAGCAAAACCACAGCTCCACTGTGATTGGCTCTAGGAGCACCAGATACAAAAGTGATCTCATCTTTGGAAACAATACCCTTCCCTGAGTCCAAAGAAAACCCTAGAAAAACAAAACAGTACATATCAACTCTGTTTTTCAGGAGGTATATAACACTGGTTACTCCCACCACTCTCCTTCTGACCCTCCCCACCAGCTATCACATCTACGATAAGAAAGAGTTACAGAGCCAAGAGATTGGACACAAGTACAAAGTAGTAGGCTACTGCACTGCTTTCTATGGGACTGTATTAAGACTTTTAAAGAAAAGCACCTATGCTATTTGGCATCTGTGTAACTTGAATCATGAAGCATTCATGCATCTTAAGAATCAGTTCGAACCCCATTTTAATACTGAAACTGCTGTAAAAGGAGATCAAGCTAGATACTAAATTATCATGGGAAAGTTACATACTATATACTGAGATACAACCTGACATAGTGTAATTGAGTGCATGTTATAGGGTTTTGCTATAATGTAGTAGTTAGTAACTTCTGTATTCAATCTCCTTGGTTGTCAGGCAAGAATAAGAATGCTAACAACATTAATATACCACAGACAGCGTTTCACTATTTGGGGTCAACTCAGTTCTCAGACACAAACATGCAAACAAAACCATGACTGATGAGCTAGAGTGTTTGAGAACCTGGTATAAACAATAGAGGTGAGCAAGTTGTCATCTGTATCAATTACATACTTGTTCAGAGGGCAGAAAAATGGTAGAACACCTACCTCACCATAAAGCATCAGGTAGGATGTCAGATTACCAATATTGAGGTTAAATGGCAAGCAAACACAAACGCCCATACCAAAATCATTCAAATTAAGCCAATCTTCCTATGTAAAGGCGAGGCAGATGCAGAATACTATAAGCTCACCCTTTTTATTGGGTTTTATTTACAAAAAGCTTCACCACTACTGTTGCAGTTCTCAAATTATGACGTGAGTCAAAAAATAGGATGAGCTACAAGTTGAGAAGAGGGCGATACAATTGAATCCAGCTCTGGAAGCCATCTGTCTGCAGCGCCTCAACCACGGCATGCTTTTTATGTGTGTTTCACTTGAAATGAAATAGAAAATAAAAAGATTTATGCTCTGTATGGATCAAAAAAAAAATTCTTAAATGACCATGACCAAGACAATTTATTTGTCATCTCAGAGGTCACAAACCTAGGTAGCTATTCATCATCACATCAGGGGATGTGTCGGGCCGCTCCCTGGGAGGCTGTGTTTTATAAACAAACTGATCGGGATCTGTATAGGAAATGCTGGTCAAAAACAGCAGGCCTGTACACATGCATGGGACGGAAGAGATTGAAGAAAAAGCAATTATGCTCGGTAAGAGGCACGCCAGCTACTGCCGTGCTCGCTGGATGATGAGGCCACCACTGCATCTGGCAAGCCACCCTCTCTGCCAGCTTCCAAACCTCATGCAGATCATTTTATTCCTAAAACCTACTGATTTTTTTTGAAATGACAGATGCACAGACAGCATGGACAACCAAAATGTAACAGTACAAACTTGACACTTTTTCCCCCCAGGCAACCGATTTTGAGGAAATCCATTCCAAAAGTGGCAAATGCGTTCAATAAAAAATGTTTAATATTTTCAAATGTTCCAATAGAAACTAAGGTTATAAAATTCATGGGCATCTATCTTACAGACCAAAGTGTTGGTTTCTTGACCAGAGCCATTAAATTGAAATACTATAAACTAACTCCTAAATAACCCATTTGAAGAGAGGTTGTCTGTTAAAATTTATTCAAATAAAATATTGGTTTGTTGATAATATTTACCTTGGAAAGGATTTTACCCTGAAAAAGCCTGTTTAATAATTGAGACTGCAAACCACTCGGCCTTGTGTTCCCTTCCTGTCCTGCAAAGCCACTAACAACATTCACACACCCCGCTGCTTCCCACCCTGCCCCAGTCATTTTCATAAGAATTTCTTCCCTTGGCTAGGGGATTATTAATTGTGTGACCTTGGACTAGGAAATTAATGTCCCTAAGGCACAAGTTTTTTTTTGCCCATCAGCAACAGAGGGACAATAATACTTATTTTATATTGTTGGGAAGATCAAATAAGACCTATAAAGTAGTAAGTATAGTGTGTGATTTATAGCACATGGTAGGTGCTTAACAAGTGATAAGTATAACTTTTCTCCCTTCTATGCCTTCATACCAAGTTTTTTTTTTTTAATTTTGTACCAAATTTACTAATTTGAAGCTACTTTTTTTTTTTAATTAATTAATTAATTTATTTATTTTTGGCTGTGTTGGGTCTTCATTTCTGTGCGAGGGCTTTCTCTAGTTGTGGCAAGTGGGGGCCACTCTTCATCACGGTGCGCGGGCCTCTCATTATCGCGGCCTCTCCTGTTGCGGAGCACAGGCTCCAGACGCGCAGGCTCAGTAGTTGTGGCTCACGGGCCTAGTCGCTCCGCGGCATGTGGGATCCTCCCAGACCAGGGCTCGAACCCGTGTCCCTGCATCGGCAGGCAGACTCTCAACCACTGCGCCACCAGGGAAGCCCTCATACCAAGTTTTTAATCTGGGGATGGGGAAGTTTCTGAAGAGTTTTTTTTTTAATTAACAGTATTGTTCATACATATCTACATAATTACAACAATTTTTGAAGAATACATTTACTAATACCTTGTTTAGAATTATTTTTGGATCTACACCTACTTTTTCTCTTTTTTTAACCTTCCATTGTTCTAGTAATATCTCTAGCATATGGGTACGTCTCTATTTTTTAAAAAGAATAGGTTACTATTTAGGTTTAGGAGATTTTTTACATTTTTTCCAAGAATTGCACAGTAATTATTCTTTATGTCAACTCATACCAAGAATTAAAGCTTTTAAAAGCCTTTGTGTAATTACCATAATGCACATGAATAATTTAGGACACCCATTAGTAATGCAAACAAGCCTTAGGAGTTAAGGAATTGGCACTTAGACACAATCCGGGTGTCCTCAAGAGCTGCCTTAGCAGTCCTGCTTAGGCTCAGCTGTAAAGCCCCCGTGCCACCCGCCAGGGGCTTTGTGACAAGAGGGCCCCAATCCAGGAGCAAGGCCAACCCGTGGAGAACAGCAATCACAGAGGACGGACCTGGAGGTCTTGACCTGCCACTTAAGAGTAACTTCATAAATGCAGCTCTTAAAGAGTCTCTCTCCAAAAGGAGGCACTGAAGGGAGAGGGAAGGCAGCTCAGCCTCCTGCTAACATACATGCATGAACAGCCTGCCTCAGGTTACAGAGGCCGCCACTAGCTCAGGAAACAGACCTCCACACGGGAGGACAGAAGATTTTAGGAGACAGTAGTAGGTTTCCTCCCGCTTTGAGCAAGCTCAGAGTCAGACGGGAAGGATCCCAAGCATCAGTCAGGTTACCTTGGGATCACCAAGGCTTAAATTCCAGTAAATGCAGACACAGTCCCCTGGCTCCAACCTGGCCTCTCCTCAGCCTAGCAGTCCAGGGTCCTGTGACAGCCGTGTTACACAGAGGCATCTGAAGAGGCAGGCGTGCTGTCTACTCTCGTTCCTACCTAAATAACTGTTAGCGGGAACAGGAACTAGACTTTCATCATGGTCAGTCTCTCCACCAACTTCATAAGGCCCATCTTCAAAGATGTTCATGTCAAAAAAAGTGTTATTCTTTTGCTCTACGCGAACAATCCCTAAAAGAATGAAATGGTTAAAAAAAATGAAGATGAAACAAAATAAAATAGATGGTTCCTAATAAACATTCCTCGTGTTATCATTAAGCACAGAAAGAAAAGTTTGGAGGAAGAAAAGGAGAAGAAAGATGACTTTTGAGGTTATTAAAGTCAAAAAATCATGTTCATGTAGATTTTTACATCAAACAAATTTGTTCTAGTAATAAAAAAAAAATGCCCATGCATTTTCATGAATTATCTTTATAATGCCATGAAACTAGATGGAAAATGGAATGTTTACTTAGTTAACTAAACCTACAGAAAACTTTTAAATTATATGAACCTGATATATTTTACATTTTCTATAATCCTAAATCAATTTATCTTTTTACTATCCTGTGAAAGTAAGATTAGTATTTTGATCTTTTCTTCCAATCACTTTAACCAAAGATTTAAAAGCTTTAAAAAATTTTCACAGCTAATAATTGAAAAGAGAAGATCTCACATAGCCCACTATATGATTTTTTTAAAAACAGTAACATTTTAAGTCAGAATTTATAAAGCAGATAAAACATGTTTCCCATAAATTAAACCATACATAATTGATGGGTGTTTTTATTGTTTTGTTTTACTATGTATGGCCTCTCTTCTTGCTAAAACAATTTCTAAATGCATGTGTTATTTCAATTAGGTCAAGATAACCTGACAAATGCTGTTATGTGGAAGATCTGGTTGGGGCCGAGGAGGCCAAAGGGAATTACTCCCAAAGGTTGCTATCGAGCAAGGTGTTCTCAAGGATCATTTCTAACAGGAATGAAAACTTGGAAATTTCTGAATGGAATAAGGGAAAATTTTCCTAAGTTTTTCCTGACTAGTGAAAATGTTATAGTACAGGATTTATTTTAATAATTTCTCAAAAAAAAGTCTTATTTCCAAATCAGATGCATTTCTCTTCACTACGGATTACAGTCAGGTTAATTGTCCTTTATAACACAGTGGTTTTTCTACACCTGCTTAATTTCTTCAGAGAAGTTGAACTTTTATACTACAGGAGCACTAACCATGTTCATCTAGGCAAAAAATACAAGCCATTCTTCTCCCTCCCTCCCTCCCGGTGTCTCCTTTTACCTATATCACGAAATTATTTAAACAATACCATTAAACAATCTTTCCGGAAGTTACCCAAAATCATCTCAGAATTCCCTAATTTGACATCTACGCTTCTAACTATACTACTTTATTAGCAAAACACAGCCTTTTAAGATAATACATAATGAAAAAATGTCTGTATTAATACAATGTTATTTGTACGTGACACCACCCAATTATTTTCAGTTTTCAGATCCCTACCTTAAAATTAAAACTTTCAGCTTCATGAAACAGGCAAATACAAAACAGCAAAAACTAATGTTAATTATATTCTTACAGAAGAACATTAATTACTTATATTAATGTAAACTGCTGGCAGAGGGAAAAAAATCTCTTAAAACATATATCTTGAACATTATTTGTTTTTAAAAATCAGAATTTAGATATTTTGCTATCCTACCCTACTTCTACAACATAAAAGTGTCTTATAACACACTTTGTTTTCATTTAAAATGTACTAAATCATGGTGCATATAATAGCAATTATGTAATAATTCTAATCTCTATTTCTATAAATATACACGTCATACCTTTCCAGTTGTAAGTGCCTGGGGCTCCAAACGCAATGTAATGAAAGTCTTTAGTAAAAGTAGCTGCTACACCTTGCTGGCAAGAACCAAATTTTTCATGACCTCTTAATCGGCCATCACAAAAACTCCAGTCTCCTCCATCCATATCATCTTCAATCCTGAGATTCTGACTTAGGACGTAACACCTTCCAAAAATGTCTCGGGATTCCTGTTTTGTATTAACATGCTGCCTTTTTTCGTATCGATGAGCACATGTCTGCAAACAGATGGAATAAAGTAGCCCATACAGGTCGGCAAACCTTACGTTTTTCATTACAAATTGATGAAATTGTCAATAATCAAGAGGTTAATTCTAAGTGGGATGTTAAATGTGGCCTCCTCCTGAGATTGGATCTGAAAACCAGCAAATTTTCCTCCCCAAAGTTGCAAGAAGGAGACCATTATCTAGCACAGGACTTCTGTCTTGCCCTCAGCCTGAGAATAATGCTCCAATCCAAATACTGAATGCCAATCTGTAATCCACAGGCAAATTTATTTATAAATTTACCTGTCACATAAACAGTGGGAAACACCTTATTTCATCTTCTCAGTTTAATTGGTTTTTAGTGGCTATATAAACCTTCACATCAGTATGTTTGTGAAAATAAGTACTCATATTCCGGAGGAGAGAAATCATGGACATATTTTCACAGGGATCGGGCTAAAACTGCTAAAACAAAGACATTTTCCTTTTACCTATACTATTTCCTTATAATCAATCCTAACTAACTTATCCTCTAAACTCTGAGATTAAGTTTATTTTAAAAGGCAGAGACAATTACACTGCTGGAAGAGATGAAGTAATCTCTAATTTTACAGGGTATTCATGGCCACCCTCCATATAACAGGCTGAAAACACTTTACAATGTCCAAGTCAATTTCCCATAATACATCCCTTTAGATATAAAAATTCAGTGTTTGGTAAAATTCTCACTTTTCTCAAAATTCTACATAAATTTGTTACAGCAACCAGATTTTGAAAGAGACAGAAAGATCATCATAATCCAGCCTGGGACCTCCAAGGCCACCTTGCACAATCCATCTAACAAACCCTTTTTTCTTCGCTACCACTTCTATTTGAAGAAGCTCAGAATATATAATAAAAGAGTTTAAAATTATCTGATCCTTACTGTCCATGACCATTCCCATATTTTTTTTATAACTAATCTATAATAGCTACATAGTTCCTGAGACAAAAAGCATGCCTAGTTTTGTTTGTTTGTTTTTAACATCTTTATTGGAGTATAATTGCTTTGCAATGTTGTGTTAGTTTCTGCTGTATAACAAAGTGAAGCATGTCTAGTTTTGCTTTGCTTCTTGTTTTAAGACCACCTAGAGTTTTAGGGACATTAAAGGTTTTTAAATAAGTTCTTTGAATCTGAAAGTTCTAAAGAAAAGCAGATTGTAGAGCTGTTTCAAAGTAGATCAGGAATCACAGGAAAATTAATGCTTTCGTTTCTTCTTGACATCAATTCCTGCTTTCAAGCAGTCGGTTTTCTAGAATGTACACTCTATGCAGGCAGAAGCTCTGCCTGTTTTGTTCAATACTGTGAGCCCAGCAGTGGCACACAACAGGCACTCAGACACTGTGGAATGGACACACTTCTCTACACTTACCACAACTTTGCCCCCTGGACCTTGGCTCTGGACGGTGACCCCCATCCACTGATCTTCCTTGCTTTCCGATGAAGGGTCAGCTGTGGAGAAAGCAGCACAGGTTACACACACACAGTTAGGACTTCAAAGCCATTGCAACAGGAAATGAACCAATAAATGAACAAAAATATAAGAAACAGCTTCTAAATTGCCTTGACTCCAAGTCTAACCACTTAGTAAATTTAGTTACTCAATCCAGAAAAATTACTTCTCATCGTAAGAAAACGGGTGAGTGATTATTGGTATGAATGTTTCATAAAATTCTTTACATAAAATACATACCTCTACCTGGTAGCCCTTCACTTTCTCTGACAACCAGGGTCCCGAGTACAGAAACTACCATCCAAACTAACAAAAAGTGGCTACTTCTCCACATACTCCCAAATTTGTTACATAACAGCATGAACTCTTCTTTACTGCAGATGGGAAGACAAGGCCTCAGACTCACTTTATATCTTCCTATCAATGCAGAAAAGGAAAGTGATATATTTATTTTTACCTCCTTCCTCCAAAAAGGAGAGACAGAGGGAAACCACAAATCTCACCATGTGCTCATTTCAGTATCAATCTGAGCCTACTGTTTGACCCTACATCCAAATTTTTGCCTTCCTCAATGAGAAGGCAGGCATGATTTCCAATCCTGAATCATTACAAAACTATGAAACCTACCAACTTTAGGTAGACAGAAGGAAAAAATGCCAAAATGTTAAGTAAAGAGCAATTATGCCTACATTATCAGTGGGTCTGGGTTTCTCCTTACATTTCAAAGTCATTTACAAGTTTCCCACAATTAACATGTATTATTTTCTAATCAGTAAAAAAAAAAAAACCCAAAAAACAAATACTGTTGCTAAAAAGATGAAAAAGCAAGAGAAGAACATAAACATGAATCTGCAAATATGCTTAGACCAAGAATGTCAAACTAGGTTTGGTTGCAGCTTCTCAGGACACTAATTGCTCTGCCTACCACACAGAGTCTGTGCAAAACAAGCCTCTAACTGAGATAGTACGGCAAAATTTATCCATGTTGCCCAGCTTTCATTTTAGAGAGATCTGATGTTTAAACAGTCTTTCTCCCAAATATTTTAGCAGCAAATGAGAACTTTTGGCTGCTGAGTACAAAATACACATTCAATTTTCTTCGCGGCTGTGAATACAGTTTTTCTCCCGTAGAACCTCAACACATCACTAGGTGGCGACATCGATACACCATATCAGTTTAGAAAGCAGAGTTGGTTGGCGTGGGGGGGGGGGGGAGGGGGAGCAACTACGCTGCAGCCCAGTGACTTAAAATGTACATGTTCTCAGGGCAAGCAAGAAACAGACGAGGCTGATGCAATTAAGAGAGGCCCTCTCTCCAAGAATAAATGCTTGTCCCCCCTTTCCTTCCGCCTGGAAAGGGCAAGTGGGATACAAGGCAAGTTGGTCAAGGGAACCCTGAGCGAGTGCAGAAGAACTCACCGTCGTTATCAAATTCAATCCGTGGGCACGGCCCCCGGGAGGTGATGTCGCAGCTGTACAAGCCTCCTGTTCTGTTGGCCTTCTGCAGCGGAAGGGCCACTGCCCGTGGGGCCCCCACGAGCAACCTGTTGACAAAACAGAGAATATGCAGATTTGAGTTGAATACGCATTTAACGTTTCAGTCAGAACCAGGAGATATCGGAGTTATTCTTTATCGAGGAGTCCCCTAATTCTCTGCCAGTTTAGGTGGTGAGGGAGAACAAAAGCAGAGCCCTGTGACACACACACACACAAAACAATGCAAGTCAAGCACAAGAAGAAGGGTTGTTGAAACAAGGTGAAGGATACGCGCGTCTCTCATAGTATCAGCAGCTCTCTGCGGAGCACGATTCTGGTGTTTTAGAAGCCACGCTTTGCACAGAGCTTGCCCCCTACACCTAAGCCAAGGACATTATAAGGAACCCAGACACAACAAACACTCCCACACAGGAGAAGAAAAATGGTCCCAGTAAACTTAACAAGTGATGATACGTCCATTTCCAACATTGTGCCTTCCTGGGGGTGGTTTTCAAAGGTAATTTTGAATGTCCCCCAGATTTTCAGTTTTTATACTGTTATTAAACCGGGAGGCCATTAGACTGAGGTGGCTCTAATGCTGTGGCAGCCTAAGGAAGCAAACCAAAATCTCGGCCTGTAAACGCCTCAAGGTTACAAAACCAAACCCTAAGGGCAACCCATCACAAACAGCCACCTGGGCTGTAAGCTATAGCCCATCAAATCATTTCCTTGCTTTGCTTCCTTCCTTTCTCTGTGTCTTTCCCTGCTCCTGCTGGTGGAGCACCGCTAACCACTTAAGGCTTGACGCTGCCAGGTTCGCATTGATTTCTGCTCAAACTCGTCAAGTTTTTAATATGCCTCAGTTTACCTTTTAACAACACAGATTTGGAACCAAACCTTTGCCCAAGATACAACTCAACTGAATTACTCTTTTGCAGCCTCTTTCTGCATCAATTCTTACTTCCCGGTATTTGGTCATCTCGACAAGCTCCTCCTTTATCATCCAATTAATCCCCACCAAGGAATCAGGGATACCACTTATGTACTAGGCATCATAATATTCCCTCTCCCCTCCCACCTCAGGGTTCTTGCCATCTCCAGTAAGAGGCAATCTGTTTCCCAGCCAGAGGGATCTTTAGAGACCCACTACCTTTCTGCTGTGTTCCTTTTACTTAATGCCCTTTACTCACCATCAGTTTTACAATCTTTGGGGTCTGGCTGACTGACAACGAGGAGAAGAAACAAAGAGAAAGAACATACACCTGACTGGACAGAGAAACAGAGCTGAAAGAGAAACCAGGCTGGAGTTGGGGAAAAGGGCTGGGAACACAAATGTGAACCAACTTCCAAAACAGAAAAGCCACTCCTGGCCTTCAAGAAACTCACAAATCTCAGATGCCAAAAACAAAAAACAAAAGAACAAACAAACAAATAAACAACCCACCCCACACAACAGTCCTTACCACTTTTGTCTTTGCTGTGATCCCAATAAAGGATTTAACTTTTTTTTTTTTTTAAACCAACGCAATGCAGTGGGTACAATGGAAGGGAAATGCACTCAGAAAACAGAGACGGGAGCCAGACTCTGCCCAGGGAGAGCCAGTGAGGCGGGTCTTACAGAACAATGGCTGGCTCATGTGGGAACATGCATACCTAGCACCATCCTTCCTCCCAGACCCTTGGGTGGCAGCACCGTCAGCCTCCACCTCCAATCCGTCCAACATTTAAGGGATGAAATAGCACACACCAAGGTACGGAACTGCAACAGAGACTCGTCAGGACCAAGGTGGGGTCCTCGGTGCCTGGAACTTCTGGGCAGAGGCAAGGCCAAGGGCTGTCCCACACCTGTTCCGCTAATGTCATTCTTGATCCCAGGAGCTCTGACAAAGAGCTGAGAGGTGAACTAGCCTATGCTGTGAGTGAACAAGCTCAATTATCCAGCAGGTGTGGAGATGGAACCCTGTCTAGGTACTTCGAGAGATAAGCAAAGTGCTGGGGTCAGAAGCACAAAATCACAGGATGTGGGCACTGGAAGCACCGGAAAATGCATCCAGCCCTCACTTCACAGATGAGGAAACAGAGGCTTTGGGGAGGAGGTAAGTACCCTAAGACCTCACAGCTAGTTGGGAGCCAGGAAAAAAAACTACTTTGGAGCAATGTTTTCTCCATTCCTCTAAATTGCTTCCTAGGAAAATAAAACCCAGGATTTTAAGGTGTTTATAATTTAAATGAAAGGGCAAAACCTACACAAATGAAACATTGAAACAAGAACTGTTCCATTTACTGACTAAGACTAATTCACAAAGGGTGAGGGAAGGCGGAGGCAAAGCATTACTGCAGCTGGGTGGGGTGAAGGTCAGGAGGAGATTTCCTGTAAAGGTAACGACTCCAACAGGGAAGGCTATAAAGAGCAGAGCAGGCCAGGAGTTCCAAGGTTGTTACAGTGTATCTTCTCTGACCACTTCCTCTCCTCATACCCGCCCAAGGAGCCTGGCAAGCTACCCTACCATAGGCAGGTACTGGGCTTGTTATTTCCCGTTGACCGTCCTCGCTCATTTGTTCACTTATTCATTCCACAAACATTCAAGAGCCTCCTAGGATGAGTAAGAATTGTCCCCCTCCCTGCCAATCCCTGGGTCTTTAAACCACAGGGAGATAGAAGCAATGGGAGGGCGGGGCAGAGTGCTGCCCCGGTCCAGAGGGCGCTAAACCTGCCCTGGAGCGAGTGTCACGTAGAGATGACAGGAGCTGGAGGTGGCCTAGTGAGGGGCACAGCATGTGCAAAGGCTGAGAGGGAAGGAGCCGGAGCAAATGGAGGAGTAGGAGTCGGCGATGCAACAAGACGGGATTGGGGATGGGCAGCGTGGTCCGCGGAGCTCCGCGTTCCGGTGCAAAAGGCCACAGATGCGCACCTGCGCAGCGCCTCAGAGCCCCTGGCTTCCGCCGACCGTTTGTCCCCAGCAGGGGACAGGTGCTTCCGGGTTTCCTGTTGTTGAAAAAGCTGCGGAGATTGTTCCATTTACATGGACAGTCCTTCAGAGCAAGCCGCTCCCTCCAGCCCCTTTTCCCCTGGCTGCGTGGGAGGGTTTCTCCCTCTTCGGTACCTGCAGATTCCACTGCTTCCCAGGCCCTCAAAGGGCGGGCCTCTACCACGCAGGAGCCCTTTCACTCCAGTTGGCTGGCTAGTTATAGGGCTGTAGCGACAAAACTTCCCGGATGCTACGAATGCCAAGCTCTTGCAGAAGTTTCCCCGCATTCTTTGTGGTGGCTACTGCATCTGAAAGCTGACCACAGAGAAGGATGGAAGCAGCTGGAAGATTTGGGCGTGGGAGGGGCGGGGGGGGGGGAGAGGGGACAACACATAGGAAAAGGGAACTTGACAAAATAAGAGAAATGTACCTCTGGAGAATAATGTTAGCTGTCACACTGCCTTGTGTTCCCAGCACTATCCTTCCTCCCAGGTCCCTGGGCAGTTGGCACAGTGAGCCCCGCTTCAGAATCTGTCCCAGCTCAGACGGAAGGGGGCGGGGTGCTCTGGGGCCTCAGGCCACACGCAGCCAGAGGGGGAAGAGCAGACACCCCTCAGTGGGGGGGGGGGTGCCCCTGCTCTAGCCACACCCCGTTCCCTGGGACCACACTTACAGGAAGACAATGATGGGGAGGGCAGGTAGCGCTAAGTCAGATAAAATCAGTCATAGAAAAGGTAAGGAAGCACCTTGATGCAAGAACACGGTACCCCCAACCAAAGTCAACAACTGGCAGGTGTCTTAATCCTCAAGGTAAAGTCACCGTCTCTTGTTCAGGAAATAAGCAAACTCTGATTTCTGCTTAGAACCAGCCTTAATCACAGGAGGTCACAGCCCATTAGCTGAGGCTATGTCTGGCAAGGACAAAGAATTGAAAATAGAGCTGTATCCAGTCAATGACACCATCCCCGGTGCAACCCATCTCCTTCCTCATTAAGTCCTTTAGGACCTGGGCACTGGCCTAAGCCATTCGGAACCCAGCCAGCTCCTGGGATAGCACAGCGAGTGCAGCTCTAGGAGGGACAGTCTGAATCTGGGGGGAAGACTCAGGCCACACCAAAATCCAGTTTCTGCTCAAATCGCACTTTTTACCCTTTGAGGCTGGGTTTAGTGTGAGCACCAGGCACTCTGGGCACTGCAGGGGTGGATGCCCACAGCAGCTCCTAGGGCCCGGGCAGCAGCTGCCAGGCTGTTCATTTTCATTTAAGAAGCAGCAGCAGCAGCAGCTGCTTTTTCCTGACCCGCCTAGTACCACTGGAGGAGTTCAGAACCACAGTAACAACTCACGTTCAGAGTGACAGGGACCAAGGAACATGAAGTTATGGCTCTTGAAGGGAAGTGGTGGAAATGAACAGAACAGGGTCTTAGAAACCTATTCCCATATCAGGTCAAAAGAAAAACTGTAATCAAGGAAGGGCAAGCATCTGGATTTGAACTAAGATTGTTTTAGACACCAAAAGGAACAGGAAAAATTACTTCCCAAATTGCTTTCCACAGGGCCATTGGACAATCACCTCCACTATTTCAAGCTGTACTGACATAAAAACTGCCCTGATTCCAACATATTGGAAACTTACCTTTAAAATACAAAACTCAAAATGTGTAAAACCACATCATCTTTAAAGATGAGAAATGAAACTTGAAATAGTAAAATACAATGTAAAAGGCAAATTGCACAAGTGTGGCAGTGACTGAGGACATGATATAAATTCAGGTCTTTGGAGTCTAGATCAAAATTCTTGGCACGAAGATGCAGGACCCTTATCATGCTATTAACCACAAGGTTATTTCACACTTCAAGCAAGTCATACTCCTATTTCCTATAGTCAAGTTCTCCCCCAAGCAGAGCCAGTATACTTTTGCATAACTACATCAACCAAAGTTCTAAACACAGGGGTACTTTTAAAACTCTACAGACAATAGCAGCTTTGCTTCATTGTTTTTGGCAATAATTCATTTCCTCAAGGATTAAAGATTCTGCCTCTAGCTATGCAACTTTGTCCCAGGAAATGTGAAATATTGCTTCATTAGAACAAGGACACTATTATTGCTTAATTTAAAACACAGCCTTCTTAGTTTGTCCAAATTAAACCTTCATTAGAAGATGGCATTAATAATTCAACTGTGTCACCCCTACATTTAACCCATCTTTGAGCTCAGTCTTTAACAGTAATAAATACGGATGGCAAGAAATCAAAAACAACTTACAGTGGAAAGCCACAGATTCTACACTCATCCCAAGTCCCACTCTCTGCGCAGAACTCCTTTTAAATTCTGGATTTACTTCTCTAGAATGCTAGATATTGATATTATGCTAATACATTTATTTCTTGACTTACCAGCTTTAGGCAATTAACTGTTGACACCACAATATGAAAAGGGGAGAGCTTAAACTACTTGCTACTTTCCCTCCTATGTTTAATAACTATATTACTTTAGTTCTGCTATTTGCTACGCTTTAAGTTTTAAGTAATATATTTTAATTTCTATTTTCTCTTCATCAATTTCTGACAAAATCTCTCCATTCCCCAGCTGGGGAGATGATGCTATCAGCAGTCTGTCTCCCCAACTTTCCTCTTGGTGCCTCCAAGTCCTACCATCCATTGGCTATACTTTTACACTATTACCAGAGCTATTACCATTTACAGTTTGTCTTGTAACCACATTTTGGTCACCTGTTCTTTTATACAACCAGGTAAACATTATTCAGTGCTGAACCAAACAGCACTGAAATTATCCTCTATCTGGGACCAGTATCAGAAGCTCTTGCCCTCCAAGGATACTGTTCCTAGCATCAAGGTCAAACAGACTTGCTTTCCTTCCATTCTATCAATTGTTTGGTGTACTTCACATTTGGACCATGACTTTTGCTTTTCTTGGCGTTTCTCATTACCATTTTTTCTCCCTTATGTTGTTTGCTTTTATTCCAGCCTCAATTGTTTCTAAGCTCCCAATCGTACCTAGTATGAAATCAGGATCTCTTCTTTGCTCGGATGTCCTCCTCAGAGCCCTTGGACCTCCTAGTACCACACAGACTGACTGTTCTTCTAGGTCTGCTGTACAGAGTCAGGGTCATCTGGGTCTGCTGTACGTGGTCCTCCTAGCACTTCCCTTTACTGCCCCCTCCTGGATTGGTCTCCTTTGACCTAGGATCTCATGTTTTCCTCTTATTTGGTTTTCTTAAATGTCATCCTAAAGAACAGTACATGATAGGTAAACTGAGTCCCTTCAGATACAAAAATGGCATTCTGTTCTCACTCTTGACTGATAGTTTGGGTGTAGGATCTAGGTTGGAAAACACTTTCTTCAGAACTGCTCTAATTTATTCTAGTATCCAGTGCTGCCAATGAAACTTCTGACGTTAAGTCCTATTTTCATTTCTTTAAAGGCGACTTTTAGGCTCTGCACGTTAACCCAGGCGTTCTGAACAGCACGACAGTACCTGTGCGTGAGCCTTTTCTCACTGTGCACTGCGTGGCCTCTTTCAATCTAGAGACTTAGGACATCAACTTCCAGGAAACTCTTATGGTGCATCGGTCATTTTACTCATTCCATTTTCTGTTCTTTCTGGAATCTCTGTTAGCTAGTCAAGTGTGGGACCTCCTGGATTAATCTTCTCACTTTTTTCCTTCCCTCTCTATGGTTCTGAGACTTGACTTAATTTTCTAGTATTTCTAATGAAATTTAAGTTTCAGCAATTATATTTGTAATCTCCAAAAGCTCTTTGTTTGGATTGTGCCTTTCACGTAACAATGCACCCTATTCTTATTTTATGGATTAACATATTCTCAAATGCTCATATTCTAAGCATTTTACCTAGAAGTTTTTTTGGTTTTGTTTTTCCTTTGTTCTCCTTCTGTTCCTGGATTTTCTGTTTCTTCCAATTTTTCTTCTGGTTTACTTCAGCCATTCCCTTTCATGCTGCTAGCTCTCATCATATGCCTGATAATCCTTGGTTCTCTTGTTTCGCTGTTGCCTAAAAAGGTCCATTTTTGGCTCGGTCTCACCCAAATCAGGAATTCTGAAAGGGAGTCCTGGGTGGGGCCTGCTGACAGAGGAGTCACTTTAGGCTGAGTGCCTAAAGGGAGCTGCTGTCAAGACTGAAAACCAGTCTTCAAATGCTAGAGGAGGAAGGCTTAATTCTTGGGCTGCCAGCGTTCACACTAGAAGCCCCAGCTTTCCCTAGCTGTTTTTTAAATACTATAACTGCCTTGCTTACCTCTACAAGAATCCATTCTTGAGTTGTAATCATTTAAGCTTTGTAAAACATGCACCTGTCAACATCCCCACCCCTTTCCCCCCAAAAAGAAAGTACTATGGTTTTTTTGTTTTTGCCAGAGTGTTAAATTCCAGCGTCCTATATACTCTGTACAGAGAGATGGGGAATGAAGGTGTCATCTGGCATCTGTGGTCCAGCATATAGGCCTTTACTTCCAGATCCACGCCTGATTCCTAGCGCCTGCCTCACCTGACGATTCTCAGGGTGGGCACAAGGCAGACCACCTGCCCCCTTTTTCCCAGTCCCTACATGATATACTCCTGAGTATGGCTCCCTCCCTTGTTAAGGCCATAAGCCAGATCCCATCTGCTTTCTGCCTTTTAGTAATAATCTCTCAGCCATCACAGAGCCCTGAGGAGCCTGCAGGGAAACCTGTATATCTAGTCAGCCATCTGGAACCATAAGTCAAAATCCAGTCATTTCTTGAAGGATCAGATTTTCACCCCAGCCTGGATTCCTTGCAGTTTGAAGGTGAATGTCCTTTTCCCAGCTGTTACAACATCTCTATCATTACAATCACCCCTCATATACCAGGGATTCCTCATAAGACTCTGTGCATGGGGAAAAAAAAATCCAAAAGAGGGTTTTATGGCCAATTTGTATATGTAAGCCTTTATGAATGTAGATGAAAGAGTCCACTGACATTTGATTATTTATGCAAACATTTTGAATAACATCTTATTAAAAATTTATCTAATAGTTTTATGCTTATTTTACAAAGCAATTGTATTCAAACTGCATATGCTGCTTTGACATTACTTTCTGAAAAGCAATGTCTAACACAGTTTTCCAGGGCATTTCTAGGACATTTTAAAGTTTATAACCACACCTAAGACTTGCAATTATCGTGTCAAATCCTGAGGAATTATTACTAAATGTGAGCTAAATTTCTTTGCTTCCTTTTTGAAATCATTTTAAAATATTTTAAAACAAATTTAACCTCTATCAGCACCCACAGTTATAACTGATTGAGGTCCCTTTAGGCTAATGTGTTTGTAGCGAACAAAACTTTGTTGCTCAAGTAAAGTAATCACGAGGGCAGCTCTCCGAGGAGAATGACTTTATAAGGGCTCAAATATAAGGTGGGATAATTTGGGGATAAAAAATAGATCTTGCCTTATATTTAAAGGTGTGTGGAAAACAGCTCTAAAGCCTCCAAGTTTGGAAAGCTCTCTGTGCTGTGAACAGGAATCTTAAGAAAGGCCCCTGGGTCACGCCTTCTCCTCCTCTGGAAGGTCTAGGCCCTTCCACACAAAGGCCACGTTGTACTGAGTCATTTTTGGTCAGACTGTCCACAAAGTGGTTTAAAGCTTCCAACACTTCGCTGGGCTGACCATAGGTCCAGGTTTCCCCAGGACACTCCTGATTCACACCTATTGTCCCGGGCCCCCTTTCATTCTCAAAAATGTCCCAGTTCGGTAGATAAACTATACAGTCATCCCAGCCTCAGGTATAAAGCTGGCAATGTAACCTGACTGAGGCAACAACTTGAATTTAATAACGCTATCCTTGACAGTCCAACTGTGTGCTTGGATATGGCACTGTTTCCCAGGTACCGGGGAGTTATTCGGGCCCGGGAGGCCCTGCAGTCAATTTCCACATGACCAGGCTCGCCGAGGGCAGCTTGTCTGGTCGTCGAAGCTCCACTGGCCGTCTGAGAGCCCCTCTCCACCGCAGCCAGGCTGACTCTCCAGGTGTCCACCGGCAGAAGCACTGTCCCTCCTCTGGCTGGAGGGGGAGGTGCCAGTTTTCCAAGGACCAGCGGTCAACAGGGAACGTCCACACCCCGCCGACCACCCCCAGCCACCATCAGCAAACCTGGTAACCTGCCAGATTGCTAAGGAGTTTTGTCCTTTCCTCCCCTTCCTTCTTTACCTGGTGAAGAGAAGAACAGGCATTACAGCTTGCTTGTGCTTTAACCTAAACCCCGCATCTCTGCCTCTGAGTCAAACGGCTTCATAGGAAGAGCCTGCTTCTCTCTCCTTTGGAACCAGAAAATCGGTCAGTCATCAGACTAACTCCCACGTTAGACTTTCCAAACAAAGTACATGCATTATTAAAGTTATAAAACTGAAAAAGACTATTCTTATTTTGATGACTGGTTATTTGAAGATCTAAAAATATACGAGGGAACTCTGCACTCAAGAACTGATATCCAGGGGCTTCCCTGGTGGCGCAGTGGTTAAGAATCCACCTGCCAGTGCAGGGGACATGGGTTTGAGCCCTGGTCCGGGAAGATCCCACATGCCACGGAGCAACTAAGCCCATGCGCCACAACTACTGAGCCTGCGCTCTAGAGCCCGTGAGCCACAACTACTGAAACCCACGCGCCTAGAGCCCGTGCTCTGCAACAAAAGAAGCCACCGCAACGAGAAGCCTGCGCACCGCAACGAAGAGTAGCCCCTGCTCGCTGCAACTAGAGAAAGCCTGTGCACAGCAACAAAGACCCAATGCAGCCAAAAAATAAATAAAATAAATTTATTTTAAAAAAAATGATATCCAGCAGCAGTGAGCTGTGCATGAACAAATATTATTGTATTTAATGTGTGCTGTTAGTCCCGAAGCATCATTTCCAAACAACCCAAAAACTAAGTATAGATATGTTGGATAAAACTCTAGTTTTCCTATAAGTAGTCAAGATAAGAAACAGACTTGTCTTTTTCAGGGAAAGTCACTGCTATTCACAACCACGTAGCAGTGCCCGGGTGCCTGGCTGAGTGTCTGGACATGAACTCGCTGCCCTCGCCGGCCCTCTGCATAGGTCAGGGCTATGAGGCATCTAGAATGTAGCTCCACGAAGGCACACATCTTACTGTTTTTAACCCACGAACCTATCCCAAGCTCCTGCAGCTGATGCCAGCACATGGTGATGCCCAAGTACTCACTGAAGAATGATCACAGCCCAACCACCTCGAGGTAGGATGTGTAAGAGCCATTCTCCACTGCCCTGAACAGCAAAGAAAGTATCAGAGGTCGTTACTACCAAGTGACTTGGTGGCAACAGCCATCTACGCAATGAGACCTTGAGTTGAGCAGGTGTGTTAGTTTTCTGTGGCTGCTATAACAAGTTACCACCAACTTAGTGGCTTGAAACACAGATTTCTTATCTTACAGTTCCTGTGGTTCAGGAGTCTAGAATGGGTCTCACTAGACTAGAAAACCAAGGTGTCGGCAGCTCCTTTCTGAAGGTTAGGGGAGAGTGCTTCCTTGCCCCTGCCAGCTTCTAAAGCTGCCTGCATTCCTTGACGCGCAAGCCCCTTCTTCCATCTGAAACATCAGCAGCAAAGCATGTTCAGATCTCTCTTTTGCCTCCCTCTTCCACATGTATAAGCATCCCTGTGAGCACACGGGGCCCACCCGGATAATCCAGGACAATCTCGCTAATCTTAAAGTCAGCTGATGAGCAACCTTAATCCATCTGCAACTTTAATTCCCCTTTGCCGCTTAACCTAATACATTCACAGGTTTGGGGGGTTAGGACATGGACTCTTTGTAAGCATTATTCTGCCTATTACAGCAGGAAATCTAAACAGTCTCTTTCTTATCGAATTGTACGCAGACACCAAGAACTTGAATTTGGAATGATAACCTAAAATACTTTTGCCGAAGCTAAGTATATGTCAAGAGCACATTCTGGGTTGACCTTCTCCCTCACTTTCGACCCTTTAGACTGGGCTGCTTTGAAACTCCCCGACTACCATGCTCTCTCCTGGCTCAGAACCTCTGCACAAGCTCTTTTCTCCCCCTGGAATCCTCCTACTCTCCCTCCTCAGGCCTCTGCTTAAAACTCTTCATGTACCTTCCAAGCTAGGCCGGGCCCCACCTCTTATGAGTCCTCATCTACCTTCCCTTCCTAGCACGACCACGGTCAGTAATCATGACATGTGCGAGGAACTGCATACTGGCCACCTCCCTCAGCAGAAGGTCAGCTCCATGGGGGCAGGGCCATGTCTGTTCTGTTCACTGCTGTGTCCCCCAGTGTCCAGCTCAGGGCGAGCACTGAACTCAACAGGTATTTTTAATGAACCAAATTCATCATAGTAATTTACACAGCTAAAAGGTGAAGTTCACTTTTAATGATTTCAACACAGCAGATTTAAACTAAACTGAGAAACCTTCTACTATTTCTACAAGTGGCCCTGTAAAGACAGAGGAAAACTGGGGACAGGACTGCCTGCTGCCGCCCCCAACCCTTGGCCTATTTCCAACAAGTCAGACATTCCTTTGAGGGCTCCAGTTGGTCTTCAAAATATGTCGGTATTCTGTTTTGTACGGTGATTTTTAAACTGTATGTAAAAGCTAGATTATAATGCATAATGCAGCATTGTTTCAGAACAGTTATGCCAACAAATCTGAGTAAATGATGGTGAAATGCTGGCAGCCAGTCTGAGAGCACAACCTTTCAATCATCCCCCTGTTCACTCCTTCATTCCTTCAGCAAATATCTCCCAAGCTCCCTGCTGCAGGAAGCGCTCTGCCCACGCTGTGACCGGCTGCCTCCCCGCCTCAGCTGGACCTGTTGGAGCAGTCAGTGGTTCCGATTTCCAGGATTCCTACCAATTAATGCCTTCCCAAGAGACACAAAGGAAACTGGTCTTAGCAACACCTTACACAGACAGCAGTTTGCCTTCGCGGCCCGCACTGCATCTGGGAACCACAGGAGGGGCTGGGAGGTTTCAAAGGTAGCTTTAACATCAGTGCTCTTACCCATGACCCAGCTGCAACAACACACACCAAAATGAGCCCATAGGATGGGTTTTGGGAGAAAGCTTTAAAACATCAACTTGTCAAATGAAGCTTGAACTTTGTTTCCGGTTTTAAGCATGCAGAACCCATAAACCCTAATGCTTTTGAATGTCTTTACTCAACCCACTTGGATTCTCCACAGGGCTACCTACAGATGAGAAAATACAGGAGAACTGCCCTGTTCCTGTATGTGGGGTCACCATGTGGCTCTGGTCCTATGACACTGCTACCTTGTTACCACCATCACTTCCCCTCCCCGCCCCACCGAGACTCCAACCGACCGACCATCTGAATTCATCCTTTCCACCAGGCTCTTCGTTCATGCTTCCACACTGCGCAGATGCTGTCCATTCCCCGCAGAATGTCTGCCGCACACCAACTCTTCCCTAGACCTCCACTCAACTCCAGCATCACCTCCACCAGTGAAGCCCAGCCCTCTCTGCCTCCTCAGGTGTTGGTTGCCATGTGGACCGTAGCTGAGCCCTGGTATCCCTGTGGGCAGACCCAATGCCCACCGACCCCCACCAGGCCCTGGTTTCCTGGAGGAGCTCATGGAGCTCAGCTTGATCTCATCTGCGCCCCTGATTTTAGGGAGACAAGAATAAAGGTTCAAAGAGGACCTGCCCAGGTCCTGTGGTCAATTACGCAGCCTGCATTTAAGACCTTAATAGTCAAAACAGTTAACCACCTGGAAAGAAGAGCTAGAAAATCGAGGGAAACTGGACAAGGAAACTGACTACATTCCACCTCTTTCTGAATCAAATTCTAAAACCATATTTCATTCACTGTTTGAGAGGAATCCCCAGAATATCAAATTCCTCCACAATCTCAGCAGTAAGATTAAGCCCCAGGGGCTCCTCTTCACTGTTAGAACTTGCCATGATAATTCTAGGAGGGCACCATGCAGAGCACTTTGAACTGTGGGCTCACGTCCCTTATTTAAGAGGAGAAGGACCCAAGAGTCTCTGTGGCTTCCCAAGTCTAGTTTCATGTTGATCTTCTAGTCCCGTCCAATTAGGGACTAGACTGGGCAGCTGGAGGAAAAGGCAGCAAGGCCTATGATACGAGCCCATCAATACTTGCCGGATTTATCCTCCCCCTTGCTGGCGGCTCCCCTTCCAATAGATCTTGGAGGGTCTCCTTGTCTCTGGCTATACTCTTGTCCTGGGGCTGGAAACACCTTCATTTAACAGGTGACTCGCAGAACATCTTTTCAGCCCAGACCTCTCCGCTAAGCTCCACGCTCCGACACCCAGCTGTCTACTAGATGTCAGCACTTAGCATCTCACATTTAATGTGTTCAACACAGAACTCAGCTTTCCCCCAGCCACGCTCACCACAAGCCTTCCCTCTCTCAGTAAATGTACACTATCCACCCATGTGTCTGTTCAGGCTAGAGACCTAGGAGTCATCCTTGATTCCTCGCTTTCCCTCACCTTCCACATCCGAGGCATCAGTACATTCTCTTGGCTCTGCCTCCACATTTCACTCTGACCCACTTCTCGGTGGCTCCTTTGCTGTAAGGATGGTCCAAGCCTCCATCTGGTCACACCTGGACAACTGTAATATCCTTCTGACCGGTCCACCTGCTTCCACTCTCGTCCCGCCCCAGCCCATCTCCTCAGAGCAACCACTGCTCTTTCTACGTCTTAAGTCACATCACATCACCCCCCTCTGCTTACAGCCCTCACTGGGTTCCCATGGCCACTGGCATGAAATGCAACCTCCCGCCATGCTGCACAAGGCCCGGCGTGAACTGCCCTTTACCTGCCGCTCTAGCCTCACTCACCTCGGGTGTGCACTCCTGCCACACTGGCCTGACTTCTGGCATTTGAACACACCAACCTGGTTTCCATTTCAGGGTCTCTGTAGTCACTTCCTTTGGCTGAGACCATTCCTGCCTCAGATCTTTGTGGGATGCACCCTTCACATCCCTCAGGGCTCAACTCCAAAGTCACCTCCTAAGAGAGGCCCTCCTTACTCATCCTACCTAGAGCTCTCCCTAAGTCACTGTCTACAGATTCTCCCTATGTAATGATCTTCACAGCCCTCATCAGTACCTGAAATGATGATGTTTGGCACTTTGTGTCAACTGCCCATCTTCCCTGCACTAGAATGCTACTGGCTCCAAGGGTGTGGGGGCTCTTCTTTTGCGCCCTGAACACACACCTAGAGCATTACCTGGCAGGTAGATACTGCTTATGCATCCCAAGCTCTGCCTTAGCAAAGGAGATCGCTCCCTACTCAGGTGTGCTAACTACTCACATTTATACGGCACTCTATAATTACAAAGTCCTTAACATAGGCTTTTATTCAGCTATGTCTCAGCAATTGGGAGGTAGGTATCTGCGTCTCAGAGATGAAGAAACCGAGGCTCAGACACCACCTGGCATGGGTAGGGCTTCCCACGTGCCATACTCTTCCCACTGCAATGGCAGCCACCCCCTGCTGTCTGTCCCCACACTAGCCATCCATCCTAGCTGCCCCTATGCCCCTCACCTGCCAAGCACACAAAGGTCTTGGTGCCTTGGCTCACGCCACCCTGCCCCGGCTCCACCAAATCCTCCTCAACAACAACTTCCAAACTCCACCTCTAGGCTTTATATATCAAGACCCTGTCTCAAGTTTCACCTCTCCAAAGTAAACTTCCCTGGACCAGGTTCACTTAATTAGACTACAAACTCCTTGAGGGCAGGAATCTGGTCCCATTTTTTTTTTTTTTTTAAATAACCTCAAGGGGTGTTTGGCCCAGAAAAACCAAAACCCTATTTAACTATACTAACTGGCTGATCCAGTAGGGCAAGCCTGAGCAAAAATTCACAGTGGAACAAATCTGTTCACCTCCTAGCCTTGGGTTTTCACATTTACACAGAAAGGTAAATTTTCTCTATGAACTACAATCTCACTTTCAAAAGACTAGATTTCTAATAACCTTCCAAGAAATCACATGAGAAATACATACCCTAACCTGCAAATCAGGGCAAATAAGCAATTATTATTAATACACTGGAGCTATCATCTCCCATGCTCTTACAATGTATTAGGCACTCTGCTATGAGTTCTTTAAGAAGTAGACACTGTTACTACCACCCATTTTACAAATGTGGATGCAGGTTCAGAGAGGACAAGTAACTTGTCCAATGTCACACAGCTGGTAATTGATAAAATAGGGGTTCTGTCCAACACTCCCTAATCTTGCTCTACATCACTACACCCAAATTTTTCTTTCTGCTTCATTGGAAAACATCACCAAAGTACTTTAATCTATCCACCTTTTTTAAAAAGTATTTATTTTACAAGAGTCATAATTAAGGTCTATAAAGTGCTTTAAGATCCATGCCACAGGGGCCCAAAGGATACTTGTGGCCTTTATGTGGATCACAAGACCAGTCATCTTGTCCTGGCCTTCCCAACATTTCTTGAGACTTTTTTCCTGTCTCCTTGATGAAACATGCTGGAACTAAATTCAATCTCCAGTGACTATGAAACTCCTGTGACGTCTGAGCCTGAGCGTTCTAGTTCTTACTTGACTCAGTACATTTTACTACAGGTGTGTCTCTGACTAAGAACAAGGGAGCTCATACAATAAAAGAACACCCAAAGCAGAACATGTTTTTATTATCCACAACATGCAACTCCTCTTCTGGCTCAGAACCTCAACCATCAACTGGGGGAAAAATGTGAAATTATGGAATCAATTTCAACTATTTAACTGGAATGCCAACAAGGGCGGTCAGATCAGCAACACGGAGAAGCGGGTGGGGAAGGAATTCTGGTTCCAGCCCTGGCATCAATTTTTGGAATGACCTTGGTTCAACACTTGCTTCTAACCTCCCAACAATAGAGATTTAAATAATCTCAAGGAAAAAGAATATAGTTAGCACCCAACAAGATAAAATCACAATAGATACTGGCCTATATTCAGAATGGCCAAGAATTCCACTTCAATTCAACAAAAAATGATAAAGTATAAATATATAACCAGGGACTTCCCTGGCAGTCCAGGGATTAAGACTCTGTGCTTCTAGTGCAGGGGAGGCAGGTTTGATCCCTGGTCGAGGAATTAAGATCCCACATGCTGCACAGCCAAAAAAATTAATTAATTAAATAAATAAATATATAACTAGCTCATTTTAAAAAATAAAATCATGAGCTGAAAAGGGCTTTTCAGCTGACCAAGCAACTCATTACCAGTAAGACATCACTCAAGGAGTTATAATAAAAATGCTTTTATCCCATAATTCAAAAAGACACATGCACCCTAATGGTCACTGCAGCACTAGTTACAATAGCCAGGTCATGGAAGCAACCTAAATGCCCATCAACAGACAAATGGATAAAGAAGATGTAGTACATATATACAATGGAATATTACTCAGCCATAAAAAGGAAAGAAATTGGGTCATTTGTAGAGACATGGATGGATCCAGAGACTGTCATACAGAGAGAAGTAAGCCAGAAAGAGAAAAACAAATATCGTATATTAACGCATGTATGTGGAACCTAGAAAAATGGTACAGATGAACCGGTTTGCAGGGCAGAAATAGAAACACAGATGTAGAGAACAAACATACGGTCACCAAGGGGGGAAAGCGGGGCGGGGGTGGTGGTGTGATGAATTGGGAGATTGGGATTGACATATATACACTAGTATGTATAAAATGGATAACTAATAAGAACCTGCTGTATAAAAAATAAATAAAATTCAAAAACCAAAATGCTTTTATCTACTGCAGTAAGAAAAGGAAGAATGAAAATCTCCAAGCAATCCTGTTTTTTCAGTTTTACAAAGCAGTTGCTTGTTCAGTGTGGCACTGGATCACTTCCTGTGCTTCTGAATTATCAGATACCTGACTTTCCAGTTGCCAAATCAAATCACATTTGTCCTTCTAGTGAGCCGTCCTTTTAGGAAACCTGTCTGAACTGGACTGTGAACCCACTCTCCCATCCTTGACCTTCACACAGTGCTTGGTACACAGGCATTTAGTAAATTTCTGGTAAATGAAATTTTATAATTATCATTGCATTTCATAATTTTAAATTCAAGTGTGTTGTTACCATACGGTTTTTCTACGGCAAGTGGACTGAGCATATCGTCAGTGCTAACTCAAAAAAAAAAAAAAAAAAAAAGACTCATTTCTCTTTTTTTGGGGGGGGGGGATTATTTATTTATTTATTTATGGCTGTGTTGGGTTTTTTTCGTTTACTGTGCGAGGGCTTTCTCTAGTTGCGGCAAGTGGGGGCCACTCCTCATCGCAGTGCGCGGGCCTCTCACTATCGCGGCCTCTCCCGTTGCGGAGCACAGGCTCCAGACGCGCAGGCTCAGCAATTGTGGCTCACGGGCCTAGTCGCTCCGCGGCATGTGGGATCTTCCCAGACCAGGGCTCGAACCCGTGTCCCCTGCATTGGCAGGCAGATCCTCAACCACTGCGCCACCAGGGAAGCCCAAGACTCATTTCTTAAAGGCTGTTATCAAATAGCTCATTTGCAAAGGGAAAAGTGACTTTTCAATTTCCATCATGTTTCAGTCAAATACTTTTAATAAAAGCCAAGAGAAAAAGTATATTTAAAAAGCACATACCTGGTAGGTCACTGTATCCATTTGACTATTCCAACAGCTTAGGAAATCCAGATTTTTCAATGTTTTGAAAAGGAAATCAATATGATCACATAGTTTATTTTCTAAATGAGATAACTGAAGCAACGGGCTTGGTAGCTGGGCCAGAGACTGCTGGCTGGCACCCAGTGCCGGTTTCCCCCTTTTTCCATAGTAAAAGAACTTTTAGCTGGGCATAGGGCCACCCTGAATAAAGACTACTCATCACAGCCTCCCTTTCCAGCTGGCCATGCCATATAACTCGGACCTGCTGACTGGGACTCATGACCAAGTGTCACATGGCTGCTTCCAGGAATCTTCTGGGCCTTTGGCTCTATTCTTCTCTGTCCCTTTGTTCATCCTGCCTAGAGTGTAGATGCTGCCATCATGCACTGTGAGCTTGAGGCCTGGTGGGGCAGCAAGGAGAATGACTTCTGGGTCCCTGACACCTCAGACCAGCTACCCAGACTTTTATATACAGGAGTAACAACAAAAACTATGCAAAAAGCAAAACCAAAGAGATTTTTCAGGTGAAAAAAAAAGATTTAGAAATAGGATGCTGTGAACAACAACAAAAACATCGTTAAAAGTGTGCGTATATAAATATATAAATATTTATAGAAGTTACATTGCTAAACATTTACATCGTTTGCCACCCTACTCTTGCACTTAAAAATGGTATTTAAAAATATTGAGCAAGGGACTTGCCTGGTGGCACAGTGGTTAAGAATCCACCTGCCAATGCAGGGGACACAGCTTCGAGCCCTGGTCCAGGAAGATCCCACGTGCCGCGGAGCAACTAAGCCTGTGCGCCACAACTACTGAGCCTGAGCTCTACAGCCCATGAGCCACAACTACTGAGCCCGCGTGCCACAACTACTAAAGCCCATGCACCTAGAGCCCATGCTCCACAACAAGAGAAGCTACCACAGTGAGAAGCCCGTGCACCGCAACGAAGAGTAGCCCCCGCTCACTGCAACTAGAGAAAGCCCGCACACAGCAATGAAGAACCAATGCAGCCGAATTAATTAATTAATTTTTAAAAAATATTGAGCAATCAATATGACTTGGAAACCAATTAATCAGCACAGATGGTGGTGTAGTATTGGAGCTACATCCCAGAGCGCCCTGTTGTGTTAGGACATTTCCCCATTAGTTGCTGGATTGTGGCAAAATACGGGAGGGGGAGTGTCCTATGGGAAGAGTGGCCAGGGCAGTGTCGAAGGACACTCGGGAGATGGGGGAAACCTCTTACCAACCAGAAATATTTTGACAGTTTAACAACTAGCACTACTTTATTGGTATACACTGGCTAAACATCCGTCCTACTTGGACCTGTCATTATCGGGATAATATGGTACATGCTTATCACAGCTACCACCTCCAGCTAGCCCACGCCTTCTTACCTGCCTGGTAACAGACTGGTAAGTCAAAACCGTAATCAGAAATGTGAGGGAGTTCCACGAAGACCTGGTGGGTTCAAGTCCTGGCTGTACCACCTATTAGCTGGGTGTCATCTGTATGGATTATCTGTGAAATGCTCCTAAGTTTTCTCATAATGTGTTGCAAGGATCAAATGAAACGTCAAATAACCCTGTTAACTCCAAGGCAGGGATGAAGCACTACATGTGCTCTTATCAGTATCCGGTTAACACACATTCCAACAAGCCATTCTAATTTTAACAAGTACATTTTAACAAGCATAGGTCCAGGTGGGGCACAAATGCTGAAGCCATGAGGAATCCAACAGCTTGGGCTTAAGACTGTCAACTCTAGCTGTTGAAAAGATTCCAGCAGCTCTGCCAGCTGAGTAGCCTATACTAATATCAGATGGTAGGATATAGCTTGTGATAGAAAGTCATGAAGAGCAGCCAGACACACCTCTGGAATCAGCCACGATCATTAAAACAATGCTGGGCAAGCCACTGCACCAGGAAGTGACCCTCTACCTAAGGTGAAAGGAGGAAGGTATAAAATTCTTCACTGCAGCACTGCTTTTAACAGCGAAAGATTAGAAAATACCTGAATATCCAGATTGGTTCAGTGAATCATGGTTCATGCTTAAAAATGAACACTATGCACACATTAAAAATACTAAAGAAGCTCTTTATTTACATCAAACAAGCTCTAAAATATGCCGAGAAAAAAAAAAAAAAGCAAGGTTCAGAAGAATACACATGGCATGCTATCATGTTAAAAAAAAAAAAAAATGTAAATCCTTTCACAGGTGTCTGCAAATTTATAAGCAAATATAAACATATACAACCAACTAGTAAAACAACTGTTGTCTCCAGGAAGAATAGGACGACTAGAGACCAGAAGTGCAAGGGTAATCTTTTTTTAGTTTTTATATTTGTACCATGTGAGTATATTACCTATTCAAAGGTAAATTTAAAATGTAATTTTAAAAATGATGTTGGTTGATGGACACTGGCTTATTAAAAGCCTTGCAAAAAAAATGACAGCGATAGATGGTCATGGAGGTTAAAAATCAGTGCCCAAATCCCACTCCTGGGCATATATCCTGAGAAAACCATAATTCAAAAAGTCATGTACCACAATGTTCATTGCAGCTCTATTTACAATAGCCAGGACATGGAAGCAACCTAAGTGTCCACTGACTGATGAATGGATAAAGAAGATGTGGCACATATATACAATGGAATATTACTCAGCCATAAAAAGAAATGAAACTGAGTTATTTGTAGTGAGGTGGATGGTCCTAGAGTCTGTCATACAGAGTGAAGTAAGTCAGAAAGAGAAAAACAAATACCGTATACTAACACATATATATGGAATCTAAAAAAAAAAAAAAAAAAATGGTTCTGATGAACCTAGGTGCAGGACAGGAATAAAGACGGAGATGTAAAGAATGGACTTGAGGACACGGGGAGGGGGAAGGGTAAGCTGGGATGAAGTGAGAGAGTGGCATGGACATATATACACTACCAAATGTTAAATAGATAGCTAGTGGGAAGCAGCCGCATAGCACAGGGAGATCAGCTCGGTGCTTTGTGACCACCTAGAGGGGTGGGATAGGGAGGGTGGGAGGGAGACGCAAGAGGGAGGAGATATGGGGATATATGTATATGTATAGCTGATTCACTTTGTTATAAAGCAGAAACTAACACACCACTGTAAAGCAATTATAATCCAATAAAGATGTTAAAAAAAAAAAAATCAGTGCCCAGAAATCACGAAAAGGCAAACCTCATAATTGTGTAGGACAAGCTCACACGTGCTTTCTGTAGGCAGCTGCAGGCAGGCAAGAGTTAGAGACTGAGTTTCACAGCCCACTCCAGAGGTGTGACGACACACCAATAAAGAGGCACATAAACCCGTACCTACTGTGTACCAGGCACTGTGCTGGCCGGCCATCTGGGCGTTACAATCAAGTGCAAATGTACTGTAATGGACAGAGGCTGAAATATACTGAGGAGGGACACAAAGTTTTTCAAGGCTGGAGCCCGCTGTGTCCCCCTTCGCCTGGCAAACTAATAAAGCTACTCCTTTCTACTCTTCCAAAAAAAATTTTTATACACACACACACACACACACACACACACACACACACAGTGAGGAGAGGAAATCCAACCAGCTGAGAGGGTGAACAAGCTTTCCACCACAGTCAAGTGAGGTGCAGAATAAAATGCAATGACATCAGAAAGAGGAACTGTCACTTGGCTATAAAAGTCCACGAAACTGACAGCATTCAGGGGAACATCTCAGCTATGGAGAAACAACACAAAATGCTCACCCCTCACATCTTCCTTTAGAAGGGAATGAATGTGCCCAGTTCAGGAGCACCTCGATATGCAAGGTTTAAGTGCGGTAAGTACCTTTGATAAATAGCTGCAGGGTTCAATAAATGCCTTTGTCTTAGATGCTGTGGACACTGTCCAACCCAGCCCGAAGCAGCCACCTGCCACAGGGAAGAGCGGGAGTGAGTCACTGCCTGAGGCAGTACCTCACCTTACATCTAATCTAAAGCATGAATGAGAGGCGTGGAGGGAGCCTGGGTGGCTTGTTCAGAAACAGAGGGGGTAGGGATTCCCCATGGGGAACACACAACCGCTTCTGCGTGCTCAACCGCAATCCCAGGCCCGGTTCCTCATGGAGAAACGGTTATCTCAGGAACTCAGGATGGCAACTCTTTTTTTTTTTTTTAATTTATTTTATTTATTTATTTTTTGGCCGCATTGGGTCTTCATTGCTGCGCGCGGGCTTTCTCTAGTTGCGGTGAGCAGGGACTACCCTTCGTTGAGGTGCGCGGGCTTCTCATTGCAGTGGCTTCTCTTGTAGAGGACAGGCTTCTAGGCGTGCAGGCTTCAGTAGTTGTGGTTCGCGGGCTCTAGAGCACAGGCTGAGTAGTTGTGGCGCACGGGCTTAGTTGCTCCGCAGCATGTGGGATCTTCCCGGGCCAAGGCTCGAACCCGTGCCCCCTGCATTGGCAGGCAGGTTCTTAACCACTGCGTCACCAGGGAAGCCCGGCAACTCGTTTTGATGAGCACAGATTTTCAAAGAAACTTGGTGGAACTTGAACAGATCTGCTTAAGCTTCCAGTGACATTTTATAAAAACAGACACATTGGCTAGATTGACCCCTGCAAGGGTGGGCAGGGAAGGTCGAAGACAGGGAGGGGCTTAAGTGTGGAGAGAGCTCTGGACACTAGGGGGAGGAGGGGTGAGGGGCAGCTCTGCCAGTAGCTGGCTGCATGACCAACAACAAATCCTAGGCCTCCAGTTCTTGATCTATAACATGAGAGAGAAGGACTACCTTTCTAGATCATTCCCTGGGTTCCTTCCTAACTTCTGCAGGCGGTAAGTAGTTTTGGTAGTAAAGCAATCCACAAAAGCATTATTGGGTAATATGACTACTCTTTGTGCACGTCTGGGGGTCAGATTTCTTTTAAAGCACGTTTCCGTTTTATTTGTGAAGAATGACGCACGTCAGGCTCCACGTTAAAGCAAACACAGATAAATCAGTCCCAACCTCTTGCCTTCAGAGGGCCCACAATTCAGAACCACCAGTAAGCTTTATTTTGACAGCTCCCAAATAGCTTACTAGAAATTTCATACTGAAAACATCAATAAGAACAAAGAAAGCCTATTAAACTCAACAGATTCTGGGCAATACAGAAATTAGTCATTAGAAATCCAAAGAGACAAGGAACAGAGGGAAAAGATGATCGAATACCTGGGAGCAACTTTAACAGGGCTCTAAAGAAAGCAGGGGGTGGGTGGGTAGGGAGGGTGGTATGAACAAAGTATTTGCAAGACAAGCTAAAGCCGGCCTTACCAACAGGGACAGCTGTCAGTCTAATCTGATGCTCCCCAACACACACTCCCCTCCTGAACATCAACCCATGAAATGTGCCCCTGTCACATCAAACCTCAGCTGCACCTGCACTCAGTGTGCCACTGAAATCGGTTTCATTTCAAAGCTACTAAGAGGTAGGTAGGAAGAGTAGTAGCAAGATAAAAGAAACAAACTGGCCAGTTTCTTTTAATCTGTTGCCATTTCCTCATAACTTAGCAAAAAACTTAAAACAAATTACTTCGGTTTCTCAAAGAATATGCGTGAGGAGCCCTAGGGTTCCACAAACGGAGCCAGGGGCACAGCTGCTGAAATCAACCAGGAGCCGTCCTTGACCAGATTGGAAAGCACATACTAAGCTAGGAGACGGAATTTTTTTTTTTTTTTATAACATCTTTACTGGAGTATAATTGCTTTACAATGGTGTGTTAGTTGCTGCTGTATAACAAAGTGAATCAGCTATATGCATACATATATCCCCATATCCCCTCCCTCTTGCATCTCCCTCCCACCCTCCCTATCCCATCCCTCTAGGGGGACACAAAGCACGGAGCTGATCGAGGAGATGGAATTTTTAACATCATAAATTTGTTAAAATTTTAATTCCATTGCCACTAATCTATGTTAGAATATCATATCAGATGATATGATTTAGCACAATTCTATGTTTAGGTATTTAGGTTTGGTTTATCAATATTTTATGGCCTCATAATAGGGCCATCCTGATTTCGGGACACTCCAGAAGAAGTTTAAGGAGTACAGGGGTGTTCACAGCCATGTGGATGCTTAACACTACTGAACTGTATACTTTAAAATGGCTAAGGTGATAAATCTTATATGTATTTCACCACAGTTTTTTTTTTTAAAAAGTAGTAGTCCTAATATCAGGGCATAAAGGATCATTCTAAAGAAATGGTCATCCCACTTCCTATTTTCTACAAGACTTCAGTGTATTTGGGAAATTAACTCAAAGAGCTTAACAAATGCCTTTTGGGTACCCATTTCTGTCTATTAGATTGGAACCAAAAATGGACAAGCCATCAGCCTTGCTCTTAAGAAGCTCACAAACCAGCAGGAATAATGTCCATCAGGGAGACGTTTAGAGAGTGCCTTCCATATGCAGGGGATTTGGCCAGGCCAAGAGGGCAAACATGCTGTCTTACGTGCAAGCACCTATACATACATCAGCAGAGGCTAACTAATGCTGACCTGGAGAATTCTGAGACTCAGCTGGAAGAAGTGCTATGGTCATCTGGAGTGCCCCCACTTGGCAGGGGGGAAAGGGCAACAGTGGCTGTGTATTTGCTATCGCTATACCAGGCCATTATGGGGGAAAGACATTTAAAAATGTAAGATACTGTTCTATTAAGAGCAAGACCACAGGGTACAGGTTCAATTACAGGAATCGCCTACCAAGATGCAGATGTGTACGGCATAGCACCTGGTGGACCGGGCATCGGGCAGCTGGGTTCCAGGACTCACGCCGCTACTACCTAGCTGTCGCTCGACGTTCCTGGGTGTCAGTCACCCCTCTGCAGAGAACAGGCTGCACCAGTCAGCGGTTCAACCATTTTCTCAGAAGCCCTGACTGACAGGGGAGATGAACAAGTATGGGGGCATAGCCCAAGATGACCACCAAAAGCTTGAACTGCCTTTAAAGCCTTGTGCTTTATATTAAAAACGTACTCATATTTCATTCTGCACTATACTGAGATAACTTTTTTGTTTTTTAATAACTCACCACCATGCCACCTCCGAAAGACGTTCCCTAATGAATCTGTGGTACACCCCAGGGTGAGGGTGGTAAGGTCCTGATGAGCCACACTTGCGTAACTGCAGAGATGTTCTATATCCTTTTGGATTCAGATTTACCTCAAGCTACCTCTTTAGCCAATAACACTTATCTTGAAAGAAGAGCCTGAAAACTGCCAGGATTTTAGAAGCCACGGCGTCATTTAGTCTCGTTTTCTACCTCCCTGACAACTCAACAAGGCCCTACGTCATTTTTGTTCAATGCACGCAGTGAAATGCTGCATACGTTGACCATGATCACAAAGACAATCAATCGGGCCAGGGAACAGGAAGCCGGGCCTCGGCACCCCTGCGTGTTGCCCGCTCACTCTCACCCAGCATGGTACCCACCCACCTGCCAACGCCCCACCCCCACCATGTCCACCCAGCCTGCAGGACACACGGATGCTGGGCTGTCTGAGACAAAAGCAGATTCCGGAGCTGCAGATAATCCTACATGGGAAACGTCCACCCAACACATAAAGTGAGCCTTTTAAGAATTTAACAAAATAAGAAGCTGTGCTTCTCTGTAGCTCAGATATAGCATAAGAAACTGGAAATCCTTAAAGGGTTTTGCCTTGTTTCCATCTTCTCTTCCTTCCTCCAAGTCCCGTATTTCCCCTTCCTCTCTTCAAGGCAATGTCATAGTTCACATCTATCTGTGAACCTCCCCCCGGACTCTGGGGGCAACTTCACCTTTGACCTGACCCCCAAAGGGTAACCTCTGCTGTCTGCCAGACAGTAAAGATAAGGTAGCTACAAAACTCCCCCATGTGAGGGGATTATAGCACGATTTTAGTCTAAGGCAGCCACAACAGGAAAGGCTAGTGTTACTGGACGTGACGGGCATGATGCTAAGGGCTTCACACTCACTACATTCCATCTTCACAACTCTACGGGGTGGTTATCATTAGTGCCTCCATTTTACTGATGAGCACAAAGCAACTCGCCCAAGGTCAAGTCAACAGAATGTGAAGCCTCTGGGATTCAAACCCCACACTCCTTTGCCTCTAGAATGGAGTTCTTACTCCTACAAGGCAAACTTCTATGCAGATGTTGAGTAAATTAGGGTTAATGATCTATTACTATTCACTGAGAAATTAGAAGCAACCAGAAAAACCTCACAGTCTCCCACCGAGATCACTACCCACTGACCTGCATCCAGGCCCCTTTATTCTGTGATGTGATGAGAGCTACCCGTGCTCCAGTAACCAGGCTAACTTCTCCACTGGTGTATCCCTCTCACCTACTCACAGACATCACACCAGACGTTCTCCCCACTCCTGCATTCACTTTTCCCTTTCTACTGAATTATCCTCACCAACAGACCAGCTCACGGTCACTTCCTCCCCTCTTAAAAAAAATACGATTCCCTCTTGACCCCAGTTTCCCCTCCAGCTCTTGCTCTGCCCCCCTCTTCAGCAAAACTCAGAGCTCCTATTCTTTGCCTCCAATTCCTCTTCTAGTCTCTCACCAACCCACTCCAACCAGGCATTGCTCCCACTCCACTCCACAAGGGTTCTGATAAGGTCACCAATGGCCTCCATATTGCTAGGCCGGGGATCAATTCTCAGTGTCATCTGACACGACTGATTGATCACTCCCTCTCTGAAACACCTGCATCATGTGGCTTCCAGGATAGCACATCACCTAGCTCCCCACCTTACTGGCCATCCCTCTCTGTGCCTGGTGCTGGGGCCCCCATCTCCCTAACCTCTACGTGGGAGCGCCTTGCAACTGTGTCCTTAGTCTCTGTCTTCACTTCCTTGGTGAACTCAGTCATTCAGCCCACCATTCTAAATACAACCTAGAAGCCCGGGGCTCCACTATTTGTATCTCCAATCCAAACCTTTCCACCTAAACTTCAGACTCATTTTCAACTGCCTTCTCAACAACTCCACTTGATGTCTAGACATCTCAAGCCTAGGATCTCCAAAATTAAACTGCTCTTCAACCCAAATCCATTTCTTCTATAGTCCACCCTAAACCACTGTATAACAGTTTTCTCTTTCAGCTTTTCTCTCTCTCATGTCTAGTCCATAGGAAATCCTGTTGACTCTACTTTCAAAATATATCCAGAATCCAACCACTTCTCACTATCGTCACTGCTACTATCCACTATCATCTCTTACCTATTATTAAAAGGACCCTCGGGCTTCCCTGGTGGTGCAGCGGTTGAGAGTCTGCCTGCCAACAACGCAGGGGACACAACGCAGGGGACACAGGTTCGAGCCCTGGTCTGGGAAGATCCCACATGCCGCGGAGCAACTGGGCCCGTGAGCCACAGCTACTGAGCCTGCGCGTCTGGAGCCTGCGCGTCTGGAGCCTGTGCCCCGCGGCAAGAGAGGCCGCGACAGTGAGAGGCCCGCACACCGCGATGAAGAGTGGCCCCCGCTTGCCACAACTAGAGAAAGCCCTCGCACAGAAACGAAGACCCAACACAGCCAAAAATAAATAAATTAATTAATTTAAAAAAAAAAAAGGACCCTCATCATTAAGATCACTACACCTATATAATTGAGTCTATTCTCAATAATGTAGCAGCTAGAGAAAATCCATTTAAAATCTAAGTCAGAATATGTCATACTCTTCTCAGAATCCTCCAATGGCTCCCCGTCTTATTCGAGAGTAAAAACCAGTCTTTCAAAGACCTATAAGGCTCTACACAATTTGGCTCCAAGGAGACTATAGGCTTCCTTGCTGTTCCTGAACATGCTAGGCATGCTTCTGCCTCAGAGCCTTTGCACTTGTTCTCACCACCAGGGATACCTTCCCCCCAATACTGACATGGCTTGCACCTTCTCAGTGAAGTCTTCCCTGGCTGCCTGATGGCCAATCACTCCCTACCCAACTCCCACTCTTTGGTCCCTCTCTCCACTTCAATTTCCCCTGTATCACTATTACCATCTAACATAATACCCCTATTTATTTTGTTTGTCTCTTCCATCAGAACCTAAGTAGGAATTTTATCTATTTTGTTTGCTGCTGTATCTCTAGCCCTAGAACGGTGCCTGAGCATCTATTAGCAACTTTTATATGGGAAAAAGAAGAAGCTGGTTATGGTTTTTCTAGCTAGTCCAGAGCACACTCCCCTCCAAGTTTTTACTTGGTCCTCATGTTCAAGTAGGGGATAAAAATCCCGATATCTTTTAGGTTGAAATATACAATATACATGCACATACATAGAAATTAAACGAGCTTACAAAAGACCAATTTCTTATCCTATGTAGTGAAAAACCTTCTCTGCTGGCTTCTGGTTGGTGGTGTGGCTAAGCTGAGGGGATCATCCTCTGAGGGGCCCCAGGATGCTTCTCTACACTCCCACACCCTTTCTCAGTTCATCTCTGTAGCAGCCTCGGGCCCTTTCTGAATACACGGCTTAGAAAGTACTTTTCTTTCTAAACTGGCTGGTCTGATATGGAATGTGAAAAGACTTTACCAAGTGCTGTGCATTAAAACACTTCTCCAGCTGGCCCCCAAAGTCTTCCCTTGAGGTCTGGACCATCTAATTCAGTGGGTCTCTCCTTCGGTCTTCCCAGGACCCTATCCTTGATCCTCTAGAAGGCCCAACAAAGTCCAGAGCCATCTCCTTTTGCACTTGCGGGTTCGTGCAGAGACTCTTCATCACCCAGATCTGAAAGCCAGATCTCAACTTTTATCTGAGTATTGTCCTAAGTTGGCCCATGGGCCTACTCTCACTAG